>NC_141603.1:2823409-3135454 GCF_047967505.1 Dipteris shenzhenensis | reverse complement strand
ATATATTGTGCACTCTTATTTTTAGAAAATTGTAAAGGTATCTAAAGTAAGGTCTTTTAAAAAATGAGAATGTTGATTTTTAGCAATTTATGGGAAAAAAACCCCTTTTTTTGGCATTTTTGAAGGGAATCTTTAGGAACAAGGTTTGCAATTATCGAAAAAGTCTTGAATATTGTTTGTGCAAGTGACCCAAACATGCTCACTAGTATAGAAGACTTGTCTTGTGTTGCAAGTGGCTCAAACATGCTCGCCTGCATAGAAGACTTGTCTTGTGTTGCAAGTGACTCTTTCATGCTCACCGATATAGAATACTTGTGTTGATAATGATAAGATGGGACTACCAAGAGAAATAAATAAATTTATTATTGGGATAAGTGATTCAATAATAATAATTGATTATATATTTTTATGGAATATGGGTGATGGGATGTTGGAGCTATCACTCATAACTTTCAAGATTGTAAGTATGGAGCTCTAGTAGTACTTTGACTCAAACTTTCATGCATCATTTACACTTGTAACTATGGACCTTCATCTTGAATGCATTGGCATTAGCACTTAGTATTAACACCTTTAATCATAGGTTTATCAAGGATAGTGTCGATAGTTGCAACTTTTGCATTATAAAGTATAGTTGCAACTTGCCTCTTTGTTAAAAATATTTCTTATGATTGTATATAACTCCTTTTGGATACCAATTGTCTTGTTGTTATATTTCTTGTACCCACATGTCTATTTATTCTCTCCATAATTATAGCTTTATATATACAATGCACATAAACACACACACATAACAATCTAACCTCTCTATATATTTCTAACACCTATAATAGCTTTCCAAGAAAAAATATTAGCACTACTCCAAAAGATGTACAAAACCTATCTCAATGAATTGAGAAAGAAGCATTGTTGATGATCAATCATTAGTAAACCAGTTCATACTTGGATTGCAAAGTGCATGTAAAGGCATCCTAGCAGTGTAGGAAAATGTGCATGTAGTGGACTATTAAATCCTAGGGAGAGCCAAAAGAAAAGCCCATCACCACCTCATCTCCTCTTGCCTTGTTTATACTCCTTATTTAGTTTACTAAAAGGAAAAATTCTTAGAGCAAGAGAGTGTGAATATTTTAGCAAGAAATCTTGGTACAAAGCTAAGCACAAGGTCTTCCTTCCTTTCTAATTGCAAGTGTGAATACATTATGTGCATTATTTTGTAGAGTATACAACGTTTTGGATCCTATTGTCTCCTATATTTTGTGCTTTAGTGTATACATGAGAGAGAGAGAGAGAGAGAGAGAGAGAGAGAGAGAGAGAGAGAGAGAGAGAGAGAGAGAATGAAATCGTGTACTTGTTTTCTTTAGTGGACTTCTATGTGTGTGTCAAGCACAAGGAACTTTAAAAGAGGAAGCTTGATAGCCCAATTGATATGTGTGGTAGTTTGCAATCACATAGAGAGGTGATGGGAGTATTAGGCCTACTAATTGGTGATTGATCTCTTTGATCCTCTTTAGATGTCTTTTTGTGGATGTAAGGCAAGGTTGTAGCTAGATTTGAGCTCTAGTTGATGCCCAAAGAAAATAGATTGAGGAGTAATAACAAGAACCTTGAAATAATGATACTCCTCTATGAAAGATCTGATGAAGGAATGCCTTTGTTGGCACTTGATCCATGTATGGAGCATAAAATTTTCAAGTTCCATTCCATGTAGAGGTGTGATGCGTGAGTTATTCTCTTTTTTTCACTTTGTGCCGCTTATGTTAAACAACCAATAACTCAAGAGTGCAAGCTTGCTTTGGCATTGCATGTAGTTTGGTGGCCAAATAGAGGCCACCAAACTAGGCTAGCACAATTGGTTTATTACAATAAACAACCCACAATTCAATTAAATTTATTTTGGAATTTAGTTTATTGGCCACCTAGGATATACAAGCTATTGGACTAGCGAGGTGCCTTTAACAAACAAGCTAGGTGGTTCAAACATTGACCCAACTAGGAAGGTGGTTGACTAAGCTAGTGGATCGATGATCAGTGACCCATACTAGCATGGTAGTCCTTGGAAGAGACTTTAAAATTTTTTTCTTATGTTAACTAGTGTCTAAGAATAGTTCCAAAGAGCTTGTGAGACTATATAATTTGTTATAAAAGCCCATTGAGATTGAGGTTCTCAAGACTACCTAGTTGTGATCAATGCGAGGTTGACCTTCAAGATAATTCTAGATTGAGTATGAATCCAGATAAGGAAACAAAACAACAAAATATTGATGAGTTGAAGAAGACTAGTGAAATGGAGAAATTATCGGAAGAAAAACTAAAGAGGTTGGGAGCGACTAAGTTAGCATCCTAGATAAGGTGTGCAATTTCCACAAAAAACCATCCAATGGAGGTTTACTGGCACAAGCAGAATTCCCAAATGAATCTGTCGTATAGCAGGTACCCCATAGGCTGGCAACATCAGCCAATCAAATACTGATTGATCTAGAGGCGGCACAGGTCTAGAGAACAATTGGAATCAGTGATGCAATTGGAATTAGAGAGGTAATTGGAATCTGCAAATAATGTTGGGCCAGAATTTTAGAGCAGATAAAGACTGTAAGTATTGTTTGGAAAATGAGCACCGTCAAGGCCAAGATTGGCCATTCAAGGTGCAAAACACAGAATAGAGCAAGGATTGGAAATCACACATTGGCCACCAAGACATGGACTGCCTTAGCAAGAATAGCCACCAACACAAGCAAATGCCATGCTGTACACCTGTATCCCCAAATCTCCCACTAGTTGATCAAGCTATATAGCCTCCTTGCAACTGCAACATACTCAGCCTCTGTGGTAGATAATGCAATGCACTTCTGTGCACAAGACATCCACGACACTGCACCACCTGCAAAGGTGAACACATAACCAGAAGTGTTGGATCTCCTACTATCCACATGCCCTGCATAGTCTAAATCTATGTACCCAAGTACATGCATTTTTCCTCTATCAAAGCAGATGCACATCTCCTTGGTACCCTTCATGTACCTCATGATGCACTTGACTGCCTCCCAATGCCTCTTTCCTCGATTTGGCTAACAACTCCCACTGCAAATGCAATGTCTGGTCTAGTAGCTATCATAGCATACATAAGACTCCCAACCACTGATGCATAAGGAACCTCGGCCATCATGGCCCTCTCATTTGATTTGGGACTATTTGTATGACTCAGTTTCACATATGGAGGCAATGGAGTACTCACTGCCTTCCCCCCCTCCATATTGAAATGCTGCAATACTTTTGTAACATACTCCTTCTGTGAAAGCCAAACGAGTTTCCTACTTTGATCACGCGTGATGCGCATACCAAGAATATGACCTACAAGTCCCAAATCCTTCATATCATGCAACTTGGCCTTTAATGCATCTAGCTCATAAGTATTCTTGCTAGCTAATAGCATATCATCCACATATAGTGCTAGGATTATCAGGCTATTATCCTTAGCCCTTTTAATGTAGAGGCAGTGATCAATTTCACTCCTAAATCCCTGGGACCGAATGAAAGCATCAAACTTCTGATACCATTCTCGAGGCACTTGCTTAAGACCATAGAGACTCTTCTTCAGCTTGCAAACTAAATGCTCTTTGCCCTTTTCTTCAAAGCCTTCCAACTACACCATGTAAATTTCCTCATGTAGATCCCCATGCAAGAAAGCTGTCTTGACATCCATCTGCATAAGCTTCATATCTTCTGTTGCCACTAGTCCAAGCATGCATCTTAGTGTGGTCATCTTTACAACGGGAGAGAATATCTCATCAAAGTCCACACCCTTCTCTTGCTTGAACCCTTTAGTGACCAAATGGGCCTTGTACCTAGGCACATCATCACCTGTGACCTTCATCTTGTAGACCCATTTACATGGCAATGCTCTCTTTCCATGTGGCAAAGAAACCAAGTCCCAAGTCTTATTCTTCATAAGTGAACTCATCTCTGATTGCATAGCATACTCCCACTTGCATTGATCCTTGTGCATCATAGCCTCTCTGTAGCAA
This sequence comes from Dipteris shenzhenensis, assembly GCF_047967505.1. Classification (NCBI taxonomy): domain Eukaryota; kingdom Viridiplantae; phylum Streptophyta; class Polypodiopsida; order Gleicheniales; family Dipteridaceae; genus Dipteris; species Dipteris shenzhenensis. Next base: position 3,131,432 of record NC_141603.1, on the reverse strand, counting down.
GAAGGCTCCCCACAATCAGTAAGCATCACATAGTCTACCCCTGGAACAAACCTATAGGTGGTCTAGACAATCTAGATGATCTTCTCAAGGGCATTTCAGCTTGCTGTTCCACCTGTATATCAGCCACATTTGGCTCATCATTTCCACCAATAGATGATCCATCATCTGCCCTTGATTGTATACCTATGGGAGTACTTGGTGGTACCATTTCTTGCACATTTGGTGCATGGACAGCTTGCTGTCTATCAACATATGCAGGTGGATTCACATCTTGGAAAGTGATTCTCCTCATTTCCACATCCCTCATGGGTGCCTTATGCATCTTCTTCTCATTTAAGACTACATCATGGCTATGTATGATCTTCTTTGCTTCTGGATCCCAGAGATGATAGCCCATCTCTCCACTTTCACCATAACCCAGAAAGATGCATTTCCTAGACTTAGGATCTAACTTCTTTCGAAGCTCTTTTGGCACATGTGCATATGCCTCACACCCAAATATATGCAAATGAGAGTAAGATGGCTTCTTGCCACTCCATGCCTCTTCAGGAATACCACCATCCAAACTCTTACTAGGTGATCTATTGATCACATGCACTGCAGTATTCATTGCCTCAGCCCAAAAACCACCAGAAAGACTTGCATTGGAAAGCATGCATTGAACCCTTTCTTGAATAGTATGGTTCATCTTTTCTACAACTGGATTTTGCTCTGGAGTACAAGGGGATGTGAGCTCCCTCTTAATCCCATGTGTATCACAGAAATGCTGAAAGTCATGAGAGAGATACTCTCCACCATTGTCAGTCCATAGGCATTTAAGCATTCTACCTGACTGATTCTCAACCAAGGCTAGCCATTTCTGAAATACCTGGAACACATCACTCTTCCGAGCTATGGCATAAGCCCACACTTTCGTAGTTGCATCATCAATGAATGCCACATAGTATTCAGCCCCGCCTAATGACCGTGTAGGCATGGGACCACATACATCTGAATGCACCAAATCAAACTTTTCAAACTCTTTCTTTCCCCTTCGTTTATGGGCTGATTTAGTTTGCTTCCCATAGAAACAATGCTCACAAAATTCAAAATCAGAGAAACTCAAATGCGTTACATAACCCAAATGGCATAAGAGTTTCATTCCATTCTGGCTCATGTGCCCCAACCTGCAATGCCACAAAGAAGTACTTGGTTGCTCGGTTATTGCAACAACATGACCAAACACCCCTGATACATGTAAGATACAAAGTCCCACACTTGGCACCCCTGGCGAGCACCCTTGGCCAAAAGCATAGAGCCCTTCTGAATTTTCCAACTTCTAAAACCAAAGTTGGTTTGAAAACCAGCATCATCTAGCTGACCCGTTGAAATGAAACTATTGGTCAGCTTAGGCATGTGTCTCACATTTTTCAAAATAAATGCAGACCCATTTGCAAAAGAAAACTTTATGTCGCCTACTCCCACTATGTCACATGCATAGTCATTTCCAAGATGCACACAACCTATCTTTCCACTGTCATAAGTGGAGAACCATTCCCTATGGGGAGTAACATGGAATGAAGCACCAGAATCCAAAATCCAATCCTAGGAATATGCATCATCTGAAGTGGTAAGAAACTTTGCAGATAAACTAGACATGAAGAGAATGTCATTGTCACTATCATGTGTGACTGCATTGATCTCCTCGATCTTCACTTTTCCTTTGTCCTCCCTTGGACTCTCTTCCTTCTGATTTGCACCCCAATTTGCATTCTTTTTCTTATCCTTTTGCTCTCTTTTCAGCTTGTAGCAATCCTTTTTCATATGGCCCTTCTTGCCACAGTGGTAACACTCAATGTTCTGTGCCCTGGATTTGCTACGAGACTTCCCTCTTTCTTGGGACTTCCCCCTGAACTGTGATCTGCCCCTTTGCACATTTAAGGCTGCATCCTACTTGTTGCCATCCATAGACTTCTGTCTAATCTCCTCAGCCAACAAGCTGCCCACAACATCATCAAACTTCAGTATTCCACTAGGTGCAGAGTTACTGATAGCTGTACGAAAGGTATCCCATGAGGATGGCAATGAACATAAGAGAAATATTGCCTTAGTCTCCGCATCAAAATTCATCTTTTGAGCCTGAAGCTGGCTGAAAATAATATTGAATTCATTCAAGTGAGAAGCAATGGAGACCCCTTCCTTCATCTGCAGCTCAAACAACCTCTTCATGAGGTAAACTTTATTAGAGGCAGTTTCCTTCTCATAAGTGGCACACAGTTTCTTCCACAAATCTTTCGTAGTCTGCTGTGAAATAAACTGACTCTGTAAGATAAAGTCCAATAGTAGACTTTGCTAATGCATCCAACTCATTCCAGTCATCCTCAGACATTTTTTCAGGATTAGCTTCAATCCCTACTAAGGGTTTAATCTGCTTCTTTTGAATAAGCACATCCCTTATATGTTCTTTCCACAAAGAAAAGTTTGTCCCATCAAACTTTTAATGTTGAAAAACTCTTTTCAGACATGGAAGAGGATGCCATGATGCAAATAAAGCAAAATCCCAAATGCTAGTGCCTGTAAGAGAGAATCACACCAAATACTAGGTGCACCCAAATGTTATGCCACAATAGAGTGAAATATCACCAAAACTCAAAGCTCAAAGCATGAAAAGATATAGCTGACTCATGTGCATGTACTATGCATCCATATGAGCAAATCTGGCCTAAAAGAAAATGCCAATTGCAATGGCAATCCAAAATGCCAATAAGTGCCAAATGGCTCAAGCATAAACACCGTCCATGGGCATATGCATTACCAATATCTCATCCAAGAGAGCATAACACTATCAGTGCATCACCTACAATGTGTCAAAGCTATCCCTCAACATAAAATAGCATCCATGTGCAAAGCGTCCATAAAAAATAGCATCCCACAAGGCAATCTAGGCCTATCAGCGCATCCAATAAGGATTGCAATGCATCCAAATGGCCTATAAATCATCCACTGCAACCCAATGCACACACGAGTGAGCGCACATGGCTCAAACTACAACCAGAGTGATTTGCATAAGGTATGCTCAAGAAATCATGGTCCCACAGCAATGATCGCTACTAAAAATAGAACCTGAGATGCTTCAAAACATGGGCGCCATTGCATAATCGGACTCAGCAAGAAAATCTGCAAATATCTCTCTTCTACTGGAACTCCAAAATCTCAACCAATGAGTGAGAAATGGGAGTCAACACCACTGCCATGTGGCATAATGAAAAATACATAACAGAGAGATGAAATCCAATATACAGAGATCTATAACTCTAAAAATACTCCACCGAATTATGCAAGAACTGACAGGTAGGGGTTTTCGGGCGTTCGAAATGCAATGGGATAGACGGTTTTGGAAACCGTGGTCTCAATCACTGGGTCCAACACATGGACTAAAAAACATTTTTGGAAATAGAACTGTTTGTAAACTCCATCGGAGTGCGAATGATGAGCAACATAGAAATTTTAGGACCTCCTGAGTCCATCGGAAGTGATAGATCTGCAAATGGTTGCTCCAAACTTGAGTTCCAACACCCGAGCAGAAAAACATAGAAACTGACATAGTGAGTCAGAAATCCAATGAAATGATCCTAGATTCAAGAATAAAGGTGTTTCCAAACTCGTGAAGTGAAATGGACACCAAAAACAAGTAATAGTTGCCTCTACAAGTCAATACGGAGTCTCTGTCATTGAACGGAATAGGGGAAAGCTTAAAAAACGACTTTTTCTTTGAAAACACTTAACAGGCTCTCAAAACCACTTCGCAAATCCAAAGTGACTTTTCCAAAGGTTCCTCCAAGGTCTTTGCACACTCGGATGCAAGTAAAGTCACCCATAAAGCTTCCCACAGAGCTTCTCGTTCCTCCCACAGAGCTGCTGAACTTCCAGGCATTCATGCACACTCAGCTAGATCACCCGGGCTCTAATACCAGTTGAGAGTGCTCTCAATGGAAGCAAGAATGGAAGATGGAGAGAGAGAAACATGGAGCCACACAAGTTTTGGTGGGTGCAGAACACCCCAATCTTCTTTTTCATTCATTTATATATGTGTTTAAGTATTATACATAACTGGGGTAAAGGCACAATGACCTTTAACCCCCACATAGAGCTCATAAAGCAATAATTATAAATTGTGTCAGTGTAGCATGGGGAAGGTAATTGCCAGCAGCAGTAGCAAGAATGTTGTTTTGGTTGGATATGTAGCTTTGCCTTCGCTAGCCATTCAAAAACAACCTTTTTTACATGCCTCGAATGTGTTTAATTCATTGTTGCCCTCTTTCAATGAAATACATATTTAGATCATCTCTTGTAGGGTTCAAATCCCGCAGCTTATAGCAATTGCCCATGTTTAGTTGGATTTTGTCATAGCTTGATGATCATGCTATTGAACAGGTAGATGCATAGGAGAGGGTGCTAAAATTAGTCCCTAGGTGGCTCTTGGATACCTTTAGGGATAGCAACCAAGATAAATCCTGGATACCCACACTCAAGGTGCACAAAGGTAGATGCATAGCAATTTTTTGGAGTTTGGTGATATTTCCGCCACCTACACTACCAAAATGGCACATGGGGGTTGTGTGACTTGCCTCTTGGCAAGCATTCCATAGGCACTATTTCAACTTACAAGTTGATGGCAATATAGACCACTACAAAGCCCACCTTGTTGCGAAAGGCAACGTGCTCAGCAACACAGAATTGACTTTGAGGAAACCTTTGCTCCCACATCACGCATCACTACCATATTGTGCCATAGCTATTGCTTCATACACACTTTAGGAGGTCTATCAACTCAGCATTAAGATTTCTCTCCTTCATGGTGATTTTCTTGAGGGAGTCTATGTTAGCCAACCTCTTGGTTTTGAGGTTGAGGGCTCTGAAAACAAGGTGTGCTACCTAAAAAGGCCCTTTATGGATTGAATCATGCACACTCATGCATGGTATGCTAAAATACATACACATTTGATATGCCTTGGATTTCAAAATAGTTATACAGAAGCAACTCTTTACTTCTAAAAGAGTGCAGTAGATTTTCTCATCTTAATTATTTATGTGGATGACATGCTTATTACTGAGAAAGAAACTCAACACATTGCTACTTTCAAGGTTGATTTGAAAAAATCATTTTCCATGTCAAATATGGACCATTTGCATTACTATCTTGGCATCCGGTTTGTTCAATTTGAGGGGGCATAATCATAAGCCAATCAAAGTATTGTAAGCCAGCTTTGACACCATTATAGCCTAGCTTCCATTTTTTCCTCTAAGGATGGGAGTGATTTATTTGATGCCACTCTTTTACTAGTAGGTTGTTGGCTACCTTATCTATTTATGTCACACTAAGCTTGATTTGTAGTATGCAGTTTATCAGCTAAGGGCATTCATGTACAAGCCTAGTACACAAGGTTGGCAAGAAATGAAATGTGTCTTCTGATATTTGAAAGGCACACACAACATTTGGGATTGTTACATGATGATAATTCTTCATTGGTTATGCATGCTTTTCCAGATAGTGATGATTGGGCTAGTTGTTACAACAGGCAGGTGTCTCACGGTGGCAATTATTTCATGCTTGGGCCTTCATGCATTTCTTGGTTCAGCATGAAGCAGCCTACAGGCAACTTCTAGTTGTGAGGCTGATTATAGGGCAACCTTTTAAGGCTTTTTAGGAGCGTACTAGCTCCATAAGCTATTGTAAATCTTGATGTCTATGAGACCTCATTTACTAAGCCATATCATAAATGGGTGTTTATTGACATTTTAGCCCTATTATGGCCTTGTAGGCTCACTTAGAGGTTAGTCCTAGTAAGTTCACTTAGGACATTTACACCTAAGTTGGTTTGTCCATACATTGCCCAATACTGTACTTTCTAATTATCCATTTGCAACTACACTCCATTGCATTCTCTTGTTGTCTTCCATTCCATTTCATCCAAGACTAAAGTCCAACCACAATGTTGTATAACATCACTCCTAAATAAGTTTTTTCAGGTGTAGAGGTTTTAGTTGACCATTTAAGAGTATTTGGCCTCTCTTGCATATGCACACATTGAATTCATAACAAGCTAGATAAGAAATCTATTAAACGTGTTTCCATAGGATACAATGATGAATCCAAAGCATGTAGATTATAGGTTCTACTTAAAGAAGCTCATTCTTTCTAGAGATGTGATAATTTATGAGACATCATCATACTTTGATCATTCTATGATTGTTTAAGTCCCATCTTCATTAATATTAAATATTTCAAAAATAGTTACATTCAAAAAGTGTTCAGTCCACAATGACCACATAGGGCAAAGGAAAGCATAAAAAGTAGGAGAATTTGGATACTACAACAACCAAAGTTAGTAAAGACATGCTTGAATCATCCAATGCATGATTGAGAAGATCATCTGGAGAAAAGAAAGCGCCACAGAGATGGAATACAAAAGTAGTCTTACATTCATGGCTAAAATCATGGAAATGGAAGAGCCCACATTATTGAAGGAAGCATCCAAAATGGCAACATGCCATGGATGTCCTAATCAAACACCAAATATGGTCATTATTCAATCTAATAGCTTAAAAGAAGCCCATTGGTTGCAAATGGGTATACAAAGTCAAGGTCAACTTAGACAAAGCAATTGATACGTACAAAGTTAGATAGGTTGCTAAGGGATATGCTCAAGAATATGGAATAGACCTTTGCACCAGCTATAAAGATCATCAATATTAGAAGATTTATTGCCCTTTATTAACATTTTGATCGGCCTATCAATAAATGTTAAGTATGCTTGACATATTTGGATGAAAAAATATACATGAGACAATCTAAAGGTTATATTGTCCAAGGCATGGAAAAGATTTTGCAAACTACAAAATTCCCTTTATGGTTTAAAACAAGCACCATGTACTTGGAATGCAAGGACTTTTAGACACTTTCTTGAAATGGGATTTCAACCATCAAATTTAGATCCATCACTTTACGTAAAAAAAGATAGCAAAAGACATTGTTCTTGTTGTTCTTTAAGTTGATGACCTAATCATCATTGGTTCTAATGGACACCTTATTTCTAAGTCAAAGGCCAGATCAAATAAAAGTTTAACATGAAGGATATGCTCCATTATTTTCTTAGCATATAAATATGAAGAAATGACAATGACAATTCTCAAATATACCCAAAAGGTTCTCAACAATTTCATTTAGATGATAAAGCCTCCCTAATCCAATGGAGTGCAACACCAAATCATTAGCACATGACAAGTCTCCTAACACAAGTCCTTGATAGTATAAATAGCTTATTGGAAGCTTGATTTACTTAACAATCGCAAGCTCTTAGTAGTTGGTGCATTTAGTTAGTTCATGCAAAATCCCGAACATGAGCTCAAAGTGGTTCTTCTTTGACTTCAGTATTCTGCCCATCTGTAGAAAGGGGGGGGGGGGATATCATCATTATTCCCATTAGCTATTGTAGCTCTCTCAGGAGTAACTTAGGAATGGGGTACACTGATTCCTAGTCCATTTCTGGAGAATTCTCCCATCTCATCCTACAGTTGGTCCACATATTTGTTAAAGATGTTTACCATATTGATGAATCTCTCCTGTCTGTTCCTGGATCACCAAGATACAAAAGCCACTTCTAGATTAGTATGAACTTGGTTGAACTACAAATTATTTCTAGCTATGCAAATACACGACAAGGCATTTGCTCCAATCATTGTCCATTCTTCCTACTTGATTTTGCATGCATCTTGCAAAGGAATTGCCTTCTTGCTGAGTGGTTCTTGTGTATTGATTTGAATATATTTTCCATATTGCTCTCGAGCAAGGGCATGCCATAAAAACATGGAAAATATATCTTCTACAAAGTCCATCTCCTTTACCTAAAGGCTCCTTGCATTGGTCTAGAGACTGCTGCCATGTGTAGAATGAGCCACAAGAGGGTGCAACATTTCTCTAGAATTTTCCTAGTCCGAATTTTATCAAACCTGCTTTTTCACTTTTCTTTGCTATCATGAATGTTCCACCTATTGTTCAATACTCTAATCTATGGATAAAGAGGGTGTAGGTACAGGAAGGATCTATGTGTTGCCTATCCAATTGAACTCTTTGCTATAATTTAGATAAGCTCCCCCTTTCCAATGTCTGTCACAATACCACAACTCTATTCTTCCCATGACCAATGCTTGTAGATTGTTATTCAAGGCAAATTCTCTCCTTATAGCTAGCAAGTCTTCCATCTTAGATTATCTTTGTCCCATAGTTGACCCCAACTCTAAAGACCTTTCTTAAAGAGAAGTCTGGCTGTCTCAAGCTCTATATCTGTCAAGGGGTTGTTTTTGTGTATTACTAATATCTAGATGGAGTCTAGAGCCATAAATGCCCCCTTTCTCGTAAAAAATATCTAACTTTTTATATCCTCTAAGGCATACCATAGAGACCTCCATTAATGGGCTTTCTTTTGTATAACAGAGTTCTGACCCACAAAGTGCAGAGAGTAATGGGAAATTTTTCCATTTGGGGGCTCTAATTGGTTAACGTGCTTAGTGTTTCTCATTAGTAAATGTGCCCAGTCCTTGTATGGCTTTAATAATGCTTTGATAATCCATGCTGCTGCTAGCTTCTTGGCTACTTGATCAATGTTCACCACCCCTAAACCACCCTCAACTTTTGGGCTTATATAGGATGACCATCTAGCTTTTGAGATCTTGTTGTTTCCTCCCCAAAGAAAGGATCTACATAGTCTAATGAATTTATCAAGTCCAGCTTGTGAAGAAGACTAGCAAGAAAGGTAAAAGATCTCTATGGGCTAAATACACTGGTTAAGGACTAGTTTTCTTCTTGCAAGGTTAGATTAAAAGCCACTCCACCTATCCAACTTCTTCTTAAATCTTTCCAAGAACCATTCCCATCACTATTTCATAAAAATATCAAACCCCAAAGGTATCCCCAGCAAGCTAAATAATATACCTTTATTTATCTTATGACATCCCTTGTCATCTACACTTGAGAGAGTTGAATATCTTGTCTTAGTATGGTTGATAATTGAGCCAGAGATGCAGGTTTAAATGTGTCTAGACAGTCCATTATACCTTGGATCTTGAGTTGTGTTCCTTGGAGGAAGGTTGGTGTCATCTACAAATTATTGCAATTGCATACAATAAAAGGGCTAGATGGCCACCTTGTCTTATTGACCTTTTTAATTGAAATGGCTATGTCATTTCCCCATTGACATCTACCTTAGCAGAGGCATTAGCTAGGAGAAGTTGCACCCAAGAAACCTAACCCCATGTCTTTCAAAGACTATATAAGAAAATCCCACTCAAGCCTATCATAGGCTTTTGTCAAAGCCGATTTTAAGGAAGTAGATGTCCTATTTGGTTTCTGTTGCATACTCACACCCTTCCCAAATGTTGATTATGGCTTATAAAAGGTGCCTCCTTTGATGAAGCCTTTCTACTCTTTAAAAATCCATATGTCCATTCTCTTTTGAATTTTAAGGGCCAAGGCCTTAGCAAAAAATTTATACTACATTTTAGAATGGCTAGAGGTCTCTAGTTTCTGATTTCTTCCTTGTTCCCCTCCTTGGGTATCATCTTGATAATGCATGCACTAATGTGATGTGAGAGTTGATGATTTGTCACACTCTCACTCCATAGCAATAGTTGAGAAGAACCTATGAGTTTCAAAAAAAACTTGTGGAAATCAAGAGGAGTCTCCAAGTAAAAATGATCAAAGTTTTGTGCAATCTTTTGTCTAGCTTCCTGGCATACTTTCCGTGCCCTATGAATAGCCTCATTAGGGACAATGGATGTAGAAACCAGCTCTCTATAATGATCATATAGAGCATCCTTATTGTCCTCAGAGTCTCTTGCCATTGTTCCATCCTTTCTCATAAGAAGAGGTATTTCCTCATTTGCTCTCTTTCTTCTTATAAGTTTTAAAGGTTTCTTTGTTGGTCCATCCATTTTTCATGCCCACCATTCTTTGAAATAGACTTTACTCTTAGTGTCTTAAATTTTCCTATATTCATAGATCCCTTTTGGCCTTTAATAACTGTTTTTGAGCTGTTTGGTCACCCTTTCTGGCCCTCTCTTCAAGTTACACCATTGATCGTTGGATGGCAACCATTCTCCTAGCTCTAATTTTCCTTGTTGTTTTCAACACTCTCTAAGTATGTGTTATAGCCCTATCCCAAGCTTCTGAGGCTAATCTACTCTCTACAAAGCAGCTCCTCTAGATGTATGAAATCTTTATCTACACACTCTTGAGTTTAAACAAACTAGGATCTGCTTTAAGCCACTTCTCCATTACCAAAATCAAAAAATAGCAGCACAGACTTGTGATCATATAAGCTAAGGAGGGGAGAGAAAATTTGACCTGAAATTTTAACTGCTTGGTTAATCATGTCTTGTTTAGCAACTTGGTGGCTCCTTCATTTGCTTTGGGGTCATTTGTGGCTCCACTTGGATGAGCTTCAATGTTTTCGTTTGCCTCCCCTGGTGCTTGGAGTATCTCCTGCATGGTCAGTCTCCCTGGTTCTTCATTCTATTGATGTAAGTCCTCCACCATGCGTGGGTTCATTGGCTATCTCAAGTCCTCCTTCGAAGGAGTCGTAAATTCTTGCTTTTCTACCTTGCAACGCTTGGTGCCCTCCTCTGGAGCTTTCACTTGTTCCTCTTGCTGTGGGCATAATGGTGTCCTCTCCATCAAAGGCAAATCTAGAAGGAGCCATCACTTGCAACCTAGGGGGAAGTGACTAAAACCCTATTGTAGCTGACTTTGCTGCATGCACATAAGAGGGCCTCCCTCCTTGTCATGCATGGTCACCCTAGAAGGAGAACGAGCTTCTTTCTTGTCTTCCATAGCCACTTTGAAAATCCATGTTAGTTGTTGCATTTTGGGCCAACTGGTCTAGCTCCTTTGTTGTTTTTAGAGGTGGAAAGCTAATCTTGTCAGCTATGTCCTTTTCCTAAGAGAAAGATTTGGAGAAGTCAGGAATAGAGCTTTACTCTGGTATGAGGGGAGATCATTCGTTGACACAAGAACAAGTTGTAGGTATCTTCATAAAGCTACTTTCTCTTGACAAGTTCTTATACTTTCAACAGCTTGGAATATGCCAACTACAGCTTAAGAGGGGGAAATAATGGCTAAGTTGTACTTTTCGGTACAAACTTTTGTTGCAAAGTTATTGTGCTCATACTTTGATTCTTAAAGTCTCTTCTCTAACACTTTTGTTGCCATAATGCAACCTTTTTTAGTGTTTACAAACCCCAAGATATCTTTGTATATGCCAATGTAATTATGCAATGCAAATTAAGAGATAGTCAGTGAGAATAGTGTAAATTTCACCATATACTAAGGTTTAAAGAGGACCCTAAAAAGGGACATGGGGAAACCCTAACCCTAGCCCTCTAACCCTAGCCCTAAGGGGTATTTTGTATATATTCATCTTTTCACTCTATTACATAAATTGAGGAGAGTGACTTATTGTGGAGATTTTATTCTTGCATCCCCCTCAATTGATTCAAAAATTGATTAGAGGGAGGACTCCTTATCCACATAAGCTTTACTTCAAATTGTACTAATTGTTTTAATGTCTACACTTACATAGATCAAAAAGGATTTCAACCGCACACCACCAAATTTTGCTCTAATTTTCCCCAACTAACTAGTGTTGCAAGCATTACTACGAATGCTCATGTGATCCCATATTTTATATTAGTCTAGGTAGCATATGGTGATGCAAGGTCCCATTCCATCCACTATTTTAAGGTCTATCTTACGGAATTGAAATTTAAATCAATAATGAATCCTATGATACATATGGTAGCTCAGGTGAAGTTGATGTTGTCCCCCTTATTCTTTGAGTCGACATGCTAACTATAGACATAACTTTTTCATTTTGTATTTTTATGTTTTAATGTTTTTTTGGAGGAAAATCGCTTTCCTTTAATGTTTTTCCTCTCTAAAGATAAAAAATCACGTGTATGTTTTACATATATTGGTAAAATCATATGATACTAAACAAAATCATTCTATAAACTACACAACTTTATAAGTCAATGTACCTTTTTTTTGTATATGAATTACCTTTATCAAATGATAGCATTTTGATTTTTCTCCTTGAGTAATAGTGAAATTTGTAAGCCAATAAAAGCATCTCTCTCTCTCTCTCTCTCTCTCTCTCTCTCTCTCTCTCCCTCCCTCCCTCCCTCCCTCTCTCCCTCTCTCTCTCTCTCTCTCTCTCTCTCTCTCTCTCTCTCTCTCTCTCGCGTGCACACTAAATACATACATACATACATGCATGCATAAATAAATAAATAATTAAATGTGTATATATATACATACATACATATATGCATGCATACATATATACATACATACATATATGCATGCATACATACATACATACATACATATGTATGTATGTATGTATGTATGTATGTATGTATGTATGTATGTATGTATATATATATATATATATATATATATATATATAGTAAGTCTGCCACATAGAATTTTCCATTATTGTAGCTTTGATCATCTTTAAACACTAAGTTGACTTAGTGTCATTGTGTTGGATATATGCCAATTTATTTTTGATTGTACACATATTTTAAAACTTAAGTGAGGAGAGAGTAGTAATGTCCCATCATTCCAAGTTAGAACAATACATGTTGACACAGACTCAATTGTTATCCTATCATATTTTAGAAACAATAATGATGTACATTTTAAAAAAAATGGAAAGATATTTTCTTATTTGCATTTTTTGCTATGCTTTATTCAAATACAGCCATTAGCTTTACATAGTCACAATTTAGTTGGAGATTATCAAAAGGTTATTTAACCATTTTTTAAACTACTACTACATGAGTATTAGTAGATCATGCATCCTTCTCCATCCACTTTCATTGCTTTTGGCACTCTTATCTATCCATTTGACATTCAATTGTACTAAAATTATTGAAGGTTGAATAAGTGCCCTCTGATATGAAAAAATGGCATTTTTGGAACTAAAATTATTGAAGGCTAAATAAGTGCCCTATAGAGTGTGTGTATGTGCGTGTGCGTGTGTGTGTGCATGTGTGTGTGTGTGTGTGTGTGCGTGTGTGTGTGTGTGAGAGAGAGAGAGAGAGAGAGAGAGAGAGAGAGAGAGAGAGAGAGTAGCCCTTGATCATTAAAAAAGCACTTTATTATGTTAATAGCCCCCTAATGGCTCTCGCCTAATTCCTCCATTAGTTTACTCTTCCACTTTCTACGTACTTATTCTGAAGGCCCTTAATCTCAACAAGCTAGTCCATATGGAGAAAGGTAATTGAAGGCCTAAATTTTTCAATAGAGAAACTCAATCAATTCTTAGGTGAAAAGGTGGAGTGCCCTAATTAAGCTAATGCCAAAGGGATAGCTTCAAAGCTTCATTCAAAGGGGGGACTTGAATGTAAGACATCCATTTTGGACTCTTAAAAAACCTCTAAGCTAAATGAAGATATGAAAGAATTTGAGTGTCGGTGTGATAAGAGGGATTTTCTCACTAATTACTCTCATTTTTATCACTCCCCTTGCCTTTCCACTCCTCCTCTTGTTTTTCCACTAATTAATACATTTTATTTCTGTTATAGCTTAATAGGACCCAAAGGGTAAACTCTTAAATTACTCATATTGAGCTACACCTTATCTAATGTGGAAGAATAATTCATCCCATTTTAGCTCCCTCATATTGTCCTTTAAGGCCATCTTTTAAGGATTCTGAAACTCCTCTTCTTTACGAGCCTTTTGTTGGACCTTAGCCTAAAATTGTGTAGAGGGTCCTTGTCACAAGTTAGGTGAACCATCTTGTGAGAAAAATGTGTGGCTACACCTTGCTTCCATTTTTTGAAAGAGCACAATATTAGAAGTGCCAGTTGAAGGTAGTTAGCACCATCTGTATTGATAATGTCTAGCAAACAAACCAATTTACCAATGAACACCCCAACATCCCTTTAGATCTGCTGAAGTCATAACCAAGTACACCCTTTTCACTGATGAGAGTGGGATTTTCAGGATATGAAAGGCATTCCACAAGTTAGGGGTAATTAGCATTTTGCGATAGAAAATTGTTCACGTTCTTGACATTAATACTTGTGCATATTTTTGGTTTCACTAAGGTCATCCTGAGTTCTACCAATGCTTTACTTAATGCACAGGCACCCACAATAGGGGGATTTCAAGTCTTGACCATTTTCTGATTTAAGGTAGTATCACACCTTAGGACACAGAAGCAGGGAGTCAACTTGAATGGTGGAAGAATGCCCTAGGCAACTCGCTAGAGTTGCACACTTGCCCAACTGTCAAAGCTTTGACATACCATCTCCAAGCCAGACTGCGTGTTCTTTAATGTTGTTGCTGTCCTCGAGTATTGAACATTGTGGAAGGATGCCCAAGCACCTAATCATCCATTAGCTTTGTAACCTAATGGGAGGGTAACCTAATCCATTAGCTTTGTGCAAATGAAGGTGCATCCTTCCAAACTTCAAGCATATAAATTCAATTCTAAACCGCCTAAATGAAATTCAACACTGGGAGAGAGACACAGATCCGTTGCCTCCAAGCCAAGCTTGTGAGCTGAATGATCTCCAAGTAAAGCACATCTTTCCATTCCTCTCCCCATGTGCTCTTTTAGAATTTCTGTTTGTATTGTTACCAGCCTCTGCTGTGCTTACCTATCAGCTGCCTTTTAGGGTTTCATTTCCCTTTCGCTTTCCCCCCCTTGTCTCCTGCATTTCGTCTAAGCTCTCGCTTTTCTGTACTGTTTGTAGCTATCGATTTGGTTGAGACCACCTTTGCTCTACTTTGCTGGACGCTGCGCTTCGCCACCATGCAGCCCTCTGATGAGATGCTTCACACTCTCTCCAACTGCTTCTTGCAAACGCTAGCTCCCAGTCCCGAGCCAAGAAAACTAGCAGAGGTTTTTTTGAAGCAAGCGGCGGATCAGCCTGGTTACGGAATAGCTGTTCTCAGGCTTCTTTCAGAAGTAACTCTAGATGACCAGGTCCGACAGGCTGCTGCCGTGAACTTCAAAAATCACGTCAAATACAGATGGGAGCCTGTGGATCCTGCTCTGCCGGACATTGGGATCACAGAGAAGGAGCAAATCAAGTCGCTTATTGTTGGGCTGATGCTTAGTTCGCCTCCAAAGATTCAGAGCCAGCTCAGCGAAGCCTTAGCCATAATCAGCAAGCACGATTTTCCCAAAAAATGGCAAAGTCTTCTACCTGAGCTTGTATCCAGTTTGCAAACTGCTGCAGATCATTCTGTCATCAACGGAATCCTTCAGACGGCTAATTCCATTTTTAAACAGTTTCGTTACCTCTATAAAAGTAACGAGCTTTTCACTGATCTGAAGTATTGTCTTGACAATTTTGCTGCTCCTTTGTTGGACATCTTTGTCAGGACAAGCCAGCTTATAAATTCACATGCCCAGTCATCAGGCATGCTGAAGCCACTCCTTGAGTGCCAGAGGCTGTGTTCCAGGATATTTTACTCTCTTAACTATCAGGAGCTGCCAGAGTTCTTCGAGGATAACATGAAACAGTGGATGACACTATTTCACGAATACCTGGTTTATGACAACCCGTTGTTGAAGGAAACTAGTAATGATAAAGAGAGTGTATTAGACCAGTTGAAAGCAGCAATTTGTGAAAACATTAATCTGTATATGGAAAAGAACGAAGAGGAATTCAAGGGTTATCTACCTGGATTTGCATCTGACGTCTGGGATTTATTGATGAAAGTTTCTCTTTCCCCAAGTCAAGATAGGCTGGCCACTACGGCAATCAAGTTTTTGACTACGGTTAGCAAGGGTGTTCATCATGACCTTTTCAATCAGCCAGGCGCACTGAAGAACATCTGTGAGAGCATTGTGATTCCAAACGTGCAGCTTAGAGAAGACGATGTGGAGCTTTTTGAGATGAACCAACTGGAGTACATCAGGAGAGACATGGAGGGCAGTGATCTCGATACACGGAGGCGAGTAGCCTGTGAGCTAGTAAAAGGGTTGTCTACTCATTACATTCAAGAGGTTAACGGCATGTTCTCATTGTATGTTCGAGGGATGATGGAGAAGTATGCCACGAATCCTTCAGAGAATTGGAAAGAAAAGGACTGTGCAATATATTTGGTGATTGCTTTGGCACCCAAACAACCTCCAGGGGTTGCAACAGGATCGAACTTAGTTGACATTGAACAATTCTTTGCATCAGCTATCCTACCAGAACTTCAGATGCAAGATGTGAACTCGCAACCTGTTCTCAAAGCTGACGCAGTAAAATTTGTGACTACTTTTCGAATTCAGCTTCCAAAACAGGTGGCACTGAGTTTGATGCCTCATTTAATGAGGTTTTTGTTGTCTGAATCCAACGTAGTGCATTCATATGCAGCTACCTGTATTGAGAAGATGCTCATCATAAGGGATGGAAAACAATTGCGCTTTGGTGCACAAGATTTGGCTCCTTTTGTATCAAATCTTTTAAATAACCTTTTCAGTGCATTGAAACTACCTGAATCGCAAGAGAACGTTTATGTGATGAAATGCATTATGAGGGTCTTATCTGTTGGAGACATTGTCCAGTATTCTTCTGGTTGCATTGAACAACTAGTGGCCATTCTCTCTACGGTGTACAGAAACCCAACCAATCCTAGCTTCAATCATTACTTGTTTGAAGCAATAGCCGCTCTTGTGAAAAGAAGTTGTGAAAAGAGTCCCGAGTTGGTGAGCAATTTTGAAAACAGGCTTTTTCCAGTTTTCCAGGACATATTAGCCCTCGATGTGGCTGAATTTGCACCATATGTTTTCCAGATTTTGGCTCAGCTTATCGAGGCCCACAATCCACCTCTTCCTTCTGCCTACATTGGACTTTTTCCTCCTCTGCTGAGCCCAACTCTTTGGCAGAGGTCAGCCAATGTGCCTGCTCTTGTCAGGCTGCTGCAAGCTTACCTACAGAAAGCTTCACAAGAAATCATTCAGGCAGACCAGTTGCAGCAGGTGTTGGGTGTGTTTGAGAAGTTGATAAGCTCTAAAAACACTGACCACCATGGGTTTTTTGTTTTAAACACAATCGTTGAGTACTTAGACTACCAAGCAATTTCTAAGTACATTGATGCGATATGGAAGCTTTTGTTCATACGCTTGCAGACTCTACGGACCGGGAAGTTCATCAAATCATTGATAGTCTTTATGTCACTTTTCTGTGTCAAGTATGGGCAGAGCGTTCTTATTGATTCCATTAACGGGGTTCAGCAGAGCATAATGATGAATATTCTTGAGACATTTTGGATTCCCCACCTGTCCTCTATCACAGGAGATCTTGAAGTTAAGCTGTGTGTTGTTGCTGCTACAAAGCTTCTTTGCGAGTCTCCCATGTTACAGACAGATACTGCTGCTCCAATCTGGGGAAAACTGTTGAACAGCTTGATGACATTGCTTGTTCGACCAGAGGATGAGAGGGCTGATGAAGAATTAGAAATTCCAGATTTTGATGAGGGTGTTGGTTACAGTGTGGTTTATGCTCAGTTGAACAATGCTGGAAAGAAGGAGGATGATCCAGTCAAGGAAATTCGGGATTCAAAGGAATTTCTTGTGACTTCCTTGTCAAAGGCGTCTGCATCATTACCTGGGAAGTTTCCACTTCTCATTCAACAGAATGTGGATCCAGTCAATCAAGCTGGATTGGCACAATTTTGCAACAACTATAGAGCTGTCATAGCTTAACTGTAAGCTCTTGTCTTCCTTGTCTTTATGGGAACGGTTTCAAGTGCCATCATATATATACAGACTTTGCATGCTGGACAATGAATGCACAAATTTTTGCCCTGCCTTTGGGCAGGGCCACAGAGAGAGAGAGAGAGAGAGAGAGAGATTCCCTCACTGCCTATCATTTGAGGTATTGTATGCTGTAATAGGGTGAGCTCTCTGCTCGACGTTGGGATTAATTGTTCTGAAAATAGCCCTTTGTCCATAACTGTCAGGCAACGCGAGCCTATTGGGTGAACTAATTCTCGATGACTGGCCATTTCCGTCCATTTCATTTCATGGATGGCCTATGGTTGCAATCAGCTTGCAGGCATCAGATAGTCCATTCTACTTCCTTTTTTTGGGCTGACCTTATGGCAGGATATATTAGATTGCAAAGTTAGGACATCAATATCTTGTTTCTGCTATGCATGATTGAGGTTATGGTATTTTTCGAACAGTGGCTATCCCCTCCCATCTGTGCTCCTTCATAGGCTCTAATGGTTGATGTCACGGGGACGTGAAAAGTGATGTTAAGTAATCTTGTAACTCAACCCACACTTAACCCAAGGTTAATCGTGGTTAAGTCTAGCAATAGTTTGGCCGTGAGGGACTGGCTAGAGGAAGTGCAAACTTCCTAGAAGTTCCTAGGGGCAAAGTCTAGGTGCACCACTAGGTCCTAGGGGCAAGGCAAAGGCACTAGAGAGGGGTTTAAAACTTGGGCCCAAGGACAACCAATGTTGTTCTTGGTTAGGTGGGTTAGAGCTTTAATGAAGGGACAAGTGTCATGCATGCAGGTTCATGCCCTTCTACCACCTACCATCTCTCTCCCCTCACCCTCCTAGGACATTGTAGGCCTAACAGAAGCTCCCTCCACAGATTTCTTTGCATTTTTTGGCTCTCCCACTTGCTTTTGCTGCTCCTCTGGCTTTTTCTTCAGCTCTTGCACACATTTCGAGGCAGCCCAGCTGATGGCATGCACCCCGAGGTAGTATACAGCTGCTGATGCGCTTCCCGAGGCAAGTTCGATGCATTTAATGCAATCTGTACGATTGTATGGACTGCCAACACGGATTCGAGGCACAGATCCCAAGGTCGAGGCTTTGGGGAGATCTGCAGGCCGGTGTCCTCTTCAGCCTCTGTGCCCGGACAGTGGGTTTTTGGATCTGGACTTCCATTTGTTTGCTTTTGTTACTTTGAAGCTTTTTGCAGTGCATGTGTGGTGTTTTGCAGTCCTTTCTAGTTTTTCTCAGGTTCTAGCAAGCACCCAGAGGCAAGAGTGTTCCTAGGCAGGACGGTGTGGATGCATGTGATAGCCTTGAGGCTACTTTGAGCACAGTTTGTTAGTGGTTTGCATGCTTGAATGCCTCTCAGTTGGGACAGGTCAGAAGTGGATGCCTAAGATTGCCTTGCCACTGGGATTCTAGTGGTGCACTTGGTTTAGATGCCCAGAAGATAGATAGGGGATTTGCAGAGAGGAACAGTTTTGGGGTGAGCCCCTGGTGTAAAGCATTTCCATTCAGAAGCATTAAATAAATATTGAAAGGGGCGCCGATGCATTTGGGGCTAGTGGGTGCATTGTGTACTGTTTTCACTGAGCAGGGGCTTTCTAGCCTCCCCTTTGTTGTTGTTGAAGTTTGTTTCTAAGTTTTGTTAAGTGGTTGAAGTGACTGAAGCTTGCATTGTGGCTATTTATGAGGTTTATGATTGAGTAGAAGAGGATCACTGCCCTTTAGTTTGTTGAAGGCCGGTTACAGTTGACTAAAAAAACGAGCCAATATGCTTCCTATTTATAGGATGAGGTCAGGCAGTCTCAGGTGGATTACCTGATCTATGATAGCCAACCAGATTTGGGACAGACTGACTCCAACCTGGGCCCTCCATGTGTGCCTGCCTGTATAGGGCAACACCCAGCCAGTCTTTTCCTGCCCCATGTGGGCTCTTGGTCAGCCCCACAAAGGGTTCTCTCTATCCATAATGGACAGCCTGATGTATCTTCATCAGATCCAATGCATTGGTCATCATCAGTTATAGAGATCTCATTTCCATGGTAATATGCACCATGAGTTCATTTTCTGTGATTCACACCATCTTGCTATGCTGGTCACAGCTTTCGTGAAGGTAGCCACAATTCACACTTTCCACAATATACTAGGCATATCTTTGATAGAGGTGATGCTCATTTACACCTCATGCATATCGATATTTCTCAATTTCAATCTCTATTTCTGTGTTTTGAGCTATGTATGATTTGGTGAATGTTATGTGATTGATTTTTTTCAATTTATGGGAATTTCAAATCTAAATGTAAATTAAATAAATAACCTGGAAGGAGTGTAAGTCTTGAAAACACGACTCACACAAAAAACTTACACGTGTGATCTCTAAGTATGTGCACAAATTGTAAATAAATGAGAAATGGCGGGTATTTGGTGAGAGTGTGAACATGTTATGCTCCTTTTCAGAAACCTAAAAACATTGGGACTGTGTCAAATAGCCTTCTTTTAAAGTTCACCAAGGCTGTCTGAATGGCTATATGATTAACATTTATTTCATGATGGCTGCACACGAAATGAGAAGGCTGCGCATGTAAGGAGAACAGATGGTGGTCATCTTGACTTCATGAGCAACAGTCTCCTTGTACTCAATGCTATGCTCATATGCATCCCTTGTAGCCAAAAGACGAGCCTTGTACTTCTCAATGATATGTAATCCTATATTCTCAGTTAGTGCCCATGATATATATCATATTTTCCTTTAAGTAGGTCCACCAAATCTTGCGTGCCATTGTTAACAGTGGATTTGTCATGGGCATCTACAGCCCATGGCATATCTGCCTTGCTGTCAGCCCCACAGATGCAGGATGCAGTTAGCAAAAGATAAAGCATGTAAAAAATGTGGAGTTCACTTTCCCTATCAAAAAGGCAACGTGTTGACTTTTGACCGACCTTGTCAAACACTCAGCCAGTTCTACCCTAAAAACCTATAAAAGTCTGCTTCCTCCAGATTTGGTCTAGGGCTTCATTAGCAACAAGTGCCTCCAGTGTAGCAAATTCAGCAGTAGGGAAGAGGGCACAGTGAGCAGATCATCACCATTGCCATCTTCCATCTATAGGAAGGAGGAATCCTTCATGAACAGCCGTAATTCCTTTCAACGTTTTGGCTCAATTGCATTCAGCATTTCATTCAATGGTTAATAAGTGAGACTTCTTCCTATTTTATTGGTATCAGAGCTCTTTCAGTTCTATAACTATTTTAATAGGGGTTTTGGAGCATAAATCTTGATGCATATCAGTCTATGCTACTGTTCCACCATCTTTATTACCTGGATTGCTTATCTAGCTTGATTTGGGGTGTGCTAGAGGCTGGATTTGATAAAAAAGGCATCTGGTCAGATTGGGATCTTCTCTCTCTCTTCCCGATGCCATCATGATACTTGCCAAGATATTCAGAGTTGACCAGGAGGTCACCCACTTGAGATATCATTGGCTACTTTGGGACTTGCCAGGATTGGCCAAGGAATTGGACACTGAACGGTGATTGCTATCGAGATATTCAGTTGGATGCTCTATGGACAGCTATCAGGTTCTTCTGCTGTAAATCTTTGGCCATCTGAATATAGTAAAATACCCAAAGGGGTGCTAATGTTTTAGGGCCAATCGGGTGTTTGGCTTCACTGCAAGGAGCCCTCTAGCTCCTTGTCTTTCTTTTGGTTTATTCTGTGGTGATTATTTTAACTGTTATTATTTCATGGTTGGCTGTGAATAAGTTACTTGTTGATTAATTCAAGCGTTAAGTTGCCCACTGGGTTCTCGAAGGCCGGTTTCATTGGTTCCATTGTTGGGACATCACCAACTTTCTCTAGGGATGAGTCGTGGTTTTGTTTGGGCAAGCAAAGAGAACAAGTTATTTTCTACAGCTGTCAGCCAGTAAGAGACAGCCCAGATGGCCGATGTCTATGAGGATTGGGGGAGGATACACAGAGAATCCAGGGATGACGTAGACGATAAAGAGGAGGAACAGCATGCTCCTCGAGAGAATCAAGATCTGGATGAATGAAAAGAAGACAATGAAGAGGTGGATCATGATACAATGTTCAAAGCTCGTTAGCTAGTGCTGTGGAGACTTTTGCACAGACTTTCAGGGAGCTTTTGAATGCGCCTCCGAAGTCCAAGAAGACCAAGAAGGTTCCTGCACAGCCGTCAGTGGACCATCACTTTGTTCTAGGTATGAGTTCCGGTAATAGTTTTCAGTCCTTCAATCCAAGACAGCAAGCTCTTTCCAATTCTTCCATGCACCCAGGATATTTTGGTGGAGGATCTGTATTTCAGGCTTTGGTTGGACAGCCCGAGGGTGTGTCTGGTTTCCATCATGGAATGCAAGGTCCTCAAGGCCCAATGTTTGGTACTATTCCAAACATGATGTATCAGAATGTTGGCATGCAGCCAGGCATGCAATCATTGGCATATTGTACTAGCCTATTGGGGTGTTGTCTTGGCTAACTTGTTGACGTGGCCAACTTCCATGTGGAAGTCATCCGATTGCATGCTGATGTGGTTGATTGCCACATAGCACTTTTTGGCTTGATGCGCTAGAGGAGAGAGAAACAACGCTAGTAAAAATACCCCTTACTCTTTGGGAGCAGGCCTCAGAGGTAAGTTGATAATTTTTGTAGGCTTAGTTTTGGCCTCACAAAAGACGTTATAGGTTATGGGTTGATCTTTGCTAAATTTAAGCCCTACAAGTCAAATTATTCTAGATTTCTAACTTAGGATGTGCTTAAAATACCTGTTAAGGCTGCCGCAAGGGTACAAGTGCGTAGAGTCATTGGAAGAAGGGGAGATCATGCTAGAATGGTCCACAAAATGTGTTGTACTCCATATCAGCAAGTCGTTGCAAGAAATGTTGCAAATCCATCTTAACACCACCTATTTGAGATGAATCAATTGCCATGGGTTGGTGCCTACATCGAGATGACATCATCTTCGGCTCATAAAATAGGCGAGGGAAGATTGAAGGCCTCTGAATGTTTCCATTAACATAAAACTTTGGGGGGAGGGATCGTAAATGATACGCCATCATATACTGGCATAAAAACATACAAAGATATGTAGAAAATACTCAACGTTCCATTCCATCTTTTAAACTTGCCTTTCCTTTCTTTTTATTACTTGGTTCCTAAGATTTTGCAACATGTTGGCCTAGTTGCCAAGAGTTTGGAGTTCTCATGGCCTCATCTCATTATGTGTATCCCCTCTGCTTCCTTGAAAGCCTTTGTTTTCCAATTGTTGATCAAGGCATAATCCACCACATTGGCTTGGTCTTCTATAGTCTAAAAGTGTTCTGAATCTTGAGATCATGTGTAGTTGGCCTTAGAGTCATCTATGATTTACTAGACTCCTTCAAAGTCGTCTCGTACAAGTGCACAGACTAGACTAGCAATTAAGGGTAGACATAGGCTCAAGTACTTGAATCCCATTGGAACATTTGCTGCACTGGCAAGACAAGAGACCCGTCAGACTGTACTCATGTTTCCCCCTCCCCTCGGTTCCATCCATGGATTCTGCGCCATGTTGGCCTAGTCCCCAAGAGTTTGGAGTCCTAGTGGCCCCATCTCACTATGTGTTCCCCTTTGCTTCCTCAAAAGCCTTCATTTCCCAAATCTTGATCATGGTGTGATCCACCACACTGGCTAGTTCTTTTTGAGTCTAAAGTGTACTCCAACTTGGGGTGCATGTGCAACTGGTTTGGAGTCATCTATGATTACCAAACTCCTTCAAAGTCTTCATATAAAATTGGGGAAGTGAGTTGTTTGATTGCAATTGGGGAAGAGATTTCCGCACTTGGGATGCATTTACAGCTGGTTTGAAGTCATCTATGATTTACCGAACTCCTTCAAAGTCCTCATATACAATTGTGGAAGTCAGTTGCTTTTTTACAACTGGGGAAGTCAGTCCTCATATACAATTGGGGAAGTGCTTGAACCTGCGTGCATTGGCAGCTGGTTTGGAGTCATCATGATTTACCAAACTCCTTTAAAGTCCTCATATACGATTGGGGAAGAGATTTTCGTGATGATTCCTCTTGAGGGCAGAGGGGCTATTCCTCGTAGTAGGCATGCTGTCATCAATGGACTATTCATCACCATTGAGGTACACAGACAGTGTAATGTGGTATCCAAACTAGATGATTGTGATAGTGGTGCTTTTAGACACATGCCATACAAGAAGGAATGTTACAGCTCTCTCTCTGTGCACATTTTGCATGAGTCACTGACCAAATTCAGAGCATTGCAGGACATGCACTGCACCAACCTCGGCTCAGACGCATGCTTAAAGCATTGAAATATTCTTGAAGCATCTCCTGAAATATACTATATTTGTATTACATTTACGTGTGCATATATCATATGGTTTCAACCATAGGGTAGATACCAGATCAGTTGTCACTATGGGGGAGGGTCTAGGTGCTCGATGAAAGGGATAGGTAAAGAATTTTTTCTTGATTGGCACATGCGGGACCAGGTTTTTGCCAGAGCTACTTTGTGTGGGTTCGTGTGGTAGCCGTCCTTGTCATTGTCTTCTTTGTGGGTTCCGTTGACAGTTCTTCCAAGATCATGGGGCTGCTTGAAAGTGATTGGCTGCTCCTTTGACTATAGCAAATTCCTGAGGACTGGGAAGAAATTCGGATGCCAACTGATCTCTTATGGCTTCTTTCTGAGAAACTCCTTCACCTCATCTCCTTGAGACCTTGAGAATTGTTCATGCATCATCAGCACTTGAGGCTAATGTTCTGCGTTGTTTGACCAAGGACAACATATGCATTTGTGTACTTTTCCTCTTATGCTTCAACCATTGCTCGTTTGGCAGTGTCACAGCTGTGACTATGACGGTAGGACTTGGCCTCTGGTATGTGTCTCTGTGAACTTCCGTAACCTCTATGAGGTTGACCCGGACTTCCACAATGAGTAGTTAGTGGGTAAGTGGACCCATCAAGCCTATCTTCTCTAAAGTTGGGGATGGGAAGATACTTGCAAGTGGCCAAATAATTCACTGCTGTGTAAAAACGGCAAACCCTTGAATACCTTTGTCAATGAAGCAATCTGCTTAGATAAGGCCACCTATGATCAGGGAATTGGAGCAGATTCTTCCACAATGGCTTGGACTGTTGTGAAATTGTGCAGGCAATTCTTGATGTTGTGTGGGATTGCTGCCCACTTTCTTGCAGATCTGCAAATGGGTTTCTTGTACCTCTGGGGAGTATCTTCTTCAAGTCACGTAATTTGCTTGGAGTCCCCCTTGGCTTGGGCACTCTTTCAAGTCAACTTCACCTGGTGTAGTGGACAACTGGGCCACTATACTATGGGAGAGATTCACCATGTACATATAGAAGCAAGTAAGGCCAGTTTACAAAGCTAGAAGATACATGAGCAAGAGTAGATATTTCCCTTTTCAAGATGCCATGGGGCGGGGGGACTGCTACTTATAGCAGAGGTAAGTAGCACTTCTACTCATAGTAGGGGGGAGTGCCTTCCTTAAGAGCTGACCAAGAGGCTGACTTGGGTCAACTCCCTGCACGTGGCACTTTTGTGGCACTTTTGCCTGGACCAGGGCCGATCTGATGCTGATATGCCATGTGGCAGATTGCCATGCAGCAACCCACCCTATACTAGCTGACATGTGCAGTCCTCCAACTGTCACTGGTTATCGAGGTCTCGGCAATCTGGCCCATCTGTGTCTGGTTTGAGTGGGAATGTACTTGGCATTCTGGATCAGCCTGATTCTCTAGGATGATATCCTTTCTTGACATCTTCTCATGGAGGCCTTGCAAATTGAGCAACTAAGGATTGATTTAGCATGCGGAGGTTGGAGCAGCATCGTGGTCTAGGTAGGTTTGTGCACAGAAATAAATGTTAAAAGTAAACCGCTTTACTTTCTTGATATAGTGTTGCTCGTCTTACTGTTTTAGAGGTGTGTTCAACGTTGGGAATTGCGTGGCAATTGCCACCTGTGTTATCACACATAAAAACGAATGTATGTCTTTTCGTGTATTGGTTTGATCTAGGGTGTTGCTATGTTCAACTAAAGAATCTCCATGCACGTGCTTCGTGTTCCTCCATGAGCTGTACCACTTTCAATGTGTGTGGAATTGATGAAACTTTGTTTTGGAATGGGAAACTTTGTGGGACTTCATCAATAAACATGATAGGATTCCTTTGAACTGTCAACGGGTCACTGACAACTGATGCGTGAAGTCATCCTCTTTCCCTGCGGGAGGGTTTTCAGTGGTTTACTTTGTGTGAACTCAAAGCCCCAATACAAAGTTGAGCACGCTGAGTGCAGTCAAAAGATGTCTTTCGGGTACTAAAATTTTTGGGCTGCTGTAAGCATTGTAATTTTCTGTCACCACATGCACAAGTTTGCGCGGCTGTTCCGAAATGTCTGTTTGTGATGATTTGGGAGAATTTGATTTAATTTATTAAAGATGATGAGTTGTTTTGGCCCTTGAAAGGCTCCAATTGGATGTCTATACTTAGCTTGGTCCTTTTTGTGTGTTCATCGTAATCAGCTGGTCAAGTCAGATTGTGTATGAAGACGTCACACAGCATATTGAACATGCAATTCAGCATTGCATTACTTGTTAATATGGAAACATTGGAGCATATACTTGGTTAATATGTCTCCCTTCGCCATAGTTTGTGCATGCTTGTAGCTATATTTGACAATAGTTTATCCTTAACAAGAATGTTTTAATTGAAGTAGTTTATTTTTCTCTGTGTGCTCAATGGTATGGTAAAGTAGAACTGAAGTTTCCCATCTAATCCGTTCCAAGTTGTGAAGGTGGCTTGCTTGACGCAGTTCAAATACCCTTAGATGGTTTTATATGGGTCAACTACAATTCTCGCGTTTTGCACTCTGTGTGCATGGTTAAACATTCTGGGTTGTCTTACTTATTTAAGAATGCCTTCTTTGTTGTATGAGCTGATATGTATGATGTTGACAACCAAGAAATCTTTACCTGGTTTCTCATTTTCGGTGTCTATAATGCATTGTCATGTTACATCTTGCTCTCTATGATTAACTTTCGAGTGGGTGGATCGAACTTGGACGTCCTTGTTGGAATTCAACATCCCTTGGTTGAGAAGGGACTATTCATAGGCTCTTTTTTTTTATAAAAATTCTAGATGTATTCTGTGTTAAAGTGTAGGCGCTATTTATTGGACTTAGGCTGTGTGTCTACTTCTCCCCTTTACAAAAATGCTTATGAAAGGGAGACTATGCTTGCCAAGCTTTTGGTTAGTTTGTCTCATGGTGGTATTCATTGAAATGCAAAGTTCCATGAGAATACTAGAGAGAATGGTGGTGGGGTGAGCAAATGTGACATGTGGGGTCAAGAGTGGCATGAGGGTTGGGTGAGATGGTTTTGGAGTTGAGAACCCATTTATTTTAGTTTTATATGGGAGCAAGCGAGGAGAGGCTTGAAGTATCGAAGCTTATATATATATATCTCAAGACATTAAAAAAATGAACAATCGACTTAGAGATACAAAACAAGGAGATGAAATGCTATTAGGCATTGAGAAAATAAATCAAATACAAAAAGAACAAAATTTTTTTTTTGGAGAAACAAAAAGAACATATTTGAAAGAAGCATTACAAATATTAATTTTTTATGTTACTACAAGGAATGAGCATTGATATGAACAGAACACTCTAGAACTACTATTCTAGGTCATGATGAAACATGCTCTATTACTAGAAGCAGTGGTACGAGTGGAATTTCTTGTGTCGAGTCTAATGGTCACCATCCAACATATGAAGAACCGAGAAGAAGTCTATAGGAACAATTAGCCGAATTGTCTGAGATCAACAAATTGTAGCTTAGGGTAGTGTGGTTGCAAAACATAATCCAATAGAGGAGAAAGATGTTGCATGGTTGTCCCATCAAAAAGGGATCATTATAGGGAGGCATGCTCATGCTACTGTAATGTGCACCATTGGCTATATTGAAGCAAGACTTCCATCGTGTATGGGTCGAACCATTGATTCATTTTGGCAATTCGTTTTCGTCTAGGTCTTCTAAGGTGATGGTCCTATTGTCAAAGCAATTTTTGATTTGCCTTTGCACATTTTTTACCTGATTGTGATGATCCATTTCGATCCTTACGTGGGCAAGGCCACCTTCAAAGCTACTACAAATAAGCACTGTTTAGCTTATAACAAGGGGACACTATGTAATCATTGCTTGACACATGTGTAAGTGTACCAATGAAGTCCCTTGAATAATAGCAGTGTATTCCACTTTGATGATCCCTTCTTTCGATATCTATAAAAGTAGCCCATTATTTATCATGTGCATGACAATATTGTTAAATTGCAGATCGCTATTTTTAAGAGAGCATACCTTTGTATCCTTTGGTGGTACTACACTAGTTCTAGGGGAATTTGGTTTGGCTTCTTGCAACTCTGGTGGGACCAGTCGCTATTCCTCTTGTTGCTTGCCAGAAGCTTGCATCTTCTTGATTTGCTTCAAGGTTGTTATTTGAACCTCTTCTTTGTCCTTCCACTTCAAACGCTTTTATTTCATTGGTATTGCCACCAGTTCAGCTTCCTAGATGGGACCCTTAGACCATGTCATCGCATACACATTAATCTTCTCTAGCTCAATGTACTACACATCTCCCTACATAGTGCACGTCAAGCAATTGCGTTGTTGCAACTTGTATAGGTGAGTTGTTGACTTGGTCTAACATATTGATGTGTCCCCCCATTCTTCAATCAGCATGGCAGTTGTTTGTGTCAGTGGCTACTTCTACTAAGGCGGTCCACGTCTTGGTGGCCAATGTGTGATTTCCAATCCTTGCTCTATTCTTTGTTTTGCATCTTGAATGGGCAATCTTGGCCTTGACGGTGCCCGTTTTCCAAACAATACTTATAGTCTTTATCCACTCTGAAATTCTGGCCCAACATTATTTGCATATTCCAATTACCTCTCTAATTCCAATTGCTTAACTGATTCCAGTTGCTCTCTTCTAGACCTGTGCCACCTCTAGATCAATCATTATTTGATTAGCTGCTGTTGCCAGTCTATGGGGTACCTGCCACGACGGATTCATTTGGGAATTCTTATTGTACTAGTAAACCTCCATTGGATGGTTTTTTTATGCAAATTGCACACCTTATCTGGGATGCTAACTTAGTCGCTCCCAACCTCTTAAGTTTTTCTTCCGATAATTTCTCCATTTCACTAGTCTTTTTTAACTCATCAATATTTTGTTGCTTTGTTTCCTTATCTGGATTCATGCTCACTTAATCTAGAACTATCTTGAAGATCAACCTCGTATGGATTGTGCACAACCAGGTAGTCTTGAGAACCTCAATCTCAATGGGCTTTTATAACAAATTATATAGTCTCACAAGCTCTTCGAAACTATTCTTAGACACTAGTTAACATAAGAAAATTTTTGGAAAGTCTCTTCCAAGGACCACCATGCTAGCATGGGTCACTGGTTGTCCATCGACTAGCTTAGTCAACCACCTTCCGAGTTGGGTCAATGTTTAAACCACCTAGCTTGTTTGTTAAAGGCACCTCGCTAGTCCAATAGCTTGTATATCCTAGGTGGCCAATAAACTAAATTCCAAAATAAATTTCATTGAACTGTGGGTTGTTAATTGTAATAAACCAATTGTGCTAGCCTAGTTTGGTGGCCTCTACTTGGCCACCAAACTAGATGCCAAAGCAAGCTTGCACTCTTGAGTTACTGGTTGTTTAACGTAATCGGCACAAAGTGAAAAAAATCAAAAGTTAGCAATGGTGGTGTGCCTTGTTTTGTTTGTCATATGCTTGGCCCCCTCCTCACCTTGAAGAGAGAAAATGAGAGCCTTGAAGTGTCCCATCTATCTCTCTCCCACTGGAGGTGGTGTGTGTTACCTATATGGAATGTGGTATTAGCTCAAGGAAATAGGGTTGGGGCTCAAAGAATCTCTCTGTAGGAGGGGTTAATATATTAAGTATATAGTGTGTAAGTCTCATGCAACATGATACTTCTACCATAATGGTCTATAGAAAGGCTCATGAGTCTCTATAAGAAAACTCATTATCGAGAAATTCAGTCTTTGTAGTGTAGGTGCTCTCAATCATCAATCA
Organism: Dipteris shenzhenensis; assembly: GCF_047967505.1. NCBI lineage: Eukaryota > Viridiplantae > Streptophyta > Polypodiopsida > Gleicheniales > Dipteridaceae > Dipteris > Dipteris shenzhenensis. The sequence goes on along the minus strand of NC_141603.1, from coordinate 3,101,511 downwards.
CATTATGCCTAGTTTCAAATGGGGAGGCATACTGTCTCAATGACTAGTATGGAGTAGGATGTGGCTCGTTCATCATGGGGAATTAGGTGATTAAACACTTATGTATATTGTCTCTATCTTGTAGGGTCCTAGGCTTTCGCCTTGGGTTTAAGCTATGTAAAGTAACTGATATGAACAAGCTATCAAAATAAAGATTTAACTTTTTTTTTGGGTCATAAAAATTTCTTCATTGCCCTTGCCATATGTTTGCTTTCCTATAATGTCTCTTTTGATTTTGGCAACATCCCCTAACAAGATAGCCTTTTAGTTTAAACTTCACCTGTAAACATGTGGGCTAGCTTCCAAACTTTTTGAGCATGGAGGCACACTACAAAACGATGGAATATGTATTATCTCACTTCTGGGCATCTCTACAATGACCATCCCCTTTCCCTATTGTTAAACTTCTAGCATTCGTCCAAACTACCATGTGTAACATCAGCCACAGTAGGGTGGATTATTTTTCTAGGATGTCTTTGGACTAGATGCTCTCAAATTTGCTCTTCCACTTCCCTACACTGTCTCCAAGCTTCCAACCCAGATTTGCTCATATGGATGCATAGTATATGCACATGAGTTAGATGCTTTGAGACATGAGTTTTGGTGAAATTTCACTCTATTGTGGCATACACATTTGGGTGCACCTGGTATTTGGTGTGATTCTCTCTTGTAGGCATTAGCATTTGGGATTTTTGCTTCATTTGCATCATGGCATCCTCTTCCATGTCTGAAAAGGAGTTTTTTAGCATTAAAAAGTTTGATGGGACAAACTTTTCTTTGTGGAAAGGACAAATAAGAGATGTGCTTATTCAAAAGAAGCAGATTAAACCCTTGGTAGGGATTGAAGCTAAGCCTGCAAAAATGTCTGAGGATGATTGGAATGAGTTGGATGCATTAGCAAAATCTACTATTAGACTTCATCTTGCAGAGTCAGTTTATTTCACAGTAGTAAATGAGCAGACTATGGAAGATTTGTGGAAGAAACTGTGTGCCACTTATGAAAACGAAACTGCCTCTAATAAAGTTTACCTCATGAAGAGGTTGTTTGAGCTGCAGATGAAGGAAGGGGTCTCCATTGCTTCTCACTTGAATGAATTCAATATTATTTTCAGCCAGCTTCAGGCTCAGAAGATGAATTTTGATGTGAAGACTAAGGCAATATTTCTCTTATGTTCATTGCCATCCTCATGGGATACCTTCTGTACAGCTGTTAGTAACTCTACACCTAGTGGAGTACTAAAATTTGATGATGTTGTGGGTAGCTTGTTGGCTGAGGAGATTAGATGCAAGTCTATGGACGGCAACAAGCAGGATGCAACCTTAAATGTGCAAAGGGGCAGATCACAGTTCAGGGGGAAGTCCCAAGAAAGAGGGAAGTCTCGTAGCAAATCCAGGGCACGGAACATTGAGTGTTACCACTGTGGCAAGAAGGACCATATAAAAAAGGATTGCTACAAGCTGAAAAGAGAGCAAAAGGATAAGAAAAAGAATGCAAATTGGGGTGCAAATCAAAAGGAAGAGAGTCCAAGGGAGGACAAAGGAAAAGTGAAGATCGAGGAGATCAATGCAGTCACACATGATAGTGACAATGACGTTCTCTTCATGTCTAGTTTATCTGCAGAGTTGCTTACCACTTCAGATGATGCATATTCCCAGGATTGGATTTTGGATTCTGGTGCTTCATTCCATGTTACTCCCCATAGGGAATGGTTCTCCACTTATGACAGTGGAAAGACAGGTTGTGTGCATCTTGGAAATGACTATGCATGTGACATAGTGGGAGTAGGTGACAAAAAGTTTTCTTTTGCAAATGGGTCTGCATTTATTTTGAAACATGGGAGACATGTGCCTAAGTTGACCAAGAGTCTTATTTCAGTGGGTCAACTAGATGATGCTGGTTTTCACACCACTTTTGGCTTTCAGAGTTGGAAAATTCAGAAGGGCTCTATGCTTTTGGCTAGGGGTGCCAAGTGTGGGACTTTGTATCCCTTACATGTATCAGGGGTATTTGATCATGTTGTTGCAATAACCGAGCAGCCAAGCACTTCTTTGTGGCATTGCAGGTTGGGGCACATGAGCCAGAATGGAATGAAACTCTTATGCCGTTTGGGTTATGTACCGCATTTGAGTTTCTTTGATTTTGAATTTTGTGAGCACTGTCTCTATGGGAAGCAGACTAAATTAGCCCATAAGAGAAGGGGAAAGAAAGAGTTTGAAAAGCTTGATTTGGTGCATTCAGACGTATGTGGTCCCATGCCTACACGGTCATTAGGCGGGGCTGAATACTATGTGACATTCATTGATGATGCAACTAGGAAAGTGTGGGCTTATGCTATAGCTCGGAAGAGTGATCTGTTCCAGGTATTTCAGAAATGGCTGGCCTTGGTTGAGAATCAGTCAGGTAGAATGCTTAAATGCCTACGGACTGGCAAGAAGCTAGATCCTAAGTCTAGGAAATGCATCTTTCTGGGTTATGGTGAAAGTGGAGAGATGGGCTATCGTCTCTCGGATCCAGAAGCAAAGAAGATCATACGCAGCCATGATGTAGTCTTCAATGAGAAGAAGATGCATAAGACACCCATGAGGGATGTGGAAATGAGGAGAATCACTTTCCAGGATGTGAATCCACCTGCATATGTTGATAGACAGCAAGCTGTCCATGCACCAAATGTGCAAGAAATGCTACCACCAAGTACTCCCACAGGTATACAATCAAGGGTAGATGATGGATCATCTATTGGTGGAAACGATGAGCCAAATGTGGCTAATATGCAGGTGGGACAGCAAGCTGAAATGCCCTTGAGAAGATCATCTAGAGTGTCTAGACTGCCTGATAGGTTAGTTCCAGGGGTAGACTATGTGATGCTTACTGATTGTGGAGAGCCTTCTTGCTACAGAGAGGCTATGATGCGCGAGGATCAACGCAAGTGGGAGTATGCTATGCAATTAGAGATGAGTTCACTTATGAAGAATAAGACTTGGGACTTGGTTTCTTTGCCACATGGAAAGAAAGCATTGCCATGTAAATGGGTCTACAAAATGAAGGTCCAGGTGATGATGTGCCTAGGTACAAGGCCCGTTTGGTCGCTAAAGTGTTCAAGCAGAGAAGGGTGTGGACTTTGATGAGATATTCTCTCCGGTTGTGAAGATGACCACACTTAGATGCATGCTTAAACTAGTGGCATTAGAGGATATGGAGCTTATGTAGATGGATGTCAAGATGGATGCAGTTTGGTCGCTAAAGGATTCAAGCAAGAGAAGGGTGTGGACTTTGATGAGATATTCTCTCCGGTTGTTGAGATGACTACACTTAGATGCATGCTTAGACTAGTGGCATTAGAGGATATGGAGCTTATGCAGATGGATGTCAAGATAGCTTTCTTGCATGGGGATTTGCATGAGAAAATTTACATGGTGCAGCCGGAAGGCTTTGAAGAAAAGGGCAAAGAGCATTTAGTTTGCAAGCTGAAGAAGAGTCTCTATGGTCTTAAGCAAGCACCTAGAGAATGTTATCAGAAGTTTGATGCTTTCATTCGGTCCCAGGGTTTTAGAAGGAGTGAAATTGATCACTGCCTCTACACTAAAAGGGCTAAGGATAATAGCCTGATAATCTTGGCACTATAAGTGGATGATATGCTATTGGCTAGCAAGAATACTTATGAGCTAGATGCATTAAAGGCCAAGTTGCATGAGGCCTTTGATATGAAGGATTTGGGACTTGCAGGTCATATTCTTGGTATGCGCATCGCGCGTGATCGGAGTAGGAAACTCCTTTGGCTTTCACAAAAGAAGTATGTTACAAAAGTATTGCAGCGTTTCAATATGGAGGAGGGGAAGGCAGTGAGTACTCCATTTCATTATCCTCTCTCCCTATCTTTTTCTCACAAGAATAATGGGACGAAAAGTCTCTCTCTCTCAATGCAATAGGAATTGAAATCCTCACAAGGAAATCTCAAGAAATGAATGGAAATCTCTTAAGCCATGATGGAAATTTTCTATCAAATGGACGGATGAAGTTCTCTCACCGGAAGTGGACTCTCACGGAGAACACTCAAGAGAACTCTCAATCTCTCTCTCACAAGAAGGATGGTGCCTCAGTGGAAGGCAAAACCATGCTCTGATACCATGACAAAATATGAAGGGAGAGGAGAAGAGTGGAGATGAGGAGAAAGGGCACAGCTAGAGAGCACACCACAAATGACTAACTGTACACTAGATTTAGTTGAAAAATTAGAATATATACAAACCCTTTTAGGGTTAGGGTTAGGGGATCTTACCCTTTCCTTTATAGCACTCTATAAGGTTAGTTCTATGCACATATGATCACGTGATGGTGCTATGCACACATGATCACATGATGTTGAGCGTGAACTCTCAACAAGTTGTTTGGCACTTTTGGGATGCTCAATTGTTCGGTACTTTTGGATGTCCGAATGCTCATTGTGTTTCTAGATTATTGGTTCTTTACTCGGTCCCTAACTGTCCATCGTTGACAGTGCTCAAAAGATTTTCTCTTCAGTGTCTGTACGTTGGGATCTGTGTTGTTATTGTGTACACAAGGCTGTTTATGCATTGCATTGTCAGGTGAAAGTGCCAGGAGAGCGCTACTTTTTTTGGCAAGATATGGCCGGTGGGGGTGAATCCCATAATAAAAGCCTTTCTCAATGTCTCCCACTTGATCTTTTCTTCTGGGGTGAGAGCCCTATACCACTGGCCTTCCTTGCCATCCAAGATGAGGCTGAATGCATTGGCCATCTCGAGGTCAACTAGCACACCAAAGGCTTCACAAATCTAATCGAACCGTTCCACATGGGAGACTAGGTCTCCTTCTCCTAGGAACTTGGTCATTAGCTGGGAAATGGTTATGGGACACCTTCTTGAGGTTTTTGCAGGTTGAAGGATTTGATTTTTAGGAATCTTTTACTTCAAGTGCCAGAATGACCACTATTCATACAGTACTATCAGTGGCTGCTCATAAAAAGTGGCCAATTTGTCGAATGGATGTCAAATCAGCATTCTTGAATGGTGACCTCAAGGAGGAGGTGTACGTCACTCAGCCACCAGGGTTTGAGGCCCCCCATTCTGAGAACAAGCTATGCAAGCTTAAAAAGGCTTTGTACGGGTTGAAACAGGGCCCAAGAGCATGGTACCAATGGATAGACAAATTCTTTCATAAATTAAACTTCAAAAGATGTGCCTGAGATGCATGTATGTGTACAAGAAAGGTGGAAAATCTACTATTATTATGCTATATGTGGATGATCTCCTTATTTCAAGTGACTATGAAGACATGATATAGCAGACTAGAAAGGCATTGAGCAGACTTAGGCTTGATGCACTACTATTTGGGGATTGAAGTCTGGCAAGAGCCAGGCAAGATCTTCATCTCTTAGTAGAAATATGCAAGGGAGATCTTGAATGCATTTGGTATGTCCGAGTGCAAGGAGATAGCTACACCTATGGAGGTAAATTCGAGGCTGTCTATGGAGGATGCCTCACCACCAGCAGACATCGAGAGGTACAGGAAGTTGGTCGATAGTCTCATCTATCTGTGCAACACCAGACCGGACATCAGTTTTGATGTTGGTGTTTTGAGCAAGTTCTCCAACTAGCCCCGAGAGAATCATTGGAATGCAGGGATGTGGGTGCTCAGGTATTGAAGGGCACTCTTGATTATGGCATCACCTATGGTACGGGCACTTCCTTGGCTAGTCATTGTGACTCAGATTATGTTGATTCCAGGAAATCAGTTTCTGGATATTGTTTCTCTTTAGGTTCAGGTATCTTCTCTTGGATCAGTAAGAAACAACCAACAGTGGCAATGTCCTCTACCGAGGCTGAGTACAAGGCAGCATGTATTGTTCCATGTGAAGCAGTGTGGTTGAGGAGGATCTTATGGCACATGGGAGTGCAAGAGGATGAGGCAACTATGCTGAGGTGCGACAATGAAAGTTGCATGGCCATTGCTAAAAATCCAGTGTTTCATGCGTGCACAAAACATATAGAGATTTAGTATCACTATGTGCATGATTTGATCGAGGACGGGATAAGGATCAGCTTCAGGGTCATCTTCAGAGACTCGGCATTGGACCAAGAAGGTAGTTCACCTACAGGTGGACATTGAGGGGAGGTGCTAGATATGCTCAATGCCCCACCCTCCTGGTAACCACCAGTGGTCCAAGGTGCTCAAGTTGTAAGGCCCCCATATGAGGAGAACCCATGTGTGAGCCCGGGACACTAGATTGGATCTTGACTTGCATGAAAGATGAGGTCTATCACAATGAGACTGTTGATGGTAGAAAGGTGATCTATGTGAGTCTAGCCTATGGGCTAGGCAGGGTAGGTAAGCTGGTAGCACAACGAGGCACATTGTCTTGATTGTGTGGGAGCCCCTTGCTATCGATGGTATAGGAAATATTCACTGAATATTCCATGGACGACTAGTCCATTCCACCGACTAGGTTGACTGGTCGGCTCCACCAACTAGGTTCACTAGTCAGCTCCACCGACTACATTGATGTGACTACTATTAAATTATACGATGCAACGGAACAAAAACTGAACAAAGAATAGAGAGTACACAGCAAAATGGAGATGAACAAAATTTTCCTTCAATACTGATGTAGTACAGATAATGGCTCCATCCACCCGTGCGCTTCCACAATGGAGCTATGATGGAGATCTAGACAAATACTAGGTGAAGAGCTACTAGCTGGAAGATCTGATCTGATCTAAACTAATCTGATACAATGGACTGGGGAGGTCACCTCTTTATAGCTATGAGGGCGGTAGTCGGATCAACATAGTCGGTGGAACCAACTAGTCAACCTAGTCGATAGAGCCGACTAGTCAACCTAGTCGGTGGAACTGACTAGTCGTCCATGGAATATTCAAGTAATATTCCCTATACCATCGCCTCGGATGGTCCCGCCCTTGAACCCCCACTAAGCAGGCCGCTGGCCCCCCTGGGACACCCTAGCTGGGGGCCAGCTAGCCCCCAGGCCCAAGCAAGAATAAGGGGCTCCGACACAATTATCTTTCTACCATCAACGGTCTCATTGATAAACCTCATCTGACATGCAAGTTAGGATCCATCCAGTGTCCCGATCTCACACATGGCTTCTCCTTAGATGGGGGCCTTACAACTTGAGCACCTTGGATCACTTATGGTTACTAGGAGGGTGGGGCATTGAGCATATCTAACACCCCCCCTCAATGTCCACCCGTAGGTGAAGTACCTTCTCGGCCCAATGCTGAGTCTCTAAAGATGATCCTGAAGTTGATCCTTCCCGAGTGCCTTGGTGAAGATATTTGCTCCATTTTGCTCTGTTGGATAGTAGACCAATTCCACTATCCCGTCCTCGATCAAATCATGCACATAGTGATACTGAATCTCTATATGTTTTGTGCACGCATGAAACACTAGATCTTTAGCAATGGCCATGTAACTTTGATTGTTGCACCTCAGCAAAGTTGCCTCATCCTCTTACACTCCCATGTGCCATAAGATCCTCCTCAGCCACACTGCTTCACAAGCAGCAAAACATGCTATCTTGTACTCAGCCTCGTTAGATGACAATGCCACTGTTGGTTGTTTCTTGCTGATCCAAGAGAAGATGCCTGAACCTAAAGAGAAACAATATCCAGAAACTGATTTCCTGGAATCAACATCCCCAGCCCAATCTGAGTCACAATGACCAGCCAAAGAAGTGCCCATACCATAGGTGATGCCATAATCAAGAATGCCCTTCACATACCTGAGCACCCACATCCCTGCATTCCAATGATTCTCCCGGGGCTTATTGGAGAACTTGCTCAAAACACCAACAGCAAAACTGATGTCCAATCTGGTGTTGCACAGATAGATGAGACTGCTGACCAAGTTCATGTACCTCCCAATGTCTGCTAGTGGAGAGGCATCCTCCATAGATAGCCTCACATTTACCTCCATAGGTGTAGCTATCTCCTTGCACTCAGACATACCAAATGCCTTCAAGTTCTCCCTTGCATATTTCTACTGAGAGATGAAGATCTTGCCTGGCTCTTGCCAGACTTCAATCCCCAAACAGTACTGCATTAAGCCTAAGTTAGTCATCTTAAACTCAGTGCTCAATGCCTTTCTTGTCTGCTGGATCATGTCTTCATAGTCACCTGTAATAAGGAGATCATCCACATATAGAACAATAATAACAGATTTTCCACCTTTCCTATACACATACAAATTAGCATCTGAGGCACATCTTTTGAAGTTTAATTTATGAAAAAATTTGTCTATCTGTTGGTACCATGCTCTTGGGGCTTGTTTCAGCCCGTACAAAGCCTTCTTGAGCTTACATACCTTGATCTTAGAATGGGGAACCTCAAACCCTGGTGGCTGAGCCATGTACACCTCCTCCTTGAGGTCACCATTCAAGAATGCTGATTTAACGTCCATTTGATAAACTGGCCACTTTTTATGAGCCGCCACTGACAATACTATGCGAATAGTAGTCATTCTGGCAATCAAAGTGAAAGATTCCTGAAAATCAAATCCTTCAACCTACAAAAATCCTTGTGCAACCAATCTGGCTTTGTACTTTTCCAAAGTCCCATGGGTCTTGAACTTTACCTTCCAAACCCACTTGGTGCCAATAACCTTTCTGGTAGGTGGTCGATCTATGATCTCCCAAGTTTCATTCTTCATGATGCTATCATATTCTACTTGCATAGCATTTTTCCAATCTCGGTCTGCAAGTGCTTCCTCCAAACTCGCAGGCTCCTTTACTTTTGCAATAATCTCAGCCATCAAGGCCATATTGACTATGTGAGTAGAAGCCCTCCTTTGCTCCTCAATTCTGTGAGACTGCCTTGGTCCATCTGCATGTTGCTCAACAGACATAGGCATCTGGTTATCATGGTCGTAAAGCTGCCTTACCCATCGTAGCAATGGCTTTTCCAGTGGTGTAACAACAGGTTGGTGACTTATACCTTTATCATCTAATATTTCCTCCTCCTTTATAGCTCCTAGGACACAGGTGCATAATGAATTACCTCTTCGCTGGATGATAAACTGAAAGAGCTCTTCTCTATCTCCACTGTATGTGGCTACTTGCTGAACACCACATCGCAGCTTGCTATGATCTTCTTTGCCTCTTGGTCATACAACTTATAGGCTTTCTTCTCATCACAATAGCCTAAGAAGATACATTTGGTGCTTTTTGGTTGTAGCTTTTTCTCTCTTTGTCTGGTACATGCACAAAGCATTCACACCCAAATGTTCTGAAGTGGGAGACATATGGCTTCTTACCGCTGTAAGCCTCATGTGGTGTTTTACCTTTGAGTGCCTTTGTATAGCTGTGATTAACGATGTAAACCATAGTATTGTGATAGCCTCAGCCCAAAAGTGGTTTGGATGTCCAATACCTTTCAACATACACCTCCCCATCTCCACGGTGGTCTACATTCGGCGTTCAACAACTGAATTTTACTGAGGCGTATGTGGTGTTGTCGTTTGTCACTTGATCCCTTTGCTCTTGCAAAAATCTCCAAACTCTATAGAAACAAACTCACCACCACCATCCGATCTGATTTTCGTCACTTTTCTCCCTGTTTCATTTTCAACAAGCTATAGCCATTCTTTCAATTTACCAAAATCTTGAGCCTTTTCGTGAAGAAAGTACACCCACATCTTCCTACTATAGTCGTCAAGAATCAATAAAAAATAGGAAGATCCCCCCAAGGCCTGTGTAGGTATCTTACCGCACAAGTCAACATGCACCAACTCTAGAGGAGTGTTTGCTCTATTCTTGCTTTCTTGTGGGAATGCCTTTCTCTGTTGCTTGCCCATCATGCAAGCTTCACACGGTTCTTTGATTTCTACTATTGCAAGTAAGTGAGCAACCATACCTTGCTTTTGCATCTCTTCAGCACTACAAATCCGATGTGCCCGAATCTTTTGTGCCAAAGTCAACTTGTGCCCACTCCACCGGTGGCTGTAAGAGCACTTAGCTCATACAGGCTGTTCCTCCTTACTCCTATGCCAACAAGATTGCCAGCACTATTCAGAATTTTTGCTCCTATCTTGTTGAATCTCACCTCATGGTCAAGGTCAGTTATGGAAGCAACTGATGGCAAAATTCTCTCGATTTGTGGAACATACAACACATTAGATAGTTTCTTAACATCTCCATTTACAGAAACAAATGAAACCATACCTGTACTCTCAACAGGGCATTTTGCATTATTTCCAACCGTCACGGCGATGGGTTCCTGTAGAGGCTACATGGAACAATATAGACCCTTCTTGCAGGTCATGTGACAGGAGGCACCACTATCCAAGACCCATGAATCAGTGGTTGACGCTTCTTGAACTGAGGAACACTCTTCCTCAATGGCTAGAAATAGATCCAACTTTGCTTTCACTGTGTTAGCTATCTCTTTCACCTTATCTGTCTTCTTTAGGATACCATTCTTTTCATTTGCTTTCTTGACCCGGCAATCTACAATCACATGGCCCTTCTTCTTGCAGTAGAAGCATTCTTCTCGAAACTTCTTCTTGCCGCCCTTCTTCTTTTTGTCACCACTAGTAGAGGACTCACCTTTGGTGGAGGAACCACCTTTGCCTTTCGCAGTGCTAGAGAACGTAGCATCCCCATTGCCGCCTCCATCTCGAGCTTTAAGCCTCAATTCCTTCTTTATAAGTAAAGCACATAACTCCTCAAATGATAATGGTTGGGGTCTCACCTGAGTGTTAAGCGCTGTTACCAGTCCATCAAACCTTGGTAGACATATCCAGAGACACCGCTGAGCTAGGTCTTGGCTAGTCTTTTGTATCCCAGCACCAACCATCTGGTCACCCAAATTTTTGATTCAGGTTATGAATGCCTCTGCTGTCTCTCCTTCATTAAACTTCTGAGCTGTGAGCTAATTCTCCAGTTTTGGATCCTTGTCTGATTCCGCGTCTCATACTGACTCTTCAATATGTTCCAGGCCATAGTTGCCTTAGATGTATGCTGAATCAAGGTCAAAACACTATTAGTAGTACTTGTAACCAGGGCACACAGAGCATCTGTTTTCCTACATTTCCAAGCTCGCAGAAGGTCGGCATTACGAGGTATCATACTCCCCGGATTTGCTGGGTCGGGGGTTCCTTGTGGTTCTGGGTCAATCCCCAGTACTATCTCCAGAAGCTCATACGAATCCAGAATAGCAGTAATTTTAAACTTCCACAGAGTGTAGTTTGTACCATCTAGCTTGCCTTCAGTGAAGGCTAGTGGGCGAATCCTCAACGCCTAGATTGTTGGTGCAGTTGGCGCAGTTGCAGCTGTTGAACTTGAGCCACTTCCTGTTGCCATCACTCCGTATGCTATTGAAGCCCTCGCCTCTCTTCTACTCTTCGATCCTTAGAGCCGGCTGGGCTTTGATACCATGTTAAATTACATGGCGCAATGGAATAAAAACTGAACAAAGAATAGAGAGTAACTGGAGATGAACAAAATTTTCCTTCAATACTGATGCAGTACAGACGATGGCTCCATCCACCCGTGCACTCCCACAGTGGAGCTTAGATGGTGATCTATACAGATACTAGATGAAGAGCTACTAGTTGGAAGATCCGATCTGATTTGAACTGATATGATACAATGGACTTGGTAGGTCACCTCTTTATATCTATGAGGGCGGTAGTCGAATCAACGTAGTCGGTGGAACCGACTAGTCAACCTAGTCGGTGGAGCTGACTAGTCGTCCATGGAATATTCAAGGAATATTTCCTATACCATCACCTCGGGGGCTCCCATTCTTGAACCCCCACTAGAGGGGCTGCTGGCCCCCCTGGGGAACCCCAATTGGGGGCCAACTAGCCCCCAGGCCCCAACAAGAATAAGGGGCTCCCACACAATCACCTTTCTACCATCAATGGTCTCATTGATAGACCTCATCCGACATGCAAGTCAGGATCCATCCAGTGTCTCGGGCTCACACATGGCTTCTCCTCATATGGGGGCCTTACAACTTGAGCACCTTGGACCACTGGTGGTTACCAGGAGGGTGGGGCATTGAGCATATCTAACAACTACCGCCGTCATAGCTATAAAGAGGCGACCTTCCCAATCCATTGAATCAGATCAGATTAGATCTTCCAGCTAGTAGCTCTTCACCTAGTATCTGTTTAGATCACCATCTAAGCTCCACTGTGGGAGCGCATGGGTGGATGGAGCCATCATTTGTACTACATCAGTATTGAAGGAAACTTTTTTTCATCTCTAGCTTGCTGTGTACTGTCTATTCTTTGTTCAGTTTCTGTTCCACTGCACCGTGTAATTTAACAAATGGGACCCTTGCCTCCTATAGCTATCGAAGATATTGCTAATATTCCACTTGTTATGTCTCTAGATGCTTTGTAAAGGGATTTATGGCATGTCAATCCTAGTTCAAAAATAATAGTAGTGACCATTTCAATAATATAACATTGCACTTTTAAATTGATATTAGTTTGGTGTGATATGAACCCAATGTATTGTAATGTTTATTTTTCCAAAGTATTTGAATTGAAGTTCTTTCCACATATCTATTAGAATTTGGAGAGTGGCACTAGTGCCATTCTTTGATGATTTCTTTAATAAATTCACCATAACCTCATTAAGGGATGATGTTATTGTCATCCACTGAAACTAAAATGGTACTAGTGCATTTCTCCGGCACTTCATATGAGGTTGTGGAGAATATGAGTAACGTTATTTGTAATCCATTTTTTGTTAAATCTTAAGTGCTTCATTGAGAACGCTCATGATGTGGAGAATGGCACTAGTGCCATGGGAAAAAATACTCTCCATGTGGTGATAGGATATAGTACTTTGTACAATTCTCTATGTCAAAAATGACATTCTCCTTTACCTCATAGGGAGAATGGCACTAGTGCCATTCTCCATATACTTAGAGGGAGAATTCCATGACACTTATATTGTATATAATGAATGAATTTCTTGGAATTATACTCCATGGGAATTATTGATGCATGGAAGGAGAGGGGGACCAATACTACAAAAGAAAACATAACACCAAAAATGTGTACATTGTTCGAAGTGGTATCAAGAGAGAGTGACTTTGAGGTCAATAAGGATGTTGGAATGAATGATGCAAGGAAGGAGAAGGAGATAATTAATACACAAGAGAACATGCCACTAGAAATGGGGACAACTACAAGCAACCTCATTGGCATTGTATTTTTGGAAGTGGTGTTAAGAGCTAGCAAGCCTGAGGTCAACTCAGATCTTGGTGATGTTGGAATCAGTGATGCTTTGAAGAAAGCGAAGACAACTACTACACAAGAAAACTGCCATCAAAATTGTGAACAACTGCAACAACCTCAATAGCAATGCACTTTTGGAAGTGGTGTCAAGAGCTAGCGACTATGAGATAAAATTGGATCTTGCTGATGTGCCAAACATAACTAAACACAGAGCACAAGGGAGCTTGGAGGAGTCAAGGTGTAGCAACTTTGTGGGTAGTCTAGATGTTATCCATCCAATCCCATCATCCTAGGATAAGCCAAGGATGACTGTGATATTGGACTTGAATGGCTTACTATTAACCCACTGCTTGTTCAAGTCACCAATACACACATCACCGTTCTAAAGAGACTTCTAAATACATATTTTCCATGAAGGTACATATGCCAAATTTTCATTTGATTTTGTCTCAAGTTACTGTAAAGTTTTTTGGGCTAATTGGGTTGTCGTTTGCCATGTAGATAGATATACTTTAAAATCTTATCTGAGTATGTACGTACCAAGATGTGATCCACTTGGAACACCAAAGTTTCCTATCCCCATCAAGGAAGTCTTTCGGATTAAAAATGAGAATTTTGAGATGTATGAGTCATCTACTACAGGCGTTGGCCACAGCTTATTTGTGCATGATTCCATTAAGAGAGGGACTACTATTCTCCATGATGGAGGTGACAAATATGCATATCAAGATTGGAAAGAAATGTGTGAAGTTAGACCAAGGCTAAAGAATTACTCTATCCAAGATGACCCGTATGTTTCTATGGAGGATATGGTGTACATTGTTGGTGATGTTCGGCATGGCAATGATGTTCAGCATGGCGAATTCAAAGACAAATGTTTGTCATGTATTTTCTCCTTATTTACCACCTTGTTCCATCTCCACGAGGAGAGCAGATGTTGCAGAATATGGACACATTTGTGTTGAAATCATAGATGATATATGTGCAGGAGAGGAGCTACTTGCGAGCTATGATTTTTTATAAATGATATTTACTCATTTGAACATTCAATGCTAGCCAATTCATTTTTTTCTTACCAGTTGTGGACTTTGGGTCTTAACTATTGTGTATGATGTGTGTTTACATAATGTGTCAACATAGTTAAGGCAATGCTATGTATTTCATATTAACACTTTGTGAATATTAAAACGCTTTGTCATTGCCTCATGTCGTTGCATCAACTATAATCTTGCATACCTCCACTTAGTCCAGGGCTTCTTGGGATATGGACACCATTGAGGGTGATGACATGAAGAAAGATTCACATGGATAGGTATGGTTAAGGTAAGAGATACTAAGGTGTTTATGAACACCACCAAGGTTCATGAGATGATTCTCACTCCTTAAATTCCATTGGCAAGGTGTTTGTAGACTATGACCCTAGAACCATTCTCCTTGGCATAGAATTATGGAGGAATGGTATTGGTTGGATTCTTCCCATTAAGTATATACTTTGACATAGTGTATCTTTATTGCAACATGGTAGGATGGACGAATCATTCACATTCACCACTGACTCACCGGCGACTAATATTATAGGTATATATTCGTTTAGTAGCTAAATGCTTCCTTGGTTTATCTAATAATATATTTGTTGACATTTAGAAATATAAAGGTCACAAGTATTGGTAAGCTCCAGTGACACCACAACTATTGGTCGACTTGTTGGAGATGGCATCTTACCTTGGGTGAATAAACTATCCTTTTTGTCGCTTTATTTTTTTTGCAATAAGTAAGACTTATTTCAGCTATGTATTAGTGTGTAAGATTGAGTTTATTTTTTCTTATAGATTCGTTCCCGATTCAAGTTTTTTGTTGGAACTCCAAGTTCGAGACTATGTTTTTGGGGGATACATGCACCAAGGATATTATCGTATTGTTCCTCGACAAGTTGCGGGCACCTATGGACCACAAAGGATCTTTGTGTGCTTCTAGGGATACAAAGAGCATGTAGGATGGCATGCATTTTTTCGTGGGCAAAATAGAGATTACATCTATCAATTTGTGCATTTGGTCCGTGCTCTTGTGTGTAAGTATTGAGTTGCAAAAGTCTTTTTATTTGACAATTGTAATTCTTGACTTGATTTATTTTCCTTGCGTAGGTACAATGGAGTTCTCAGACTCCACAGTACAATCGTGACCGATACCTATGTGGGACTGCAGTAAATAGACGTAGGCTTTTTTTATTAGGATGGTTTATTTCTTGCATGATTAGGATGTAAGAGCTATGATTAAAACCACTCTCCATGCAAACAGTTATGGAGGATTTTAGCACAATATTGCATGGTTTGTCTTACGATGCAATTATCAAGGAAGAACATAGTTAATATTCTATGATTTTGTGGATGATAATGTAGTTTCTTTTGCCTATTTCTCTAATTTTTTATGGAGGAAGGATACAATTTATCAAAATACTGCCAAGGTGGGAATTGGGATTTTCCCGAATTATCTAGTACAGTCTCCAATGAAATGTAGAATTCCAAATACCTATAATAATAGTCCACAGTAAAAACAATTAATTCAAACACAATGAAAGGCATATAGAAACATGTGGGGTTATTTATACCTTTCTCCCATATCCCAAGTCTAAAAGTTGGGTGATGAAAGCCTGCTTCAGTTCCTCCCTCCGTGAGCCATCACTAACGTCACCCAAGATGGTGAAATCATAGACACAAAGGCAATCACGTGCACATATGTAGGAAACATTACTCAGCATCACTATCCCGTTCTCATGAAATTCATGGATGAGTTGGCATTGCATGCTCTTGCGCTCATTCACAAATGTTAACTGCCAATGAAGTCAGCAATGGTTTCAATAAAGGTAATTGCATTAAATGAGAGCATTTGCTATCAATACACTTACTTTGTCTCTATCCTCATTACATGGTCCATCTACAATAATCAGTTGGTCGTTTGTTGAACCTTGGGAATCAACTTCGATGACCACAAATGTGATAGTAGTAGCAACATTAAATATGTTTTCATAACTAGACCTCATCTATTTCGAAACCGATGGGAAGTAGCATGCTATAGTAGTCTCGAGCAGGAAAGGAATGGTACCCTCGAAAGGCTCTCCCCGAATCACTACAGTAGTAGCATTGACATGCAAGGAATAGTTTGTTGTTCCACCCTCACCACTACCTCTTTCAACTACAGTGGCACCCTCAATACGATAAAAGGAGTCAACTTCTAGGTACTCCCTATATTGCTCCACAAATGAGTGAGGCACAACAAGGGTTATTGTTCTTGAAAATGTTTTGTCTGTAAAATTGGCACGGATACATATAGGATAAGTAGGGTTCCTAGCCTTGTACATCCCATACTTCACGAGCAACTTTCCCTCAAATGCAAACTAGTGGTGGTGAATGAACTCACACAACACATTTATGGGTAGTATTGGAAGTGACTTGCCCCCCCTACAAAATTTTCACCCAACGGAACTATGGCACGAACATTAAATTGTGCATTATCCAAAGGAGGTGCATTGTTGCGCCTATCCTTTGAAGGTGAGGAAGAGGTGGCATCATCTTCACATCATTTCTTTAGAGATGAATGCTTGTTGGCTGAACAGACACAAACAGAATGTAGTCAGCAACCAACTTTGTTCCACATAGCATAAAATATAATTTTAGATGAAATACTTATTACTTTCACACCTCGACACTGCTATTCATAGAGGGACTCACATTGCACAAGATCCTCACTCCCAATTTTGTAAAAAATTAATTGCAAGGAATTTGGACTACGAATAAATACAGAAATAGAGAGGACAGATTTTTGCCCAATAATGAATGCTCATGTGCATTATTTCAATGTTCAAAAGCAGAGGTAAACACTTCCCACTACCATTCATATATTATAATGTCATTCAATACAAAGATGTGTAGTATGCATTGAGTCGTTGATTTTTTCAAGAATAGCCTACAAATTAGAGGAGGGATCAAGCTATGACATGCAATCCAAAGGCAAAGCAAAGTGGAAAAAGAGAGACAAAACAATAGACGCCTTCTTCATAGGCATATTTAGCTGCTGCTTGAATTTAAAGCAATCCAAAGGCAAAGCAAAGTGGAAAAAGAGAGACAAAACAATAGAAAACTTCTTCATAGGCATATTTAGCTGCTGCTTGAAAGGCTTTCTTCAATGATGTCTTTGCACTCTTTGCTATTCCAAATTGTTTTAAGAGGCTTCCTTGCTTCAAATATCGTGAACTGTTGGCGAAAGTATTAGAGACACTACGGGGAATGAGGACATTGGTCCCTGCCAATGGAAATGAGAAATATGTCCCACTGACACACAGAAGATCACATTCACCATGGATATATATAGTATAAAGAAATTAGATGTTAATCTATGTAGTAAACAAAAGACATAACGTGGTCAATTCTATTCTGGGGCAAAATATCACCATCCTCCTTCATGATTTCTTTACCACATGCCAAAGCAGTTGAACAATTTTTGGGCGGAAGACATGGTGGACACTCTAATGATGGAAGGATTAGTTATTACTGAAGCAGAGACATAGAAGAATCAACGACAAATGTACGACATAGTCCTTTACCTGATTCACAATCAGTGATACCCGTCTCGGTCACACATTTTCCACACAACACAAGGGATGTAGCGTTGATAGCCATATCTTCCATGTGACACTCTAACTTACAAAAATCATCCTTGTTTGTCAATGCAAGACGTTCCCCTGACACATAAATAACACACTCTTTAGTCGCATAGTCCAAAGAAGATCACTACACAGAACGCGACATATAATTAAATATGTAGCATTCACTATATCTCTACCTGCATCATAAAAAACATGGATGTTGCATGGCACACTTGTCAATAGATTTGGGGCTTTCTTATCAAGCGGTGATACACGCAGAGGATCGAAGAACTTCTCAAGTTCTGCTGGTTGCAACGATCACGCGTCGTGCATAGTAGAAAGATTACATAAGAAATGAAGGAAGGAAGATAGGTCAATACTCAAGGAAAAGAGTTTGCAGAATACCCCACTCAAAGTTTCGGTTGCCAACCTCCATGGAATCAGCAGAGAACTCAACGGGAGAGGCTATAGCGATAGGGAAGACAAGTGGAAACGCAAACACTGACAGATACGAGAGGTGATGCAGTACAACATTGCTCCATTGATTATGTAGGCATAGGGACGATGCAAAGATACGTTTCGTGATTGCCCCATTAACCTCAACAAATCATGGCGAAACCACAAAAGAAACACCAAGAATTACTCCTTTCATCTCGTTGAAGCGACAACAACAATGTTCCAAGAGAGACCTCCAATCACTCCTTTCATTTCATTGAGCCGGCAACAATAATCTTCCCTCACATTGAAACCAAGTCCTAGATCAACAACCTCTTCGTAGGTGAAAGGCCGAAGGAAGACAAGCCTTTCTCACAAAGGCGGAGATGAATGAGTGGAAAAGGCGCAAATGAAGGAACGGAGAAGCCGGGGAGCTGCTGAAGGCTTGGCAACAGCAGAGCAGAGGAGCACCAACTAGTTAGAACATGAAAAGGCAAACCAATAGAGGCCTTGCATGAATGTGGGATTATGGGAGTGCATCACCACAAT
This sequence comes from Dipteris shenzhenensis, assembly GCF_047967505.1. NCBI lineage: Eukaryota > Viridiplantae > Streptophyta > Polypodiopsida > Gleicheniales > Dipteridaceae > Dipteris > Dipteris shenzhenensis. The sequence continues at coordinate 3,082,621 of NC_141603.1, read as the reverse complement.
AGACATGGACTGAAAAACGTGTATCAATCACAACCACCCACGCAGGGTACAGGAAACAATGAACCAATCACGGATTTTGCAATTTTCGAAACCAAAAAATGCACATTTTCCCCTTGTGGTAGTGAAATAGCCTTAAGTGGGCAGGCAGGCCAAGAACAAAAACCATTGACGTAAAGAGCTGAATGGTTTTACGGGGGGGACAAAAGGTGGCATTTGCAACGTTTTGGGCAGCGATTGCGACGTTTGGAGAGAACTTGCGATGATCCGTGCGTGACGAAATCGAATGGAATCCTGCTGCGCGATGAATCGCCCATGATCCGTGCGTCACGAGGTGACCACCAATGGATTCCCGCTGCATCGCTCGCCGTCCATGATTGGGCGCTCTTGTTACATGCATCTAATTCACGTACGCTGTGCCTAATCACCTGTTGTGTCACTTGAGCAAGGGCGCCCCTGCCCATGCATGAATTATGCCGCAATCGTTGCTTCGTCGTTGCAAATAAATCAGTGCCGTTAGCTGGGCCTTCAATCACGAAAAAACTTTGCTCTGTATCAAACATGCTAGTCCTCTCATTTGGATGATCTTTTCATTGTTCACTGATTCATCAGTTTTCAGGGCATGCCACGCTCCCATTCATCCGCGCTCACATTATGGAAGCAGTCTCGATACCATGGTATTTGGAAAACGCCTCAGCAGGTCCTGCTCTCACTGATCTTGGAGCTTCATAGCGCTATTTACTGTACTGTCTGGACGCAACACTGTGCTACGCTCTAGGCCAAAACATGCAACTACATTTGAAGGACCTTATGGCCTGCCTCGAGAAGAACTCAGAATCAGGAGAAGTCTGTTGCTCGTGAACAGCGTTTGCTATAGATTGCATATGATGGGCGAGGCCGCTGGAAAGACAAACGATTGGTACATAGAAGGAGCACAATCTAGTAACGCGAGGCCTCACAGCAGCCTGGGTTTTGACAACTCTCCTATTAGCGGAACCGCTGGATTAACAGAGCCTCGGGAAGGTTTCAAAAGTCCAGAGCCACTGGTAATGCAGCTTGATATAATAGGAAGGTTGGGTAGAAACCATTTCTCTTCATAATCGGAAGTTTGATTGTAAAATTTTCTTGTTCCTTGGTTTACGACAAGTAGATATGGCTAATACTATGATGATATGATAATAGTGGCGATCTTCAAGCAAATATATCGATCCTGGCTACGGCTATGAGAAAGACTGGCGTTCATCACGGGCAAAGGTTCTAGGAGGTGGTGATTCTCATCTTGGAAGAGATGCAGCTCCAGTGGCTTCAGGAGAGGTAAGGATCGTTTGCAATGCATCTTACCCCGAGAAGTAGGAAGACCCTCCTGAATACTACAGGGTTCCTAATAAGGTCTCCTGGCATTGTCTGATCGAAGAGAGCACAAATGTGATCGGAGACAATGATCATATTCGTAGTGCAGAAGAATGAAATCTTGCCTCACATTAAGTTCTTTTAATTAAGTTATGGTGCTAAACAGTTTCGTTTTGGGTCACATATATCAGCAAAACCAGTGGAAGTCATCAATTCGGTACATTGATCCTGGGAGTGGGTCCTGGAGTGCCGGTGAGTGGAGGTCGTCTATAAAGACCGTTGAGCCTCAGTGCAAAGACATACATCCAGAATGGAGACCAAGAATCCGTGTATTCAAGCTTTCAGATTGTCGCGCAGAGTGGAGGATGACTGGTGGCAGACGACATGTGCCTGCCATTACCCATCCTGAGCCCCTATGGCGGTCTTGCCGCAGCCCTGGAAATCCACCTCCTTTGAAGTGGATTCCTCCCTTCAGAAATCTTAAATTGCCACCTCCCAAGGTGAACACATTTTGCAGCTTGAGACAGCTTTGACATTGAGAGAAATTTAACAATACTATCGAGAAGCTTAAACCTGACCTGACATGCTGTAACAGATTAAGTCGTTGAGGAAAAGAGTTTCAGGGTATTCTAGGAAGCATCCACAACTACAGTTGTTTTCTCCATCATCTGGAAGAAGGCCAAATTCAAGCGACTCAGTGATGTCAAATGTAACTCTTTATGGTCATGAGTTCAATACATTTGTAATAGTATCAATATTGTTGCCTATGGTTAGGATGTGTTGATGTGTTTGTGTGGTTGTGGGATCAATCTAGTGTACTAGCTGCAGAGAAAAATTCCGATCGTAAAAGTTAGTTATTCCCTTTGACTGGTGACATAAGAATTCACCGAATTATATGTCTCTTTTAAAATGGATCAAGCATAATTGCTAATATTTGAAATTTATTGAGTCTTAACCTGCTGCATCAGAGTATTTCCCTGATGTGAGATCCGTACTGGTACTGAGTTATATCCAGGGTGTTTTGTTGTGGCAGGCAAAGCAAATAAGAGCCAAGGTTGCTGCTTATTTCAAATTGCACCCACCACTCCACCTCTTTTCTACTTCATTTGAAAAGCCAGCACCAGGTATGATATTTATGTGCTTGTTAATTAATAATGTTACACTTTTCTAGAAGTTTTTTGGCACTACATTCTTTGGCGAGAAAACAAAACGGACCTGGTTGAACCCATCCATCTTTAGTTCTGTCTCTGTGTTGATAACATAGATCAGCTTATATTACCATGATAGCTAGATTGTTGCAGATAAGCACGCATTTCAGGAGTAGGCAGATCCTGCCAGGTGTTGATGTCACATCACACAAAGGAGGGTTTCTTCTCTCTCCCGCTATTATTGATCCGAAGATGCAAAGCAGAGCCCTCTTGGGCAAGCTCATAGTTAGAGGATTCACTCTAGGCACAGAGACTTGGAAGCTCTTGCTTCAGCAGGGGCTTCTAAGGAACACTCTCGCATCTTGGGTCAGTGGCAACAGTCTCATTGATGGGATCTCCACATGGCCCCCCTAATTGGAAGTGGTCACCATTGATGTGGAGCTTGATGAGGGTGTGGTGGCACCTCTACACAGGCCTCATCCGGCCCAGGCTGCAGTGAGACAGGAGTCAAGCGCTAACACTTAATCTAGCACCCAAAGGTCCATGATCAAGAGAGGTACATGTTGGGCCATTGCGCACATATCAGTCAGGCACAATGGAATAGTGTCAGAAAAACCCAGCCTCTCCATGGTACCCTCTAGGAAAGCCTAGTCCAATTTGTCATGTGTGCCTTTTCGAAATCCAGAAGGAGAATAGCAAGAGGCTGGGCCTTCTCTCGTGCTTGATCCATGGCCTCCCAAAAATGAAGGTGTCATTCACACTGCTCCTCTCCTAAACAAAACTTATCGAGATGTCTAGGATGATGTTGAGGAGGTGTGGACAGAGCCTCAAGTGCAAGTCCTTGGCTAAGCTCTTGTAGGTTGTGTCCAATAATGTGATGGGGCGCCATTGGCAAATGTCAACTAGTTCCCACCTTTTGGGGATTAGGAAAATCTAGTCTCACACCACTGGGGGACCGCAGATGGAGTCCCAAACCCGTTCCATAGCCAGGCTGTAGCCTCCAATGCCCCTCAAAAAGTCCCGAGAGGGATGACTCTAGAGGGTTTTCAAGGTTATTATATTCAAGGGCCTCACAAGCCCACATTTTGCTTATGGGACTAAAGTCCCGAATTTACACTCGTCATGAAGTGCGAAGGCCCTTAAGACCCTTTCACCATTTACACACCACAAGGGGGTTTGCCCATATTCCAACACCCCCCGTGGGCCAAGCACCTAAATAGTGATTGACCAAACCAGAGGCGAGTACAACAACCAATGTGATGTGGACAAACTGCATGGGATCAGCAAACCAAAGCTGCCCCAAAGTGCCTTAAAGTCCATGCCTACCAAACAAGGAAAGATAGCTGCCAGTGTAGAGTGGCCGCTGCCTTTAGAAGCCACACTTAAATCCGCCACGATTCATGGCCCTTCATGGCGAGTCACACTTTTACCACCCGCTATGCAGATAATGACAGCTCCGCACAGCGCATAGAGGCCGTCATCGAACAATCTGCCACCATGGGTTGCCACATCCCGAGGCGGGGGCTAGAGAGACAGCCGCCACGTGCCAACTGCGTAACAACCACTGAGATGTTGCACAGTTTGTCCATGAGAACTGCTCTGATACCATGTTGGCTCCACAGATGGAGCCATGTGGCAGCCTCGGGTGCGAGGTCCCAAACTCATCCCATAGCCAGGCTGTAGCTTCCTTAGCCCCCCAAAAAGTCCCATGAGGGATGACTTTGGAGGGTCTTCAAGGCTATTATATTCAAGGGCCTCACAAGCCAACATTTCGCTTATGGGACTAAAGTCCCAAATTTACATGTGTCATGAAGGGCGAAGGCCCTTAAGACCCTTTCACCATTTACACACCACAAGGGGGTTGGCCCATATTCCAATAGGGAGCAGCCCCAAGCCAAAAATCTCATAAAATCCTAAGCACAGGGGATAGCTAATGTGCTCTCAAAATTAGGGAAAGAAAATTGGGGACAAACCATCCTCTCTCATGCATTTTTTGCACGAGAACCTTGAGGGATACCAAGAGCTCCTCATCCATGAAGGAGGCCTCTAAATGTGCCATAATGCTTGGGGTGACCACAAAGGGGTTGTGGGCCCAAATCTAGGGTCTTCTTCTCTACCTAAAATAGTTGTGGTAAAAGGAGGTAGCTATCCCCTAGATATCCTACGGGTCCAATTGCATTTGACATCAACCGCGCGAGGTGGGACCCTATAGACCTAGAGCCCATGGTCTGGAAGAACTATTGTGTCATCCTATCTCCCCACTACACACACCTTGCTCCGGAGGAGTTGTAGGAGTATTCTGTGCATTGGATCTGCATCGGTCAATCTAACGCTTGGACTTGTTCGCTAGCCATTGAGAGGCTAGTACTAAATGGCATCGGCCTCCAATTGGCCCACCCATCCTATGGGGGGACGACCTCAATATGCCAAATCTATATGATGGCTTGTTAGACCTCCTGCTTGTGGAACCTCCTGCTTGTGGAACAATGCATCAGGAATATTCACTCGTTTCTCCGGGAGTCCGTGCCATGGCTGTTCCAAACGCAATGTAATAACCATGTAAGAGATTACAAAGATATGGTATTGTAGGCAGAAAGTCAGCCCTATGATTGACTAGTAGTACTTGGGTACTATATATACCAAGTACTTGTATTGTTTCATTTGAACATTTCTATTGGAGATCAAAAAGCAATAATTTCCAAGTTGGAAATTCAACTGCTGGGTCAAGTTGATGATGTTGCGGAGGGGTCAACACAAGATCTTTTGCTACAAGGCATCACTACATCATAACAAGAGCTTGTTGCAGTCCTCCAGCAAGAGGATCACCTTGAAGGAAGAATACGCATACTCTGGAAACACTTGCAAATCAAAATGTAACATGCAGTATCTGGTCTTGATTGGACTAGACCAATAAGCACCAAGACTCTTTGAGATCTTTGGCAGCATATGGATAAAGACGAGAAGAATGTGTTCTGTCTCTCAGTACATGCAAATCTCATACAGTTAAAGGCTGATGTAGTACTACTATATGAATGCGGAAGCCCCCCTCTTCGGGTAGTAGCCGGACTCCTACCTTTACTGCAACAATTACTAGCAACTTCCATGGGATATAACTCCCAGAAAAATCTTGTGTGTGCACTCTTGCTCACTTGTGTTCACAACCTGTCTCCACTTTGTTCCTACATTTGGTATCAGAGCGCTTCCGTCTCTAGAGCCCATTCCCGTGCTTGCTTCCAGACTCCTGCAAGCTTGGTGCTCTAGTGCGCATTCCTGGTTCTCACATTCAGCTCTCCAGCTTTCGTTTGAGGTAGCTCCAACAGTCCAGCGGCTGTTTTTTGACCTTTTGAGGTTCGATTTTGACATTTTTTGAAATTTCGGAGCTGCTCACATACAAACAAATCTGTCCCGCAGCATTTCAAGCGGGGGGAAGGGAAAAAGTTTTTTTCTGTACAGTCCATACGGGCCCGTCCGTACAGTTGCACGACAGTGCCACGAGTCCGTACGACTTGTCAGAACCTGATTTCAAGTCCGTACGACTTGTTAGAAGGCAATTCGACCAGTTTTCAGCATTTTTGCTCAGATCTGGACTCTTTTTAGCTTCAACCTCTCCCGGGTGTGTTCCAGCAGCTCCAGGCTCTCCTCTACACATGTGTTGTGTTCAGAAGTACTCCCGACAGCTTCATTTAGCTCCAAACAGCTCCTTTGTCATCTCCGGCTTGCCCACACAATCAGTGGACTGTTTTGCAAGTGGTTCGGGCCAAGTTGCACTTCCATGATTGCATTGTGCAGTCAGTGGGATTTCAGAGCAGCCAATCGTACTTTGCATTTGCAGCCAATATTAGTTTGGGATTTGCAGGCACATTTGCAGCCAGTTGCACTTTTGGGACTTGCAGTTCTTTTTGCAGGTACATTTGTAGCTTGTGGGTATCCCATTTTGCATCAAGTCGACTCTTTCAGACAGTTTTGGCAATTTGTCCGAGGGTGACAAACTAGATGGACCAAATTATGCCTTGTGGTCATTCATGCTTAAGAACATCTTGGTTGGTAAGGGCTTGTGGGATATTGTTAGTGGGGATGAGGTGAGGCTAGCAGGCTCATCTACATCTAGCACAACTTCTTCGGGTCAGGCTACATGCATAGCATTGACGGAGGAGCAGAAGAAGTTTGACTGCCACAGTGCCCAAGCGATGCTTTTGATTGCCACAAATGTGAAGAGGCACATTATGACGACTATCAATTCGTGCAAGAATGCAAAGGCAGCATGGGAAAGATTGGCAAACATGTATCATGTTAAGAATGAGGCAAGGGCCATTGCCTTGACAAATCAACTCAAAGATCTCGAGATACATGTTTGCCAATCACTGATCATATTGCCAGGATCACTGATCTATGTGATTAGCTTGCAAGTATTGTGATGAGGAAATAGAAGACAAGAAGCTCGTCTCTATTACTCTCAATAGCTTAGCGCCCTCATATGGCACATTCGTCACTTCATTGACCATTGTTCTCAGGGCAGCCCCACTCTCGTTCGATGAGTTAGTTGAGCTTTTGTTGCAGGAAGAGGAGAGATGCTCAAATTTTGCCAAAGCCTCTCGTCAGGGTAAGCAGGTGCTTGCCATGGGTGGAAAGGGCAAATTTCAGAAAAAGTTTGCGATAAAACACAGCCATACAACTCAGCCCAAGGAGGGGAATGCAAGCAGTTCAAGCAAAAATAAGAAAAAGGGCAAATGCAATTATTGCAAGAAGCCAGGGCATTACATCGCAGAGCGTCCGAAAAGAATTGCCAATGAAAAGAACAGGCAAAGGGACAGCTCTAGCAGTAATTTTGTTGCCCCAACTGAAACTCGTGCTTCAGATGCACATGGTGAAGCTCATCTTGTCCAAGGTGATAGAGATTTTGTGTTTGCTGCATTTAATGAGAAGATGGATGCCAGGGGGGATTTGAATGCTGAAAATCAATCAGGAGATGCTTCCCTTGTTGCAAGTGATACATGGTATATCGACAGTGGTGCTACTAAGCACATGACTCCTTGCCAGGAGTGGTTTGAGAGCATCACACCTGTTCATGGCAGACAGGTTACATGTGCCAATGATGCTTCTCAAGACATCATCGGAGTTGGGCACATTCCCATTCAGCGTGATAATGGGAAAGTTAAGTATATCCGAGATGTTTGGTATGTTCCAGAGTTGAGGCAAAATCTGATTTCAGTTTCAAACATTGCCCATGATCAACATATGTTGGTCGAATTTCAGGATAACCAATGCAAGATCGAGGATCCAAAGAAAGGGTATGAGGTTGTAGCAACAGGCACATATGACAAAGGCTTATACAAGCTTGATGCTCAGCCTTATGATCAGAAGGTATTGGCTGAACACTTCCTAGGCTGATTTATGGCATGCCAGGTTTGGACATGTCCATCATAGGGCATTGTCCTACTTGTACAACAATAATATGACTCAGGGAATGCCAAGATTACAGCAACCAGCAAATGAAGTGTGTGAGGGGTGTGCACTTGGCAAATTGCATCGCTTGCCATTCAGTAAACAAGGCAAGAATTGGGTCAAGGCAACCAGAGTGTTGCAGATAGTGCACAATGATGTATGTGGCTCCATGACTATTCCCATGCATAGAGGAGCAAGGTACTTTGTGACCTTTATAGATGACTTCTCCAGGTTCACATGGCTTTTTCTCATGAAGGAAAAATCTAAGGTGTTCTATTGGTTTCAGGAGTTCAAAGCTATGGCTGAGAACCAAACCAATTCTAGAATTGGAACACTCAACTCCAATAGAGGGGGAGAGTACATGTCACATGCATTCCAGGGATTTTTGAAGCAACATGGGATTAAGCATCACTTGACATGCCCTTACACACCACAGCATAATCCAATCTCTGAGAGGAAGAATCGTACTCTCATGGAAATGACGAGATGCATGCTGAAATTCAAGAGAGTCTCAAAGGCTTTGTGGGGAGAAGCAGTTGTGACAGCCACTTATATTCAGAACGGATGCCCTACCAAAGCTTTGGTTAATGTGACTCCATTTGAGGCTTTGTATGGCTTTAAGCCAAAGGTTAGTCATTTCAGAATTTTTGGCTCAATGGCATATGCTTTGGTTCGAGATGCACATCGAACAAAGCTTGATGACAAGAGTGTCAAATGCATTTTCATGGGATATAGCACTGAAAGCAGGAGATTTAGGCTTTATAATCCCGCTACCAGGAAGGTAATAATCAGCATAGATGTTCTCTTTGTTGAGAATGAGTGCATGCAGCCCGCTAGTGTAGACTTGCCACCATACGATGACACCTCTTTGGACATCATCCAGTTTGAGGATGATGAGACGGAGTCTCTTGATGCTTCCCCTTCTATTTCTCATAGTTCAGATGGCTTGCCACATGTTGAGAATGGCTCTCCCTCAAATCCACATGTTGAGGATGGCTCTTCCTCAAATGTTTCAGATTTGCAGCCAATTAGTGAGAATAGACAGCCTCATGTTTGGAGGCATTATCAACGTCGTGAGGCCACTAAAGATGTTGATGCAGCCCCGAGTGGTACAACAGAGAAATCTATTCCACGTTGGGCAAGGTTGACCATTCAAGATGCTAAGGATCAGCCTACTTTGGGGAAAACTAGGGCCAACACTCAGAAAAATCAGAAAAAGGTCAATTTTGCTTTGATGACCTCAGTGATGGAAGCTGAAAATGAGCCTTAGAGCTTCAAGGATGCTCAGCATAATCCGGCATGGCAGAAAGCTATGGAAGCTGAGATTAAATCCATTGAGAAGAATGCCACATGGGACTTGGTTGATGCGCCCATTGAGAAAAATGTGGTTGGCACGAAATGGATTTATAAGGTGAAATACCATTTAGATGGCACAGTTGAGAAATACAAAGCCCGTTTGGTTGCCAAGGGGTATGCACAAGAGGAGCGGATAGATTATGAGGAGACTTTTGCTCTAGTGGCCAAGATGACCACCATTCGTTCTATCATCTCTCTTGCTGCGTTTTATGGTTGGTCAGTGTACCAGATGGATGTCAAGACTTCTTTCCTCAATGGAGATCTTAAAGAGGAGGTCTATGTACATCAGCCCCAAGGTTTTGAGGTGAAGGGACAAGAGCACAAGGTATGCAAGCTCAGGAAGGCTCTATATGGGCTGAAGCAAGCACCTCGTGCGTGGTATCAGAAGATACATCAGTTTTTGCTGTCCCAGGGCTTCGTCAATACTCATACAGAGCCAAATCTGTATGTTCTGCAGCAAAAATCAGAATTGGTCATGTTGGTACTATATGTGGATGACATCATACTCACTGGCAGTGATTTGCAGCAAATTACAGCAGTGCAATCTGCTTTATGTCACAACTTTGACATGATAGATTTGGGCCTATTGCACTATAGTCTTGGCATTGAGTTTTGGCAGACCCATGATGGGATTTCTATGTCACAGACAAAGTATTCGAAGGGGTTGTTGCAGAAATTTAAAATGGAGAACTGTAAGCCTATGGCTAATCCATTGGAAAAGGGACTCAAGCTGAGTAAGCATGATGCTGCTGAAAAGTTTGATGGCACTTCGTACAGGCAGTTGGTTGGCAGTTTGATATATCTACGCTCCACACGGCCTGATATTGATATTGCCTACGCCACAGGGATTTTGAGCCAGTTCATGCATTGTCCCACGATCACACATTGGAATGCAGCAAAGAGGGTTCTCAGATATGTCCATGGTACTCTCATGCTCGCGTGAAACACATTGAAAATCATTATCATCATGTATGGGATCGTATTTCTGATGGCTTCATTGATCTCATCTATTGTCCATCTGAAGACAATGTGGCGGATATCTTCACCAAAGCCCTGTCAACAGATCTTTTCTTACGACATCGACATGGTTTGGGGATCTGAGACATTCTCACAATGTCAAGGGGGGTTGTGAAGTGATTCACAATGACATTGTTTTCATGTACTCCCATAGGTTGCATATCCATCTAGATGAATTTGTGCAACCATGGTACTTTAGGTACTGCAGGGTACACCTGAGATATTTCCAGGGTACTTTCAGCCATATCTTTGAGGAGGGATTTGTAAGAGATTACAAAGATATGGTGTTGTAGGCATAAAGTCAACCCTATGGTTGACCAGTAGTACTTGGGTACTATATATACCAAGTACTTGTATTGTTTCATTTGAACATTTCTATTGGAGCTTTCTTGTGTGTGCACTCTTGCTCACTTATGTTCACAACCTGTCTCCACTTTGTTCCTACATACCAGTGGTCCGACATCATCGTTCCGGATGGCTGAACCCCTCTTGTGCATGACCCAATCGCCTAGGCAGAATTTTTCTAGTCTCTACAAGAACCCATTGTGCCAACGCTGCCTATAAGAGATTTTGAGACTTCCTGGTACCGTGGAGAGCTCATCCAGGGTCCCAACCCTTAACAGTGGAGATGAATTTCTCCCATGTACCCCACTTTGAGGAAGGCATGTCGTGAGAGGAAACCTTCCCAAGCTTTATCCTCCTCGAACTCCAAGTTGTTGTAAGTCACCTCCAATAATCCAAGAATCTATGTGTGGAAGATTTTGTGAGTTGCCTTCCCAAAAAAGTGCTCTTTGCGGAAGTGGGTGCATACACGTTCTCTATCACCCATCCTCATTTTTATATGTCCTATTATGAGCTCACCCCGATCATATCACTCCAGAGAGCCTTACTAAAAAAATGCAAACCCCCCTACTACGTCCCATTGGCGATACCAAATATCGCGCCCCTTCCTAGAACGAGACATGAACCATTTGTAAATGTCCACAACTGAAACATGTGCTCCTAGAGCATGGGAATATACATTGATCGGCCAACAAGGGCTCCGTACAACTTTTGCTGGAAGATCAAGTGGTGCGGCTGCTAGCGTGCTTGATTGTGGAAACCATGCATCTTCCAACTCACTAGAGTGCAATGCATGGAGAGAATGGAGAGGCGGTAAACAAGGCCTTCCAATTAGAGGAAGCTTGCATGGCCACTTCTGATCAATTGGACTTTGCTGCAGACTTAGAGGGGAAGTAGTCCAGATCTGTGTGACACAGCACAAGAGGCATCGTTGTCTCCAAACCCACCTTGAGGCCCCAAGACATCTGGAAAGAGGTCAAGGATCCCATCCTATTTGTACAATGATTTAGGCCCTAGGGGCCAATGGAACACTTGGCTAAGCTTCTCGCTCCTGTCTAAATGGATCACTACCACTGCACAACCACAACTGCGTCTATCTTTTGGAAAAGCAATCTAGAAGGTGGCATTGTGGCCATGTGTTAGACACAGCTCTGTGTTAGACACAGCTCTGTGTTAGACACAGCTCCTGCCATCTAAACCTTAAGCATAAGGTCAAAGAGAAACCCCTCGTCTCTTGTGGCTGCAAATTTGAAGCCCCCAAACGGGCGAGTGGAGCAACCCAATACTTCCAATGGTGCTCCCCGTCACGGGCTACAAAATCAGTACTAAGATCTCCAAGTCGACATGTTACTCTGTCATTACCTCAATACAGTTCTAGGTCCTTGGCACCAAAACTCTCATGGGTGTGACTGGTCTAGGCAGCATTTTGGCGGCTGAAACAGAGGAGTAAATCTTGGGAAAGATATACAGGCCAAGACCTGAAGAGGAGGAAGGCTTAGCAGAGAGATCTGAAAGGGAGGAGAGGGGGGGGGACGGGGCATGGGAGCTTGAGCTGATGGAGATTGAGAGGTAGGGGGGCGAGGGGGTGGTGAGGTCTAGAAGGAGATTAGGTGGCAAGGGTGATCCCAGTTGGTAGGGAGGGAGCGGGGGCGACGGAGAGGAGTCAAAGGGTGGGGAAGCAAGCCGATCTCTTGGCAGGCACAGGTGCCAACGGAACTTGCCATGTATCCTGAGACACCACCTCTGGTGAAAGATCGTAGAACTCGTCCCCCTCTGGGGAAACCACATGCTCCGAGTGTGGCACTTCCAGTTGCACTCCTTCTAGGAAGGCCTCTGGATGAGGTCCCATCCTCGTTTGTTGTCTCCTGCGGTCCTGTCTCCTGCTAGCTTTCTTGCCCAGTCTAGTCCAAACCCCTCCGAAGGGGTGATCCGTGGGGTTTGCAGCTAAGTTGGTTGCAGTCCCTATCACCACAATGTAAATATCCTAAGTCAAAGTACAGTTGACCATTTATCTGATCATAATTAAAGAGTTTTCATATGTGTTAATTATGGTCAAAGAATTGACTACGGTCAAAGATACTTGACTCTGGTCAAGTAAGCCTGACTTTGGTCGAGGAGACTTGGTTTATTACCAAGAGAGTTAATTGCGGTTAATCAGAGAACCATAGAGTTGACGACGGTCAGAGAGTGTTGACTTCGGTCAACGAGACTTGGCATGCGCCAAGAGGGTTAACTACGGTTGGAGAGCTGTGCCAACTTCGGTTGGAGAGACTTGACTATAATTAAGGTGCCTCGACCCCCTTAATTATGATCAAGAGCGTTGACTTAGGTCAACCAGAGAATAAATATATATTTTTATATTTGTTATGTATGCTCATGTGTTTAGTGGGGACGCCCACCATGACTAGAATTAGTCCACAATGTGTTATTTGCATGCAAAGCGCTAACAATTAATGGGTGCCATGGTGGTGTGCTTTAATTAATTGTTGCAAGTACTAGGAAGAGTTATTTTCCTAAGCACTATGGGAGCCTAACAAGCATCTAGGAGGCGGTTCGCGCGACCAAGTGCTTCGAAGACTCCAGAGTTGCCCTTAGTGGCATGTAATAGGACTTGGTCTAGATTTAAGACAAGTGGCATGTTGCCGATTTGAAATGAGCTTGAAGCTCTTGTAATATGGATTCACGTTGGATTTTTGTAGCAAGCAGCTCTACGCTGAACTTTTGTAATAGCTTTCTCTCTTCATGATTAAAAACCTTCGGGGGGGTCCAGCCCGACGTTTTGTCCTGGGCCCTAGTGCATCTGTAGAGAGAGGGAGTGAGAGAGAGCATGAGAGAGAATATTTGCAGTAATTATCTGAGCGAGGTTTCATTGGTATCAGAGCTAAGGCAAGGATTGCCTCCTATGGCGACCTCGATCAAAGAATTCGTGAGCAAATAGGCTAGCTCTAATGCCCAACGTAGGTGCGGGAGATGTGCAGTTTTTGACGTCCCTCAAATTGCTACAAGGGACTCTCTGGCTGTAAATGATTGACGAACGCGTGTGATAAAATCACAAATGCCAAAGGCAGCCGGCCTGACAAGGGTGCACGGGTGAAGCTATGGAGAGGTCTTCATGCTTGAAGTAGCGCAAGGGCTCTGAGAGTCGAACGCTAACGGAGCGCTTCCGACGTTTTGTCCTGGGCCCTAGTGCATCTGTAGAGAGAGGGAGTGAGAGAGAGCATGAGAGAGAATATTTGCAGTAATTATCTGAGCGAGGTTTCATTGGTATCAGAGCTAAGGCAAGGATTGCCTCCTATGGCGACCTCGATCAAAGAATTCGTGAGCAAATAGGCTAGCTCTAATGCCCAACGTAGGTGCGGGAGATGTGCAGTTTTTGACGTCCCTCAAATTGCTACAAGGGACTCTCTGGCTGTAAATGATTGACGAACGCGTGTGATAAAATCACAAATGCCAAAGGCAGCCGGCCTGACAAGGGTGCACGGGTGAAGCTATGGAGAGGTCTTCATGCTTGAAGTAGCGCAAGGGCTCTGAGAGTCGAACGCTAACGGAGCGCTTCCACGACAGACAGCTTGACGTGCAGGCAACCCAAGGCTTGGCCATGGAGCTCTTTGCAGGCGACGTAGGCGTTGTAGCGTGGGTTGCAAAAAGAGGCGTGAAGGTTAATTGTAAAGCACCGCTCATGTGCAGGCTCAGAGCGACGGTCACCGAGGCGCGGGCGGGGCACTCTGCATAGGCGTTGCTGAAGAAGAAGGGCGCCGGCGTGACGTGCGATGTCAGTGAGCCAGCCAAGGTTTGAACCTTAGGCTTTGGCTGATGTGGCAGCCAGCGTGGCAGCCAAGGTGACGTGGCAGGCAAGGCACCAGCTGACGTGGCACACACGTGGCAGAGGCAGTCAACAGACAGGCGTCCACACGTGCGAGCTGACGTGGCAGCCAGGTGGCATGGATGTGCATATGATGACGTGGCACTGACACGTGGCAGACAGCTCAGCAAACGACGTGGCAAGACACGTTGCAGGCTGATGTGGCAAACGAGTGGTTAGTGTAACTTTGGTTAGTTAACCCTGGTCAAAGGTCTAGCTAACTTGACCCAATCAAACTAGTTTGGTCACTGTAACCAGATTGTGACCAGTCCAGTTAGTCCAGTTGCAGACTAACCAGACCAGAACCATTCAGTCTGGTTAGAGTAACCAGCCGGTTACTTCATCTAGTTACTGTCCCCCCCCCCAAAAAAAAAAAAGACAGTTCTAGCCATCAATTTTCACCTATCTGCCAGACTTTTACTGTCAGAAAAGAAGCAGAAAAGCAGAGAAATCAGAGATTTGCAGAAAAGATAAAATGTATGCCTTTGTGCACTGGAAAGATGAATCAGATGCATTCTGAGTGCTTTTTGCAGCAGCCACAAAAGGGGCAGTACAGTTGTTGATGCTTTGGCAACTTTGTGGGTTTATGCTTTGAATTGACAGCCCATTACTGGCACAAGTTGTGAATGCAAGACACCCTCTTGTTGAGGTACTTTCTTTCTGAAAAGCAAAGGCTGAGTGCATCGGTTGCTTACACAGTGTGTGTGAGAGAGTTGCAGATCTCAGACAAGTTGCAGAGATGGCTTCACAGCAACATGCCCAATCATCCCATGAGGGAATGGCAGAGTCTAACCAGGTACAGCAGACTGAAGCTTTACAGACAAACAAAGAGAATGCCTACAAAGAGTTGATTACTCAGTTGGGAGAGGCAACAAGCGATCCCTTGTTTTGCAGGATGGTACAACCTCTTTTTGAGGGAAAGCCAGAGAAGCCTCCCTCTGGAGCAGATCAGGAAGAAGTGGTGGTGAGCAAAAAGAGGAAAAGTGTAGGTCCTCTTCCCAAGAAGAAGAAGGCGAAGCATCATCACAGTTCATCTAGTTCATCTTCATCTTCTAGCTCTACCTCTTCATCCTCGACATCACCTCCTTCTTCGGGATCTTCAGAGTCAAAGAAGAAGAAGAAGTCCAGCAGGAAGGCAGAGACTAAAGAATTCAAGGATGGTGGGAAATCGGTAAGATTTGCCACTTACAATGGCCAGTATGGCCAAGCTGAAAAGGCTATGCAGTTCATAAGGCAGTTTGATGCTGCCTTTAGCCTGGAAAAGTTCAGTGAGTCCTCAAAGCTTCGTATGGTTGGTTTACACTTGAGTGGTACAGCCAGTGCATGGTGGATAGCTAAAACAGCCAACTATGTAGCCCCCAGGAAATGGAAGGACTTCAAGAAAGCTTTCTATAAACAGCTTATTCCCAAACAGTTTCGGGATCATGTCCTTCTGGGTTGGGAGAGCATTCATGTGGAAGCACAAGATACAATAGAGTTTTACAACCAAAAATTTTGGGACGCATACTTGTAGGTTTCGCCTTTCAAGAATATTTCTGACAAGACTCAACTCAGGAAGTACAGGGCAAGACTCACTCCAAAGATACAAGCCCAAGTGAACACCAAAGATATTAAAGAAATATCAGATCTCATGCATTCAGCCAATGTGGCTAGTCTCATGTACATGTAGGATCCTACTGGTGTGCCTTCACTACAAGCAGGGTTACCGGGGGATAAAAAGCCACCGACCCCCAAGTTTGAAACAAGAGAGTTTCCCAAGGCTCAGAAGAGGGGATTTCAGCCTCAGAAGCCGAGGGGAAACCAGGTGCAAAAGCCCTATAAGGGAAGAGCACAGTTTACCCCTGAACATGTTGAAACTTTCAAGAAAGAGGGTAAATGCTTCAGGGTGCGGCAAAGAGGGGCATGTGCAAGATTTTGCCTTGTCTTCAGTTTTACTCATCAGAAAGATTCAAGAATTGCTATTGCAGCTGTGTTTTCTGACTTGCCTATGCATCACCCAAGAGATGAGGAAAAATATTTTGGAGGAATGCCATGCACCTCCTTATGCTGGACTTAGAGGAATTAGAGTAACAACTCAACCACTAGAGAGGTATTTCTTTTGGCCAGGGATGCGGAAAGATATACATCAGTTTGTTACTGAATGCCTTACGTGTCAGAAAGTGAAGTATGATAGACGAAAGGCACCTGGCCTACTTATGCCTCTTCCCGTGCCTCAGGCACCGTGGGAAAGTATTGCAATGGACTTTATTTTTGATTTGCCAAGATCAAAGTCAAGGAATGATGGGATTTGGACTATCATTGATAGATTCAACAAGCAAGCTCATTTCATTCCAGTTCGCAAAACTATAAAGGCAGATCAGCTAAGCTTTGCATGGTGCAGATCTTTAAGTACCATGGTATGCCTAAGTCCATTGTCAGTGATCGAGATCCCAGAATGACGAGTCTATTCTGGAGAGCTTTATTTGATAATATGGGGACGAATCTGAATTTTTCTTCTTGTTTCCATCCCCAGACAGATGGTCAAAGTGAAGTAGCAAATTCTACAGCATTGGATATGCTAAAATGCTACGTGGGTGACCAAGGTTCAGACTGGGAAAAGTACCTACCATTGGTAGAGTTTGCTTACAATAATACAATACACAGCTCTACAGGGAAAGCCCCCTTTGAGGTCATTTATGGGAAGGTGATTCTGCCACCTATCCTGAGGACCAAGGATGAAATATTTGCAGCTGATCAGTTTGTGAGAGACCTCCAGACAGCTTACAGCCAAGTCCAAGGACAGCAATTGAAAGGTCTCAAGAGAAGCATAAAAGAGCTGCAGATAAGCATAGGAGATAGTTAAATCTCAAGGAAGGGGATTGGGTACTTTTGAAGTTTGAGAAAGCTAGGCTCCGCAAGTTTAAAGGCAAACGGAAAGTGTATGCAAAGTTATCTTTCAGGTACTATGGCCCTTTCAGGGTTACAGAAAGAATAAATGAAGTTGCATATAGGTTGGCATTGCCAGAGCATTGGAGGATTCACAATGCATTCCATGTGAGTCTTCTAAAGAAATTCCAGGGGCCAGAGACTACAGAGCTAATATCAGAGGATCCACCAGAAGTAGATGAGCTGGATGAGGTCCTTTAGCCAGAACAGATTGTGTACCATACTGTACGCAAAGGCGCTCAAGGCAAGGAGTTTTACAGGTATCTTGTAAAATTTAAGAATTATACGGCATTGGATGCCAAGTGGATGGATGAAGACATGTTGTCCGATCATCCACAGCTTTTGGATGTTTACAAGAAAGCTTTTCAGTTGAGTTCAACTGAATAGAAGCCGAGGGGATGTCACCACAATGTAAATATCCTAAGTCAAAGTACAGTTGACCATTTATCTTATCATAATTAAAGAGTTTTAATATGTGTTAATTATGGTCAAAGAGTTCTTTTAATGGTCAAAGAATTGACTACGGTCAAAGATACTTGACTCTGGTCAAGTAAGCCTGACTTTGGTCGGGGAGACTTGGTTTATTACCAAGAGGGTTAACTGCGGTTAACCAGAGAGCTGACGACGGTCAAAGAGTGTTGACTTCGGTCAACGAGACTTGGCATGCGCCAAGAGGGTTAACTACGGTTAACCAAGATGTTTCAACTTCGGTTGGAGAGTTGTGCCAACTTTGGTTGGAGAGACTTGACTATAATTAAGGTGCCTCGACCCTTGGTCAAAGCCTATGATCAAGAGCGTTGACTTCGATCAACCAGAGAATAAATATATATTTTTATATTTTTTATGTGTGATCATGTGTTCAGTGGGGACGCCCACCGTGACTAGAATTAGTCCACAGTGTGTTATTTGCATGCAAAGCGATTAATGGATGCCATGGTGATGCGCTTTAATTAATTGTTGCACGTACTAGGAAGAGTCATTTTCCTAAGCGCTACGGGAGCCTAACAAGCATCTAGGAGGCGGTTCGCGTGACCAAGTGCTTCAAAAACTCCAAAGTTGCCCTTAGTGGCATGTAATAGGACTTAGTCTAGATTTTAGACAAGTGGCATGTTGCCAATTTGAAATGAGCTTGAAGCTCTTGTAATATGGATTCACGTTGAATTTTTGTAGCAAGCAACTCTACGCTGAACTTTTGTAACAGCTTTCTCTCTTCATGAATAAAAACCTTGGGGGGGGGTCGAGCCCAACGTTTTATCCTGGGCCCTAGTGCATATGTAGAGAGAGGGAGTGAGAGAGAGCATAAGAGAGAATATTTGCAGTAATTATCTGAGCGAGGTTTCAGTCCCCGACTAGGGATAGTCGGGCTCAGCCTCCTAACCTCTTGCTGATGGTCTGGAGGCACTTGGGGACAAGAGAAGGGACACCCTTGGCTAGGTGGCTCATCTATCATTTTCTAATTTCCTCGTGGCTCTATTTGGAGGATCTACAAGGATATTTTGTTGGAAATTCCTTAGTGTTTGAGGAGAGATCACTTGTACTGGACAAAGTTCTTCCTTCTACGCTATAGGGATCATTTTCTGATTTCCTCCTGGCTCTATTTGGAGGATTTACAAGGATATTTTGTTGGAAATCCCTTAGTGTTTGAGGAGAGATCACTTATACTGGACAAAGTTCTTCCTTCTACGCTATAGGGATCATTTTCTGATTTCCTCCTGGCTCTATTTGGAGGATCTACAAGGATATTTTGTTGGAAATTCCTTAGTGTTTGAGGAGAGATCACTTGTACTGGACAAAGTTCTTCCTTCTATGCTATAGTGATTCTAGCAGTCAGTCCCAACGCTGGTTACTTTGTAATATAGGCATTGTATTACCGAAATAAGAAATATACCAAGGGGAGAGCTGAAAGACTTAAAACTCCTTAAGGAAGTTCCCAACATGGAATACAAAACTTTGAAGTGCAAAACTTACCCTTATGAGTTGCAAAGGTTTATTGCCATGTACAAAAGAATGAGAGCTGAGGGGGGTTTGTAATATGCATTTCTTGATGAAAGAAATTAAAATAGAAAGCCAAGAGAGGAGAGGAAGAGAGGAGAGAAAGACTTACTTGACAAAACTGGATTGAAAGTCTTGGCATTGGGCTTGTAATGGCTTTGCAATCACTTCACGTGTCAATATCATTTACTTTGTCCAAAGAAACAAATACCCTTTGTAGACACTTCAGAATCTTTTGTTGAGACAGTTTTACAATGTAATTTGCTGATGAGATAAATTAGAATAGAAGAGGACCAAGAGAAAAACAAATACCCTTTGCAGACTCTTTTGTTGAGACAGTTTTTTACAATGTTATTTCCTGATGAGATACATTAGAGTAGAAGAGGACCAAGAGGAAAAGATGGACCTCACAAAGCCAATGACTGATTTTAAGACAGTGAATTCACAGCCTTGGCATTGGGCTTTGTGCAATCAGTGCACACTGTCAATATGAATAACTTTAAAACGATGAAACTGATATAGTTTGTACACACTTCAGATTCTACAGGACTACTACTGTTTAGGATACATATGAGGTTGTATGCTCAGCATAAAGTGACATATGATGCAGCCTCTTGGAGTGGAGGAAATAGCCTTTGCAACAGAAAGGTGTCTGTTGGAGTAGACGAATAAAACATTCCAGACCTGGGCCTATATGACCAAGTGGGAATGGCAAATAGAAACGACTGCTCACCATTAAATATTTAATTATAGCAAAATCTGTTTGACTCTTATTAGAAGGTCAATAGAACATGATGTATTTTTGAGATACATGTGAGTCCACCCTGCTACAGGCCTGCTCGAAATCCAAGAGTAGGGAGTGCAAGTGACTGAGACTCCTGTCGGGACCACTCAGTGGCCTCCCAAAGGGTAAAGATGTTGTCCAGGACGCTCCTCTCCTGGATAAAACCTGGTTGCATGTTGTGTTTGCGTGGCCAGGATGCGACATATCAAACGATACTTCACTTGGGGCATGGCAGCTTGGTTGATAGATGCTTTTTCCATAGAGATGGTCTCTCCAGGCTACAGAATAGATGGTCTAAGTGTTACTCACTTGGATATTGAGGACACGGTCCCTTCCTCTCGCTAGAGACCTGAGTTCTTTCTGGAGGACGATGTCTAGGAGACGGTGGACAGCATCATAGCCTGGAATATTTGGGTAGTGTGCTGCAGTTTATTGATTGGGGGGCAGAAGATCCAACCTGCAGCCACCCTCGCCAACATATGGCATTATATGATCTACACCCTGCTTGTAGGATGCTTGGGAGTAGGGCACAGAGGAATCTAGGAAGGGCATGTGTTACAGACTTTCTCTATTTACTGGAGTAGCACCACGAGTATCCTCCCAGCCAATTCCTGTTAAAGCGTGAGAGCTCTCAGAGAAATCGAAATCCAAAAATTCACGTGAAGGTACATTCTCCTTCTCTCACTAACTCCAACAAGCCCCATCTCCCTTGGATCTAGATGCCACATGTCATCAGCATAGGGCCTTTCCTAATGCATCTTTTCACCCCTCTCTTGGGACACTTTAATTTCCTTTGCCCCTAGGCACATTGCTTGCATTAGGCCCTTAGCCTCGCAAGTGCTAGCATCTCCCGCATCTGAACCACAAAGTTCGCAGCACTAGGCACTCTCTGAGGTACTCCAGCTATAGTTGGATTCGCTGGTCTATAACCATAGTTCAACTCAAACGGACTGAACCCTGTAGAGGAATGTTTTCTATCATTGTAGGCAAACTCTAACAATGGCAACCACTTGTCCCACGTATGTTGCCTCAATGACACATATGCCCTCAGCATATCCTCTAAAATCTGGTTGACTCTCTCCATCTGACCATCCGTTTCAGGATGACGATCCCCACTACTCATTCCCAACTCAGTCCTTAGTGTGTCAAATACCGCTGTCCAAAAATGACCAGTAAATCTGACATCTCTGTCTGACACTATGGATCTAGGCAATCCATGCAGATGAAATATATGTCTAATAAACAAATCCGCCACTTGCGGGGCACTAACAGACTCTCTAGTCGGAATAAAGTGAGCCATCTTGGTTAGACGATCAACCACCACAAGGATAGAATCATACCCTCCTTGTGTCATAGGCAGCCCTACAATAAAGTCCATGGAAATGCTCTCCCACTTACTTAGTGGTATCTCCAAGGGCTGTAAAAGTCCGGGTGGCTTTACCCGCTCAGCCTTGCTTACCTGACACGAAAACACCGTGCCACATATTCATGAATATGCTTTTTCATCTTTGGCCAAAAGAAATCTCGCTTCACGAGATCATATGTCTTCTCGACTCCTGGATGTCCTGCACATGGGCTATCATGGCATTGTCGAATGACTCTCTGCCTAAGATCATTCTGACTAGGTACTACTACCTTGCCATTTCTTTTCAGCATACCATCCCTTATGGTATATCTTGCATATGTTTGGCCTTTTCTAGATGCCAGGTCATCCTTTTCTTTCCCGGGTCTAAACACATGAGCTTTAGGCCATAAGCTCTGGACAAATTCGTCCACCTTTTGAGTTTCTCTAATCTCGGTCATTAGAGCACTCTCTAATACCGTAAAACTCATATTGTGCATAATGCGAGACAACGCATCAGCAACCTTATTATCCTTCCCTCTTCGGTACCGAATCGTCAAATTAAACTCCTGCATGAGCTCTGCCCACCTAGCTTGGCGGCCCCTCAAGTCAGGCTGTTTACAAAAATGTTTCAGAGTATCATGATCCACATCCACATCCACATAAAACTCTAAACCATACAAATAATGCCTCCATGTTTTCAAAGCATGGATAACAACATACAACTCCAATTCATGAGTTGGCCAATTCCTTTGAGAGGGAGAAAGCTTCTTGCTTTCAAAGGTTACTGGCCTTCCCTCTTGAAGGAGAACTGCTCCTACCGCAATGCCACTTGCATCGGTTTCCAGGAACAACGGTTTCTGGGGATCAACTATTTTTAACACCGGTCTTGTGACCACAGCTTGTTTTATGGTGTTAAAACTTTCTTGTTGATTCCGTCCCCATATAAAAGGTACTTTATCTGAGGTCAGATCAGTCAATGGCGATACTATTTCGGAATACCCTTTGATATGCCTTCTATAAAATTGGACAAATCCCAAGAATGATCGCAAAGTGGTCAGACTCTGAGGGATTGGCCAAGTCAATATCGCAGCCACTTTCTTTGGATCCATTTCTACCCCCTCTGGAGTAATTATGAATCCTAAATATTCAAGCCTAACCATACACAGTATAGTTTTCTTTTTATTTACATAAAGACTGGCTTTCCTCAAAGTACTGAACACTATTCTTAAGTATTCACGATGCTCAGTAATACTTTTACTGAACACTAGAATATCGTCAATAAAATGTACTACAAACTTTCCGATATATGGACATAGTAAATTGTTCATAAGCATGACGAATGTAGCAGGAGCATTGGTAAGTCCAAAGGGCATTACCAAAAATTCATAATGACCAAACCTGCTTCTGAAAGCGGTTTCATGCACATCCTCGGCTCTAATCCGGATCTGATGGTAGCCACACTTAAGATCTATCTTGTTGAAAATCACGGCTCCATGTAATGCATCTAGCAAATCATCAATTCGAGCCATCGGATACCTGTGCTTAACAGTGATATTATTCAATGCTCTGTAATCTATACAGAGGCGAAACGTATCATCCTTTTTCTTCTTTAATATCACTGGCGAAGCAAAAGGTGAGAAACTTGGTTGAATCTGCCCCAACTTGAGATATTCTTCCAGTTGTCTACGCACCTCCGCCTCTTCAGTAAAACTCATTCTATAGGGAGGCCTATTTACAGGTTTTGCCCCCGGGATCAGTTCAATCTTATGCTGAACATTCCGCTCTGGAGGTAACCCATAAGGTAACTCATTCCTAAAACATTCAGAGAACTCCTCTGCTATTAGATTAGCCAGCTTGGCCATCTCACCACTTTGTGCAACATCGGTGCTAGCCGAAGAGTCATCAACCGGCTCTACCGATGCTGTACAAAGGAATAAAAGCTCTTCTTGAGCTTTTCGGATTTCCATCACGGAAACCAACGGTCCCTGAGGTATATCTTTTTCACCTCGTAAGACATAAAGCACATCATTCATCTTGAATTGATATACGTGCTTTTTCCAATCAATGGCTGGATTCTTTCTAGAATGCCACGCCATACCCAGGGCTATATCTGCATGAGCAAGCTTAGTCATTTCAAAATTAAGCTTCTCAGCATAGTCCTGAATACGAAGCTCCAACTGGGTAACCCTTTGGTCCCATACTTCAGTTGAACTTCCATCTGCCATCTTGACTATATATGCATAGTCAGATGGGCTACTCTTTAACTTCAGTCTCTTCACGAGCTTAGAGTTAATTACATTGTGAGTTGATGCCGAGTCAAACAACACAATGACATCATGATTGGCCACTTGCCCTTTCATCTTAATTAACTCCGTATTATTAAAGGCTGTATACCCCGTTGCTGCGGGCTTAGACATGATGTTATCAGGTGCACTCGTTACCAGCTTAGCAACAGACACACATAATAAACAAGGTACTGACCTCTGAGAAGATCCTGCTAGCTGAATATGTATCTGTTCCGCTCTTGGACTTCCCTCCATTTCCACGTCGCATTCTGAGACTACCATCTCAGCCATCCAATGATCCTTATTTCGTGGACAATCTTTCCACTGATGAGGCTGAAGGCAACCAAAACACAAGTCTTCTCTCCTCGCTTTTTCTCTTTGCTCTGGGTTTAAGGGAGACTTTGACCAAGCCCGGGCTGCCATTGGTGTTACTTTCCTCTTCGCTCCAATGGTGGTACTTGATTTAGGAGTTTCAGTTGGTTTCACCTGCTTGGCTTGACCACTCGGCTGAGAACCACTCCCTTTACTAATCCACTTCTTCTTAAACCCAGATTTCTTCTGGTACCCATACTGGGTTCCGACCTGCGCAAACAGACTTGGCCTGCTATCCTTGGCATCTTCATAGTTCAGGGCTATGGCTATTGCATCATCCAACGTGTTCGCATACTTAGCACGAACTTCCATTTTAATCCGATCATTCAATCCAAATATGAAATCTTTCACTTGGATTGATTGAGGTAGGGGTTCATCAACCTTCATTACGCTCTCTCGAAACTTATCAGTGTATTCTGCCACTGACAAATTTCTCTAACAAAGGTTTCTATACTGATTCCAAGCTCGGGATGCTTTGTCAGGAGGTAAGAAGTGTTTTCTAAATTCTCTTTTAAACCCCTCCCAGGTAGTGGATGCAATACCATCTATCTGTTGTTTAATCCACCACCGATCCGCTGCCTCGCTAAACATGTGGGTGGCCTCGCGGATCTTCTTGATATCATTTCTGATTTCACAAATGGCGAACGCCTCGTCCCATTTGTGTAACCAGGTCTCAATGACATCAAAACTACGGTCATTCATCCGATTAGAATACTTTTCCGGCCTATAATTGGCAATATTAGGTACTTTAGCCTTTCTAGGCTCGACCGTTTGGACACTAGACTCCGGTTCCATTGGAGTCTTTCCTTTCTCGTCTCGAGAAGGTCTGACAGACATACTGTGTATCACTCTTCTAAGTTCAGACTGCCCTGCATTGGCCTGTAACTATTGCGCTAATAACTGCTGCAAGGCATCCTCAAGTAATGCAATCCTGCCAGATAAGGTGTGAGCTACTGGGCGCGACACCTGCTGGGTCGGCCGGACTCCTGACTCACCAGGGTCCCTTTTGGAAGCTCCTTCTTCTGCTTCCATTCAGGTCAATGGGTGTTTTGCTTTTTTTTTTTTTTTAATAATTTAAAACACCGCTTTTCCCTATACTAGGGAAATTCTTACAAGTCAACTCTGACTAAAGCACACAGGCCTATACACAAGCATATCTGACCCTGCTTTGAACCACAAGCCTACATATGGGCTGGCTATCCCTTCATGCAAGCTAAATATTCCATTCAAGCTAATGTTCCAAAAATAAATAAAATGAGGAGAACAGGAGCAAATGATGTCGAAAGCCCCCTGGTCTGTTCGCTCCTTTTGCTTCTTCTACCAAAGCGTTGCTCTCTGTTTGGAATTTGTCCCAGCCTACGAGCTGCCTACGTGACCTTGGAGGGCTCTGACTGTGAGTCCGCTAGGGAAGCAGGTCGAAATTCATCACGAGCCAATCAGCCACGTAGCCATAGAGCGTAGGCGCGGGATGTATGACGGAACAGATAGCGATCGTCAACCTATCACCTGTTTTCACAGGCTCCCAGATCCTCCGTAATCTCTGCCTGCGCGTCGCCCATCCACGTATCGCATCGAAGGCCTCCCGTAACACGAGCCCCTGTTAAGCCTAAGCAAATATTACGAACAGTCACCTAACACACCGCAAACTCCTGCTAGCCAGTGCGGGAGGACCACCGAACAGACACGTCGCTCATCTTCATTTCGTCGTATCTCACAGGCAGCAACACCTCCAAAATTTATTGCGCAACTCTGATAGCGAGCTCGTCAATTCGACTGCGTCACGCTGTCCCGATCGTCGATCACGTTTCATCCGATTACACAGATCCCCTCTCTTGGTATCGCTTTAGATTACGTTGTCCTCGCCAGTAGCTTGCACTGTAACTTCAGAACGTTGTCTGAATTCGTGCTTTCTGCCAGCTCGTTCTCTTGCAATGCAAACCCCTCGTTCAACTTGAGAGCTTTGATACCAAATGTTACAGACTTTCTCTATTTACTAGCGCAATATTACGGGAGTAGCACCACCAGTATCCTCCCAGCCAATTCCTGTTAGAGCGTGAGAGCTCTCAGAGAAATCGAAATCCAAAAATTCACGTGAAGGTACATTCTCCTTCTCTCTTCTACTCCAACAAGCCCCATCTCTCTAGATGAATTCGTGCTTTCTGCCAGCTCGTTCTCTTGCAATGCAAACCCCTCGTTCAACTTGAGAGCTCTGATACCAAATGTTACAGACTTTCTCTATTTACTAGCGCAATATTACGGGAGTAGCACCACGAGTATCCTCCCAGCCAATTCCTGTTAGAGCGTGAGAGCTCTCAGAGAAATCCAAATCCAAAAATTCACGTGAAGGTACATTCTCCTTCTCTCTTCTACTCCAACAAGCCCCATCTCCCTAGATGGATCTAGATGCCACATGTCATCATCATAGGGCCTTTCCTAATGCACCTTTTCACCCCTCTTGGGACACTTTAATTTCCTTTGCCCCTAGGCACATTGCTTGCATTAGGCCCTTAGCCTTAGATCCACCTAGTCTGGTGCTATCAGCCCTCACCTAGGACCTTGACATTAATTCCCTCCCGATCATTTACATGAAGCGCAAACAAATATATTACAAACGTAGATCCTTAAGGGAAATGTCGACTGATTCTTCCGAGGTCATGCTACCTCGGCTAGAGCGTAACAGCATGTTTCTGCAAGGCATGTCTTGGAGGCTTTTTTTCCTCTCATGGAGCGAGGTCCTCTGGTTGTATAGCCTTCCACCCTCATTGGCACTGGTTTCCAGGACAATCTAGGCAATGAGCTGGTGTCCTGAGAAGCACATTGCATAGCAGCCAACTTCTCCCCTTTTATTGGTCAAGCGTCCCATGGGTTTCCTGACTGATCTGTAGTGTTTCTAATAAAAGGTTCTTTTCTTTGGGGGGAAAAACATATTGCTCTGTAGTAAAAGGCGAAACAAAAGTTCCAGCCATCACTTGCTTGAACTCATCCCATATGAAGATTGGAAGCCTTGAACGACTGTTGACCTCATGGAATATGAGTCTCAAATGAAATCATCCTCACAAAACAAAGACAGGAATTTCTTACAAAGAGACTTTAATGCAAAAACAACAGTCTGCCTTGACAAAAGTGAAATACTAAACAAAAACAAAGGTGGAGTGATCTGAGATGATCTTCAATAGCCATGGGAATTTGGGCTCTTAAATGCACAATAATGCTCCTACTAAGGCGTGTTTCCTGTTACAAACTCAGAGGCTAGTAAGCGTGGCTCAAAGGCCGTGAGCTTGGCTCAAAAAAGGCTCAGAGGCTCAACAAGCATTGATGTGCAGAAACTCAGATTTCTAGGGAACAATTGTCAAAGAGGTTGATCACACATGACTGTGGCTTTATCAATCTACCCAAAAAATGACTCTAAGCAAAGAAAACTAACAACATGGAGAACAAGGCAAAAAAAAAAGACAAATTTACCAGTCATTTTGGGGGACTACCTGGGCAGAGGAAGCAACTCAACCATATTATAAATAGAAAATGTCAAGGACGAAGAATCCCTCCTCATTAGGAACAGCTACTGCACTGTAGTGCACATTCTTGCATCTTTAGAGAAGAAGCTGATGAAGCATATGGCAAGAATGCCCCAAAGATGATAGTGTCAGTGAAGGGCAATAGGAACAGCTACTCAGGGTGTTAGCTCATGACTCTCAAAACCGAGGTTGGAGCTCTGCTTCAATCGATCAAATTGGTAGATGCTGTTCTGAACCAATTGATTGCTGGAAGAACCTTATAAGAAAACGTAACGAAGCTACTGCTGGCTGTAACAAAAAACAGCTACTGACAATCCTGTTAATGCCTGCTCGTACACAGCATCAGATTTTTCCCATTTCTTGCAGGTGACGTATCTTTTGATACACACGTCAGATTGCAATGAAATAAAAACAAAAAAATGTACTTTACAACTTTCCTTTTGATCTCAAAGCAAGATTCGGTGTGTATCTCCAGATATCTTTGTTGCACGCTCCACAAGTCTCAAAAACAATGCCTCAGTCCTCAGCAAGTAGCTTTCAATGGAGGTAGTTGACTAGAGTAAACAGCTACAACTATAGCAGGTGGAGAGGGAGCAAGCTGAGCTCTGATACCAATTGATGGAACAATGAAGCTGGAGAGTCAGTAAAGCTATGGAGTATAGAAATGCAACATAGCTGAAATAAAGAGAGATACGAAAAACTGCTCTATGTTTATTCAAATGAAAGTCCTCCTAAATAGGCTGAAGAAACAATTATTGTACATCATCTATGATGTAAGACTTGAGAGTCCCGATCCACAATTCTCTCCTCTATTATCTCAAGTTACACCATCTCACCAACTCTCCAGAACACACCTACACACATACATGTGGTCACACACAAACGCACACACAATGGGGGCATGCACAGATATGACTCCAAATCTTAAAGCCACATACCCACAACTCAAACTATCAAGGTTTGCCCTTCCAACATGGCCCTTCTCCAAACTTTCAATTTTCTGCTCCAATGTAGACCGTCCCTTTGAGAGCTGAGACATCTATAGTCTATTTGTTGCGAATCCAGAATGGGATGATTTAGAAGAAGATCTGCTTCTGTGTTAGGGAGGGTAGCATCATTCATTTCCTTATTGCCCATATCTTGCAACAAAATTTCTCTTCTGCCCTTTGTTTTGGGAGGTTGATGCCATAGCAAGTCAGGGATTTGTGCATTCTTGCAATTTTCAGGACTTAACCTTCAATTCAGCTTAATTTCAATCACAGTAATGAATTTCAAAAGTACGAGCGCTCCCAAATAGCAAATCTGTTGTAAGCAGTAACTCGAAATCCAGACCAATTCCAAAAATGAATACATGATAGGTGGTGTCAAGAAATTTAAAGAATAGCTACACATTTAGCTTCTGTGGCGCTTGTGCTTGCTACGAGAAGGTTTTTGCAGGATAATCACTTCAAACCTGATCCAATCCCAATGAAACTTGTGTTACAGCTTCTGCAAGCCTAGTGAAATTGCTTACCGAAACTGATTTAAAACTATCAGTAAATCTGCAGATCGTAGCTTTTATAGCTTACAGGTGGTGTTAGAGAATGAGCAACTGCAAATCAAATCAAAACTCCTTGATTTTCAAGCAATTAGCACATATTTGTGCTCAAGAGAACATGCCAACTCTTTTGATGTAAATAAGACTGAACTCTAACCATTTCGAAATTTCGGCCTTTTAGGTGGTGACAGTGGCAATCTGCTGATTGGCTAAATTTCTGATGTTGAATTTTGCACGAAGCTAGTATATGGTCCAAGCAATTATTGCTTCTATTTTCAGAGATAATGGACAAGTATATCTATGCAATACTTGTCCTAAAAAGGGGGCTGATACCGGATGAAACAGAACTACTACTAAGTACAAGAAAAGATGATTGATAATCATAAGATGTCCTAGCAAAGTATAACAGAAGCCCTTTTTCTGTAATTATAGTAAGAAGGCCAGCATTGTTTGTATATGGGATAAATGAGCTGCCTATGGTCCATGGCATGCTCACATTATAAGTACAAAACTACACGAGTATTAAAAGAAGTGTAAATGGGAACGGTTTTAAATGTAGCCCTTACAACTGAAGCTAACGGCCCTAACATTTTACTAATGTTACAGTCCTGCCCCTTTTCCTCATATGACACTCACAGGTGAGGTCTATTCTAACAGGCTTTGGGTTAAGCTGAACTGACTATCCCATTGCAGTGACAAGATTGGGGTTATGTGTGTGTGTGTGTGTGTGAGAGAGAGAGAGAGAGAGAGACAGACAGACAGACAGACAGAGAGAACACTAAATATTCCTCTAATACCATGTGCAGGCTCAGAAGAACCGACAAATGATGACTTCTACCACTCTCTAAGAAGGTACATTCCTGATGGACATGAAGATCATATCAAAAACCCTGGGGTAAGATACTATAGCCCTGCCAGTTCTAAGGAGCATGCTTTCTGGATTATTTATCTGTATTCATATGAAGAGACAATTATGGATTTGACTAGCATCATCCTAATTGTGCCTTTATAGAAATAAATCTCTCATATATTTTGGGTTTGCTGTCCTATGTTGTATGCCAGTGTATTGTGCGGGCAAGTACTGCATTTCCAGGAAAGACAACCAAGATCTGGTGTGCTACCGGTCCACAACATGATCCAGGTACACATCTCTTCAATCAATCTATAGTTGCAATTTGCAATTTTAGGCATGCTCTCTTCCAATGATTGAAAGTATAGTGTACATACTCTATAGATTGACCCTCTTTTATTGTCTTTCTTGGGCTTGCAGCCACTTGCAGAGATGTGATTGCTGGAAAGATTGGCCCCCTGGATGATTGGAAACCTCCCAACGTGACACTAGGTCCGACTTTACTTGCTCCAGCTGGGAATTTTTATAAAGATGTCATCGATTATCGTTTCACAGGACCACAGGTAACTTTGTGACCAGCATGTGACCAGCGAAGTATTGATTTCAAAAACAGCTGAGGAACCAGGCTATTCAAGGTTTGGCTGTTGTGTTCTGTAGAACACACTCGAACCAGAAATTCCTAGCTATTCAAGTCAGCTTTTTAGTAAAGCCTATGCCAGTGCTCATGAGGTAAAGAATATTTCAGTAACTCTTGCTTATATCCTTTAATCACCTTTTTTGTAGTCTTATTTTATTCTATGATTTGCAAAGAGGCACAGAGAGAGAGAGAGAGGATGTTCATTTTTTAAGACACTGTGCTGATGTATGGAAACAGGATTACAAAAGGAATTTGTTGAATGATATGACAACCAGGTCATTTGATGGGCTACTTGTATGAGGTCAAGGGTTCTCATACTAAGTTTCTGAATGGGCTTTGACAAGCATCCTTTTAGCTCTTGCCAAGGGCAGGCCTTGAGCATGCATGTAAACTAATTGTTCATGCTTTTATGTATGCCTTCCAGAGCCATTGAAGATAACAACTAACGTTTTGAAATGGTTTTTCAACCTGTCGTAAGTAGGCTCATAGTTCAGCCATTCAATTGTTAAGGTCAGAAATTGTGTTGGGGAGGTTGAGATTTTCCCCACAGGTTTACAAGGTGCTTATCTTTGGTGTGATTGGAAGAGAAATTGTTTTCTCATTCAATAACATTAAGGCCATGTTTCCACATTCTTAAAAAGCAATTCTGGTGAAGCATTCAAAGTATTTAATTTATAACAAAACTCCTTGTCTGCTCGATTCATGGGGTACATTGTAATGTGCTGGCAGATGGACGTGATGGGTGTTGTGTCTGATCAAATGTTGCATATAACTTGTGCATTCCTATAGCACAATTCTCATGATACCTATGTCAGAGAAAGTGCAGGTTTGCAGTGGAAGTAGAACAACAAACTCTTTTCGATCACACACTGAAGTATGGCACAAGTAGTCAAGCTATCTGTCCTACAACAGTAGACATCAATATCCTGACCCTCTGAGGCATAAATCTTTCAAAGTCCTCCATCCTAACCTCCTGTCTTTGCATCCCTCCTTCGTCCTGCACCGTAAATGTGAATGAGGACTGTCCTTAGGTCCCCACCCCCAAAAGCAAGATCTAAGATACCCAAGCCATGAATGAGCCTGTGCAGCTTGTGGC
Source organism: Dipteris shenzhenensis (assembly GCF_047967505.1). NCBI lineage: Eukaryota > Viridiplantae > Streptophyta > Polypodiopsida > Gleicheniales > Dipteridaceae > Dipteris > Dipteris shenzhenensis. The sequence continues at coordinate 3,050,769 of NC_141603.1, read as the reverse complement.
TCTTGAGCTGCTCTTCAGCCCTCAGAGAGTGAAACTAAACTGAGAAGACCCCGAGAAGATTTAATTGCTGCACTCAGCCTCTCTCAGAAATTTCTCTCTCTCTCTCTCTCTCTCTCTCTCTCTCTCACACACACACACACACACAGCACTAGGGCCCAAGGACAACAGTCTGGCTAGACCCCCCCCCCCGCCCCCCCCAAGGTTTTTATTATTAATAGAAATTATGAGGACATACGTTCTGCCGCACACAGGCTTGAATTCAAAATACATATGCAAGTCCTTTTTACAAAAGATCTCTCAGCTCTCTTTCTTGGCAACATGCCACTTGTCCAAATCCTAGATGAAATCCTAATTACATGCCTCAAAGGGTAAACTTTGGATTCTTCGAAGCACTTGGTCACACGGGTGATTTCCTAGATGCTTGCTAATCCCCATATTGCTTGGGTGTTCAACCCCTCTTGGTACTTGCAAGAATTAACTAAAGCGCACAACCATGGCACCCGTTAATGGTTAGTGCTTTGCATGCAAATAATAATCTGTGGATTAATCTTAGTCACTGTGGGTGTCCCCACCAAGCAAACATGCACAGATAACATAGAACAACTTCTCTGGTCGACCAAGATCAAAACCCTCTTGATCATAATTAAGGGCTTGACCGCCAGTCGAGGCACCTTAATTATGACCAAGTCTTTCCAACAGAAGTTGGTACATCTTGGTTAACTGTAGTTAATTCTCTTGGCGTAAGCCAAATCTCGTTGATCGAAGTCAATACTCTCTGATCGAAGTTAGCTCTGTGGTTCTTTGGTTAACTGTAGTTAATCTTCTTGGCCTAAGTCAAGTCTTTCTAACTGGGGTTAGGGTTATTTAACCGAAGTTAAGTGTATTTGACCATAGTCAATACTTTGATCAATAAAAGATAACTTTTTGAACATAATTAAATAAATTAAGAACTCTTTAATTATGATCAAATATATGGTTAACTAGAGCTTTGACTTGGGAGTATTTACAATTTGGTGACATCCCCTTGTCTTCTATTCAGTTGACCTCAACTGAAAAGCTTCCTTGTAAATGTCTAGGAGCAGTGGATGATTAGACAACATGTCTTCATCCATCCACTTGGCATCCAATGCCGAATAGTTCTTGAATTTTACAAAGTACTTGTAAAATTCCTTGCGTTGGGAGCCTTTGCGTATATATGGTACACAGTTTGCTCTAGTTGATGGACCTTCTCTAGCTCATCCACTTCCAGTGGATCTTCTGTTATTGACTTTGTAGGGTCCGGTCCTTGATATTTCTTTAGAAGACTCATATGAAAGGCATTGTGAATCCTCCAATGCTTTGGCAGTGCCAATCTGTATGCAACCTCATTAATCTTATCTACAGCCCTAAAAGGGCCATTTGGGAGATAACTTAGCATACACTTTTTCTTTGCCGTTAAGCTTACAGAGCTTGGCTTTTTTAAACTTTAAAAGTACCTAATCCCCTCGCTTGAGATCTAGTTTGTCTCGTGTGCTTATCTGCAGCCTTCTTATGCTTTTCTTGAGACCTTTCTATGGTTGTCTGAACCTGGTTGAAAGCTGTCTGGAGGTCTTTGACATACTAATTGAAGGAACCAAGGAGCAATCACATGATGGAAACAGATATGGGGCACATAACAACTTGATGTGATTGATGGATAACTTGAAGTACAATGCCCATTTTATAGGCTGGGAAGCTTATCTTCTGACATCACAAGTGAGATCACTAGCCTCCACCTCACACATCTAACTCACCTAACTCTAGGAGGTGGCACTATTTGCTCCCCTACTAGACACATTCACACCCACACAACTGTAGGACACCCTAGGACTCTACGACACCCTCACACTTGACTTCATGTTCTAACACCCTCCCATGAAGGAAAGGTGAGGGACTACTGGAATGGAACCAAGAACAGAACATGACAATGATGGAGTCTGCTAATCTGTGCAATGTCAGAACTAGGCATGGCTGCCATGCCAACTCAGAAGCTGAAGTTTGAGCATGGGTCAGAGGTCGAACTGAGCACTCTCGTGGCTTTACGTCCCAATATAACTCAGAGGCTCATGTCTCAACATGGATGCATGACCAACTCAGAGGTATAGGAAACCGATGCACCAACATCCTAGAACTCATATGCCAAGCTTGATAAAAAGACCCATCAAAGCCAATACATGGCTCCCATAATACATCCCCCTCTTGACTCCATAACAGAATGGCAGGGAGTCAGACACGAAATATAGAAAAAATTACATCATTTTAGGAGGACAATCCAAGGCTGAGAACCTTTATTGACTCAATAACACTCAACGACCCTTCATTACATTCATTTTGGGGGACAACCCGGGCAGAAGACCCAAATACCCAAAGGAAATAAAGGAATAAAAGATCTCTCGAAATGAGAGATGTCCTCTGCACAGCTGCTACATACAGGTGTATGCACATCCAGAATCCGAGTGTTGATGAAGATCCCAGCATAAATGCCCTCGAAGAACGAGTCGATGAAGCCCATAGGAGCAGCTGCATGCGGTAATTATAGCATGATTCTCAAAATGTCGGGCTGAGAGTGACCAGTGTTGAGCAAATGACCTCAATCTGAATTAATTTTGATAAATGGAGCAAAATCCCCAAATAATTGGGCTAATCACATATGTTTGTACTCAAATTTTGCAAAAGCCCTAAATTTTACATAATTCTGAGGAAGGAAGTAAAATCAATGTATGTTTGCGAACAATAGATAGTGCAAACAGAAACGCCCCAATTTGTTGCAGAATAGTACTGGTTGTAGCAAGATCTAGACCACAAGAGTGAACCCACAAACTGAAAGAAGAAATCTGCAATTTCTGCCTTTGTGCTGCTGCCTGAGAGAGATCTTAGATCGTGGACATAGATCCCAAAAGAATAAGCGAAATGTTGTTGGAGAACTCCCACAACATTGTTGAAACGAAGTAGGCGATGGGTAGAGAGAAATCGAGGAGATAAAGGCAGTGGTGTATCTTCCAGAAAGCGTATAGTAGCTTATAGACTACTAGTACGAAATCATCCCGTTGTCGAGACCATCAGGCTCAGGGTCAATAGAAGACAACAACGAGGCTTCTGTGAATGGCTGAAAAGTCAGACGGGCTCTGTGCACGAATTGGAGGAATACACGTAGAGTGAGAGCTTCCTGTGGCGCACGCTTTCCTCGCACATCATCAATCGGGTCTTCATCATCGTCAGATTGTCCGTGTGTATGAGACGTTTCTATTCAACATATGGGGCATCCTTCATGCATTTCACACCGTCTTTGTCAAGTGCAGTAAGAACCGTTCATCATTAGCATCTAAGCAAGTGATCTTGTTGCTCATGTGGACGAAATTGCTCTTTACGTCTGGGTAGCACAGAGTTCATAGAGAGAAGAAGAGTGACAAGATCCTTGATGAAATGCGACTAGAACAAAGGTACTATAACTTGTCGTTGCTGCATTGCTGGCTGAGAATCACATCACAAGGGCTTTCATCTGCAAGGTCAAAGATAAATCGTTCACCAACAGAAGTAATTCTCCAATGTAGACAGCTTAGGCGATGATCTCAACGTGAGTCTTCAAGAGGACATCAATAGAAATGAGCAAGTCTCTTCCTCCATGGAGGTGAACTACATCATTCGATGCAAGAAGGTATAGTAGATCAAAAACATGTAGGCAGCGAGAGGAATGCAATCAGGCTGTAGGCAAGAGTTTCAAAGTGGCTCTGATACCACATAAGGAACCAGGGAGCAATCACATGATGGAAATAGATATGGGACACATAAAAACTTGATGTGATTGATGGATAACATGAAGTACAATGCCCATTTTATAGGCTGGGAAGCCTCATCTTCTGACATCACAGGTGAGATCACTAGCCTCCACCTCACACACCTAACTCACCTAACTCTAGGAGGTGGCACTAATTGCTCACCTACTAGACACATTCACACCCACACAACTGTAGGACACCCTCACACCTGACTTCATGTTCTAACACTAATCAGTTGCAAATATCTCATCTTTAATCCTTAGGATAGGTGGCCGAATCAACGATCCATAAAGGACCTCAAAAGGGGCTTTCCCTGTGGAGATGTGAATGGTATTATTATATGCAAACTCCACCAATGGAAGATACTTTTCCCAATCTAATTTGGTCAACCACGTAGCATTTCAATAGATCCAACTCTCTTGAATTTGCTACTTCACTTTGACCATCTCTTTGGGGATGGAAAGAAGAAGAAAAATTCGGATGCATCCCTATATTATCAAAAAGGGCTCTCCAGAATAGGTTGGTCATTCTAGGATCTTGATCACTGACAATGGACATTGGCATTCCATGATGCTTAAAAATCTGTGCCATAAAAACTTTAGCCATACGATCTGCCTTTATAGTTTTACGAACTAGAATGAAATGAGCCAGCTTGCTGAATCTATTAATGATAGTCCAAATTCCATCATTCCTTGATTTTGATCTTGGCAATTAAAAAATGAAGTCCATTACGATACTTTTCCATGGTGCTTAAGGCATGGGAAGAGGCATAAGTAGGCCAAGATCTTTCCGCATGTCATATGTGACCTTTTGATCCGTGATAGCCAATAGTCACAATATTCACCTCGAGTCTTCGAGACAAAGCATCTGCCGTGCTGTTTAGTGCTCTTGGAATATGGACAATCTGGAAATGATAATGTACATTGACAACATATTTGCCCATATCATATGCTTCTCGGAGAGCTTAGTTTGAGTCAAGAAATATCTCAAATTTTGGTGATCACTCTTTACTGTAAAGTCTGCACCCAAAACCCAAAAGATAGTGCTTTTAAGCATTAATGGCATGAATCACAGCCAACAATTCTTCTCGTAGATTCCCAAGTATCTCTTGGCATGCCGTAGTCTCTGGCTATTCATAAGCCACTACATGACCATTCTGGTGCAATGCAGCCCCAACATACTCTCCACAAGCATCACAATCCACATCAAAAGGTTGATACAAATCACGGACTATCGGAATGGGCTCTATGGTTAGCTTCTCTTTGAGTGTAGTGAATTATTTCTTTTGTGGAGTACACCATTTGAAAACTACATTTTTCTTGGTGAAGTCATAAAGTGGAACAACAATATCCGACAAAATGCCTGATATATCTTCTATAATATGAACACAGGCCTAGTAAACTACGGACTTCATGCATAGTTGTCAGAATTGGCCATTCATGGATGGCTTGGATCTTGGCTGGATCCATTCGTATTCCATCCTTGGAAATTATATGCCCCAAATAGTGGATCTCTTCCAAGGAAAATTCACTTTTCTTGCTATTTACATAGAGTTGATGATTTCGCCTTGGAAAACAGTAGCAAGATGCTCCTTATGCTCTCCTTTGGACTTAGAGAAGACGATTATGTCATCAAAGAAGGTACTTGTGAACTGTCTTAAGGTTGGAAGACATGATCCATCATTCTGTTTAAAGATAGCCAGAGCATTTGTTAACCTAAAAGGCATTACAAGGTACTCATATAGCCCAAATGTAGTGCGAAACAATGTCTTGTGCACATCCTATGGCTATATTTTGACTTAACGATAATCACTCTTCAAATCTATCCTACTAAAAACTAAGGCTCCATTGAACTAGTCTAGCATATCATCGATGCGTGGAATTGGGAATCTGTTCTTGATGGTCATTTTGTTTAGTGTGCGATAGTCAACACACAACGAAATGAACCATCTTTCTTCTGTACAAGAAGTATAGGGGAACAAAATCAAGAGGAATTGGGCTGAATCAGCCCTTTGAACAACAAGTCCTGCACATGGGCCATTGTTTCTTCTCGTTGAGTTGCACTGACTCTATATGGGGGCTCATTGCAAGGAATAAGCTCTATGCAATGATCTTCAGGGTCTCTCAGGGGGTAGCTCCCCTTGCAAAGCATCTGAAAAAAAACCTTAAAGGTTACAAGAAACAAAATTTTATCCTTATCTACCTCATTCATTTCAACATCCATTTCAACATCTAAAAACCATGTACGTTGAAACTACATACTTTATTGCTTTTCCTACTGAAATATCAGATACAATGGGGATGGTCTCCCCTCCATTCCTGGCAACTGCACGTTGTGCTTTATCCCTATGTACAAACTCAAGTACTCTTTCAGAAAGGGATATTCACGCTTCCAGTATCATGCACTCTTTCTGCCCTAAGCCACTATTTTTTAATTTTTTGTGTGAAATTCTTGCAACCCCTCAATGGCGAATTCTTTGATCATGCTACTCATGTGAGCTATGCCAACCTTGCACAATAAGAAAATAAACAAGAGAAGGTGCAAAATCCCTTACTTGGCCTCCAAAGAGAGTGAAATGCATCAATGACCTCCCAAATAAACCATTTTAGCTCCAATCGTGTTGTCTGTTTTTTCAACTAAAAATTAAGAGACTCCTCTCCTTAAAGCCATTAAAAAAAGCAGTAGTAGAGCAAGGATAGTGGGATACCTCGAGCCTTGAACCTCCAACAGATACTCCACAAAAATGGAGGCTCACAACCATGACCTGCACAAGAGTTAGGAGTGCCACAAAACCCTCTGGAACTACAACAAGGAGCATTCAAAGCTCCTGGGGAACAATGAGTCGATGAGGGATAGGAGAACTAAGGCAGGCTGTTGGTGAGAGCTGCCTTCAATTGACACGGTAGTCTAGCCTACGCCTATTTGGGAGCCTTACAACACTCTGTGACGGCCATTTGATGCAATGGAGCACAACCAAGTGCTGATATTTGACTCCCATTCCCTCGCTTTTGAGCTCTTTCGTGTTTGTTGAATGGAGTCATTGTATGGTATAGCTTGGAGACTTGGCTCCACATATAGCATGGTCATACGTTTATAGCTTTCATGTTCTCACAATTCCTTGGTTCACCGGCTTTGTTTTCCCATTGATTCCTCCCTGCACTACCCTCTCTCAAGTTAGAGGTGGAGTCTGAGTGCTAGGATGGCATTCTTGACTTTATAATAAGGTTTCCTATTTAAATTTTAAAACTTTTAAAGTTTTCTCTCTTACGATACTTTTATGTTTTATCTCTTTCTACAAAAATGTATGCATTTTCTTTCTTTTGTTTTATTGTATTAATACTTTTTCTGTAGTATTGACTTATATACATACTTATATTTGGTCTCATATATATATATATATATATATATAAACACATAAATAAATAAGTTAAAAAAAACATATATATGTTTGTGTGCTCCTACCCTATGTACTTGTGATAATTTCTAAAAGTTTTCATCTTACTCAATTTAAGTCCAAAGTATCATACTCCTCCAATATCATTTGAATGGTCCCTAATGCATATCTAGTAGTTCTTTACTACTCGTCATTTGTATATTGTGAAATAGACATATGATAACTGACTTTTATTTATGGAGTATTAAGAAATCATTTCAAAGAAGTCCCATCCAATGAAAGGATGCACCCTTGTTGAGGTTGTGGGAGGCCACAATGAATGGACCATTGTGCAAAGGAAACCTTGATCATGACCTTATTTACTTGGTATAAAATGTCAACTTATATACATACAGGTATATATATAATTGATTTATTTATTTACTTAATTTGTCATGTTCCTTACTCAAATTTTTGCTTTTCATTTCATTTTTCCTTATTGTCTAAATGTAGAGTTGTTGTTACTTTGCTATATAAGTAATCATTGGCTATACACATACATAAGTAACCTTCAAATTTGCATAGTTTTTCTTTTTATTTTTATTCGTGACTTTTTTAAACCATTGCTCTTCTATCTTATTGTAGTTTTCTTAATGCTCCTTTCTTATCTAATTACTTAATTTCTTCTCAATTAATCTTTTTATTGTGTTGATTCAAATTATCTATCTAATACCTTTTTTCCGTCCCTTTATGCCACAAGAACATTTTACCACTATATATGTATTAGGAGATCATTGATGTTAGATGATATGATGATATTAATGTTCTTTTAATTAATTGCATTTTCATTTATGTTTGATAAGGTAGTCTAAGCATGTGGAACACTCCCCTATCTAATCCTTTTCATTTAAATTTTTTGTGAAGGGTGGGAACGACCCCCCTAGGACTTTTTCCTCTCTAATTCTAATTTTTCCATTTAAGGAATTTATGTACAAATTATTTATTTACCCTCAATTATTTCTACCCAATGCCCACTCTCTAAAAAAAATCCAATGCCCTCCCTAAATGTGTGTGTGGAAATAGATATAGTGTGTGTGATTTATGTAAATTTTAAATTATGCTCTCTCTCTCTCTCTCTCTCTCTCTCTCTCTCTCTCTCTCTCTCTCTCTCTCTCTCTCTCTCATAACCCCCTTTATTAAATTTTCCAAAAAAGATGGTTTGTAAGGGTGTGGACTACCCTCCTTCCTGATTCTCCCTCTCTCTATGGCAAAATCAACCCTTCTTTCTCATGCTTAATTCCTTTTAAATTGGTCTTAAGTGTTTTATTCATTTATTTTCTAGAATCCGAAATGATAGTTCTTGTTCCTAGGTAAAGCGATAATAAGCCAGGGAATATGGGCATTACCTATCTACCCAAATTCAACCTCATTTTTTTAACAAATGGTTGGTTTGGATGGTGCTAAGTAAGTGGGCCCTGACCTCGAAGGCTAGATTATCTAAAGGATTCGACACTTTTGTTCTAAATCTATACATATTTTATGTACATCCATCATTTGACCTACTGACAAGAGGATCTTGTTGAGTTTCAGAACATAGAGTACATCTTGCACCAATCCTTTTGAACCAGTGAAATTGTTCATAGGGATAATGCATGTCCCTTGAACTACATTCGGTGTATTATTTACTGTGTAGATGGCATTCTTCTAACCTTCTAATGGTTTCATCTTTGTGAACCATTCTTGATGCTTTGTCATATGAGATGATGCACCGCTGTCGATGTACCAAGGATCTTGATCTGCTTGGTCGACTTGATAGCTGAAATCCTCTTTTGTATTCCAATCAATGTCTAGATACACTGTATCAGTCTTCTATATTCCAATTAGCGTCTCTATACATATATTAGTCTTTTGCATTTCTTCGTTTGCAAGAAACATATTCCCATGTTCATTTGCATAATGATTGTGACTAGAATGTCCACCACAATGATTTCCTCTTCCACAAAAATTCCCTTGATTGTTGCTGAATTGACCGCCTTGGTTGTACTGCTTCTTGCGGCAATCTCTTTCATAGTGTCCAAACTTATGATAGTAGTTGCACTGAATGTTTGACACCTTGGTGGATGCATTCCCTCATCCTTGGAATCTTCCTCGGTTGGAATGATTTCCTCTTTGCTGATTCTGATGTTGTTTAGGATGATGCTGATGTTGATTCTAACTTCGATGATGATTTTGTTATTGATGATGACCACTTTGCTGATCTGCCTCTGCCTCTGCTTCTATCTGAAGCTCAAAATGCTTAATCATTGGAATGACCTTTGTGTGCATGAATGGCTTGCGTCTTGATTTCTTCACCAAGTAAGACTGACTGAAGTTCTTCTGGTGTTGAAATTTGCCATTGAATGGCAATACTACTCTGGACTAGATTATCGTATCTCTCTCCTAGTCCATTCAGGATGACTTAAACCATTTATGTTGAATTCATGGTCTCTCGTGCTGTTGCGAGAGTTGATTGTTGTAATCTTTGATCCTGAGTACATAAGCATGACCGGTTTCACTGTTGTTGCAGAAACTCTGGTTGATTTGGTTTCTTGACGTGAGAATCCTATAAGTGTTCTTGGACTTGTAGAGAGCTGTGAACATATCCCATGCTTCTTTCAATTTCTGCATGGTGTTGAGCTGTCCTAGCATGACATCTTGCAAATTCATCTTGATCAGGTGATATGCATACTTGTCTTTCTTGTCCCATTCTACCTCGGGAAATGGCACGATCTGCTATAGGTGCGAAAACTGTTGGTGTAGCTGTAGATCCCACTGCTAGTGCTATGATGACAACAGGTGGAGTAGAGCTACTGTTGGCTAGATCATCCAATGATCTAGGTGTAGATCCATCGACATACTCCCATCTGTCCGGAAGTACAAGGATGGTCTCCATTTGGTATTTCCATGTGCTGTAATTGGAGTTGTCTAGCTTAGCAGATGCCTCCAGATTGAGGTTACTAGTCGTAGACATGGTGCAAGAAATGTACTCAAAGTGTCATGAAAATCAGTGTCTATATCAACTGCAAAACACTGACTATAGCAAGTGAAATCTGAACTATCGGCGAAGGTAGAACTACAAGATATAATCTGATCTATTACAAGGCTTGTGGCAAATGATGGTGGGAATAGCCAAGAGGCATTACAAGCCTGAAATAAAGTGTACAATGCCATGAAATAGCCAAATAGGCTTTACAATGATGGCATGTGTGTGTGAAATCAAATCATGTGCTATCTACCCACTGATCAATCAGTTAATGCCTCTGAACACTTTGAAGTTTGCTTACTAAATTTATGAATGCCAGGTTTCAGGTAATGTGACGATGTGAAACCGTATGTGAGCGTAGGGACTGACTCCGAGTAGGAAACCTGTGTGCACATGTAGTGTGCATAATGTGTGCCTTGCAAGAGGTAAGAGTGCTTGACAAGGGACTCCCACATGGTAATGATGAGTTGGTAGTGTGATGTGGCAATTCGACTTTGACTTCTAACGTGACAGTCTGACGTGGATGATGACCCAGACAGTCGATGGTGATGTGGCAGCTGAACCTAGGTTTGCTGATGTGGCAAGATAAGGTGCCACATGGTACTATTTAAAGAGATGATGATTTGGCAAATAGACTGTCACATGGTGAATTTCGGACTAAGTAGCAGGGGTCACCAAAATCATGCAAATGCTTGCAAAATCTAAAACATTCACTTGTTGGCTGGACATGTTGTCTCTACGTTGGACTTGAGGAGCTATGAGATAGCAACTTATGCTAATGATGGCGATGATGTAGTCCTAGCCCCATAGGAGCCCATTGTTGTGAGCAGGTGATGTGGAGGTGAGCTTAGAGGATGAACTCATTGAGGGCCCTCCTCTGCAGTCCCGTGACGATCGTTGAAGGCTTTGAGTTGCCTAGTCCTGTATGGCACCTATGTGTGTTGGTTGTGTCATATGATGCTAAAGATTGTTGTGAGTGTTGTTAGTCCCTGAGCTCATCTCTGCCGCTCATTAGCGCTCTTCGCATCAATCAGAAGGACTCCGTAGAGAAAAGCATGGAAATTTTTTGAGGAGTGGCTTCGGCCATTGAGTCATAGTCCGTGAAGGTAAAGACACTCATGAAGGAGTGTTGGCAAAAGGTAGGTCGGCTGTTGGAGATGGTGTAGGGCACTGGAGTAGCGTGTCGGTGTTGAAGCTGCTGGTGTATGGAGACTGCTATGTTGTTGTTTGGAGAGGCAAGGCGACGCCTATAAAGTTGCTGTAGAGGCTTACAAGGCTTACGACGTCATCAAAATCAATGTGGAATGCGGAGCAACATGCAACAGCTTAGGATTTCATCAAACGCCTCGAGGTTGTTGGACAACCCATCATTTGGTTGAAGTCTATAGCAACAGGGACGTTGAAGCTTTAGGAGTCTTGTGGGTGTGCAGTCGGTGGACGTTGAAGCTATTGGGAGGCTATTGGGAGGCGTCGTGTCATGAACGCTAAGGATGGCTCCTTCTGTCTGGATGTTCCTTGCTCATTGTAGTTGTTGTTAGGAGTCACGGATGCCGAGGGCTATGGGCACTATTGAGCAAGGCTGTTGGAGCCTTAGTTGGGGCCTTAGCTGAGCGCTATCTAGGAGCAAAGGGTTCAAGAGCAGCTCGTCGAGAAAGGAGCTTCTGTCGATGAAGCCGTCGTAATTCTTATCGACCTTAGAATAGATTCTCTCATGGATCAAAGAAAGAGACTCTCTCTTTCTCAAAGAATCTCTATCTCACAAATCTTTATCACTCTCTCAATTCCAAAATCTCAAAAGGAATGGAACCTCTCTCACATGAGCATAAATCTCTTTCTTCATGCATGTAATCTCTCAAACTCTCTCAAGGATGGAATTCTCTCAAAGAAAATGGATGGAAATTCCTCTCAAATGGACGGAAATTTTCTATCAAAGAAAGTAAAAGTTCTTTCAGCGAAAGAGAACACTCAATTTATCAATCTCTCAATCAATCACACTCTCTCGTGCAGATCGCAATCCCTTAGCGGAAGGCAAGGGAGCACTGATACCATGACAAAATATCAAGAGGGGAGAAGAGAAGAGTGGAGATGAGGAGAGAGGGCACAGCTAGAGAGCACACCACAAAATGACTAACTGTACACTAGATTTGGTTAAAAATGTAGAATATATACAAACCCATTTAGGATTAGGTTAGGGCATCTAACCCTTTTCTTTATAGCACTCTATATGCGTTAGTGCTATGCACATGTAATCACAAGATGTTGAGTGTGATCTCTCAACAAGGGGGGCTTCCCCAAACATTCAAAATCCCAAAACCAAGATACAAACTCAAAATCTTCTTTTTCCCAAGCGTGAGCCCTACCACTAGGCTATTAAGTAATATTATATTCCTATTTCCTTATAATAGTATTCTAAATCCTCCCTCATCCCCCTCCCCCTTTGGGATGTCCTTTCCTCTTTAATGCCTTTCATAAATGGTCCCCCCCCTCCCCAATCTCACACGTCCCTTCCTCTTTAATGCCCTTCCCCCCCTTTTTATTTAATTGAAGCTCTCTCCCTCCCCTAGGTGAGACTAATTATTGCCCCTCCCTCCCTTCTTTATGCTTAAATATTTTGCTATCATATACCACTCCCCTCTCCCCTCGAACTACTTAGTTAATATGATTTTTTGAATGTTAGGGGCACCTATTAGCCAAATATATGCTATATATGCACATTGATGCACCCCTATCCCTTGCAATAAGGTTTGGTTGTGTGTGTATATATATGCACATTGCTATGGGCATACATATAATATATCTTTCTTAAATGCCATCATGAGTGTAGGTTAGAACTAGAGTGTGCATTCCAATATCTATACATCTTCTTTTTCAAAGTCTTGCGTTTCTATTTAAAGTGTTATGAGAGTGTTCTTCCTTAGTTATGCTGTTATTCCGTTGGACCAGATACTATTCATCGTTATTCTTTTGGATTCATCCAACTCTTAGCCTAATTTAAAGAAAATAGCGCAAAGAAAGTGTGGCAAAATTTTCATGGATACAAGAAAGTGCCTCTGATGCTCAGGAATGTGATTTATGCTCCCACATCACAGGAGCATCATTGCATGAGATTTCAGCTGCTGTGATCGACATGGCTTCTTCTTCTCCATCTGAGAGAAGAGGCATTCCAGCAGCGCCTTTTGTACATGACGTCCAAAATTTTCTGTCTCAATCTGGGTCGGACGCAAATTCCGCCCTTGCCAGCCTTCAAGACAGGTAGTTCATTTTTGATTTATGGCTTGTCCAGTGTCTCATTTGATTGTCATCGCTCAGAAGTTGTTAAAATAGAGGAAGTAAAATGTAGATTGTTTAAAGATCAGATCGGACCCCATCAGGCATTGAAAATCCATCGCTCGGCGTGTTTCGCGCGTGTAAGTCTCAGCTCCTGGCAGCATGCTTTGCGTGTTATCGGATGAAGAATTGCCCATTCTCGGGTTCCAGATTCGTGTTTGTTTTACGCGGAGCCGTTGAAGCTCGTTGTGGAACTTATAGTTGAGCACCAGGGATCCCTTTACGTCCGTGAAATAGATTACCGGAACATACGAAGGTTTTTTTAAATCGTGTTTCCTACCCTTTGTTAAAGTTTTTGTCTTTGAAAAAGTCCATCTATTCAATGGAACAGGACAGCATGAATGCTTCCTTGCAATGCCTTGTGGTTTGACAAAGACCTATGGAACAAAAAGCGCTCCATACGCAGAGAGCTGTGATAGGTGTTCATAGAAGAGATTAAGAAAAACGAACACACCATCTTAGGTCTACGAGGTCTTGGACCTATATGACGGAGCAACAAAGAGACAGAGAGAGAGAGAGAGAGAGAGAGAGAGAGAGAGAGAGAATTCCATTGTGAGTTGCTTAAAGCATTACAAACATTATTATAGAAGGTGAACACGATTTCAGACACTCATCTTACCCATCTCCCTAACTAACTAGGTATAACCACCTCCACTTGCTAAGGTGATTATTTTCACACACCAAACCCTTGATTCAAAACACTCCCTATCTTCAAGGCCTCATGGGCACTGGCCTTCAGAAACTTTTTAATACATTTTTAATTGAGTGATGGGGTGGAACCATCATCGGGTCCAGATTGAATGAGGGCTGAAACTGTGTCTCCTAGTGCACTTTCGGTGTAGAGGCACGTCATGAAGAATGTCAAAAGTAAAAAACCAGATTTCAAACAATTGGAAAATATCATAGAAGAAAAAACAATTCGTCTTTAACTATTAACAACTTAGCTTCTCATAAGTCTGTTTGTTACAGTCCTTCGCATTTTTCTTAAATGGACTTCCATCACCTTTGTTGAGCAGTGGGATTGTTGTTGCAGGAGGACCATTGAGTCATGGGCCTGATGCATTTGCAAAAGTTAAATAGAAAAGATGGTGATAAGTCTAAATTCAAGAAGGGTAGATGCAGTTAGTGCTGTTGGTTTGGTCACTATATTGGAGAATATGCAAAAAGAATTGCACATGAGAAAAAAAGGCACAGGCTTTAGCACTTTTGGCAGAAATGGAAGATCAGTCCAAAGCGTATCAGAATGCAAATTTTGTGCAAGATGATCTGTGGCTGTCTCTGGAGTGGCTATGAGCTTGCTCCTGCATAAGATGCTTTGCAACACAGGGGAAGCTCATATGTATGTTAGCATTTCGTGGGTAATGTGATACTGATTTGGTTTATCGGAGAGTAGTTATGGTATAAATCTTCTTGAAATGTTTTGGACTTAACATTATACTCAACTCACACATTTATGCCGTACCTATATGCCTTATATGCATGCTGGTTGGGTTGTGAATTCTTGATATGAAGCTTCATTAAGAGCCTGGTAGTGTTGAGGCCAAAAGCATGCAAAGTACATGCTTTTGGCCTCTACATTACCCCATCTCATGTTTGGTTCATGGTAATTTCCTTTCCTTTTTTATTTTTGCATTTGTTTAAGTATACTTTGGTTAATCATTGCTGGCAGATTTATTTTCTTTTTTTCTACACAAGTTGCAGCAGAGATGCCAAAAGCTTCAAGAAATAGGGTTCTAAAAATAGGACCTAATCCTAAGGAGTCAGATGTCCTTCCTCATGATAAGTAAAGGGGCAAGCAAGTTGTTGTGTGATCAAGTGTTCAGCCTCCTAATATCGTTGTACATGCGGAGAAAGAAACTTGTCTGGGGAACATTTAGCCACAAAGGTTGGGCATTTAGGTGAAGCAAAAGAAGATGAGGATGAATTTGCTGAGATCACTAAAGAGTTGTTTTCAGTATGAGGGTTACTTGCCTGAGAAGGGGGCATTCATTCTGTCATTGTGCAAGTGTGATGGAGTGGAGAGTCTTGTTACAAGTGCAATTGTGAATACATGTCACAAGTATGGAAGGAGGTTGCAAGCAAGAGTAAGTGGAAGTTTATGTCCACTGCAGTAAAGGGCTATGAAGTGTTAGTCACGGACGTACATGCTATAAACTGCTAGCCACTGCCACATCTGTAAGAGGGGTTTGTAAGCTCATGTTGCATTGGCTGTTTCCTCCACTACTGGTTAGCTATCTCCCCTTCTCTACTCAACTATGTCCAGGGGCAGACTAGAATTCATAGAAATCTGTGACATGTCATTGTGCTTCATCTATTTCTATCTCTTGTGGCACTGTCACCTCCTGCTGTTTGTTCTGTTGCAATAGGGTTTCTCTGTGTCGTTGCATCTCGATCAGATAGAGACCAACACTGACCTGATCAAAGGTGAATCAGCCCAAAACCGTGCCCCTCCTGAAAGAGACCGTGGTACCATCCTTAGATCTAATAGTAACTGGACAGTACATAGTCTGTCTCCACCTCCACCACGTGCATAACTTGCAGATCCGTTGCTCTCTATGCTTATGCTACCTGCTATCTTCATTGCTTCTATTGGGGCCTGGCAATCACCACCCCCTGTACATATGTTCTTCTTCCTTGTTGCAGAGGATTGTCTGAGTCCCATTGAAGGGCTATGCTGAGGCTGTGAAGCTATCCATGACCAAGGCTATGGCTGATCTGTCCTCACGGGAGGATGGATCTTGTAGAAGCGATTGTGTCTGTTGCTGCTGAGGGAGCTGTGTTGGCTTCTAGAGCTTCTGATGTGGCTGCTGACTGAGGTTGCTGACCGACTTGCCACGTGGCAGCCTGCAATTTGGTCATGGTGACTGTGCCTGTGTGCAGACTGTTGCCTGGTGTCACATCATGCTGTACTGCTGCTGTTGTTGACTGTGCAGGCCTGTTTTGGTGTACCATTGCTGCTGTGGTCTGCAGTGGACTGCAGGGCTGCCAGCAAGGCCATCATGCCATGAGCTGCCCATCACATCACCTGCAAGCTAAACAATCTGGCCTATATGGTCAATTACTCACATTTGAAGTATTAAGCTTGTCTTGTTGCCAAGGGGTATGCTCAAGAGGAAGGGATTGACTATGAGGAGACGCATTCTCTAGTAACAAGGATCACTACTGTCCATTCAATGCATCCTTGCAATTTGTGGGTGGATAGTTTATCAAATGATTTTGAAATTGCTTCCTTGAAGAGGGATCTCCACAGGAGGTTTATGTAGCATCCCAAGATTTTGTGCTTCTAGAAGGAGAGCACAAGGTATGCAACCAAGTGCTTTTTAATACTTGTAATGAACTATATATTTGAGAAGAGGGTACATAGGTGATTTGCTTACTGGTGATGTTACACTTTTTTGGCAATAAGAAGCAAGGGAGAAACTGCCTTGGGATGGGCAGGGTGTTAGAAATGACCCAACAGAGGGTACGCACAGCGGAAGACTGATAGTAATGCCCAGGAGCTCACACAGTGTGGTGTGGGGTGTGGAATCACAAACTTCTTAACTTAATGTGCATAGATGTGCAAGCCAGTAAATAGACAATGCTCCGAAACAAATATAGAAGCAACTCTTTATATTTCCGTCCGTCCACAAAGTAGGACAGGATACAATACCAAAAGGTCCTTCTACTAGATGCCTGACACTTCTAGATCTCTGAGACCCCGTGCTCCACCTCGAGCATATGTAGACTCTCTGTCTAGATCCCTTCCACCTTGTTGTCTGGAAGCCAGCCTAGGTGGGCTGCCATTCTAGCTCAGTCTGCAGCTTCTCCTAGGTCACCTTGTCCTCTTGAATGTAGGCCTAAGGCTCCCCCTTTGCTGCTCCTGTCTGCTGTCCTGAAGGCTGCTCCAAGTGATGAATGAATGAGGCCCAATGGCCTCTTTATGTAGGCCCCAAGGGGGCTGGCAAAAACTGACCTGGTAGGGGAATATGGGCCGACCAGACTGCCCCTCCCTACCCGACTTTATAGTCTGTAAACTGATCTCCAGGAAGCCCTTGATTGGCGGACCTGGGGTGGCTCTCTTGGGCTGCTGCCAGGCCCTAAGGGCAGCCCATACAGGGCCCTACCCTTGGGTCCTTCTAGGGCTGGATGGCTGCAACTGTTCCGCCATCAACAGGCCCTTCTGGCAGGCGCCCTTGATGCTGAGCCATGTGCTCCTGCCCTCTGCCAGGTCTCTCTAGCCATGTGTGCAGCGTCGTACAGGTCCATACATCAGCTGACGTTAGCGCGCCCTTCACAAGGCCTTGTTGCAAGCCGTACGTCTGTCTATTGCTTTGACAGCTGCCCACATGGCAGCTCATGTGCTGCCCATGTGACAGTCCCAATATCTCCAGGTCTACCTCCGCCATGCTCTCCTCATATGGGGGCTTACGGATGGGGAGGTGACCTTTCCAACACAAGGAGAGTTCCCCAATGTTGGATCGTTTGACCTCACCAAACAACATTGGAAATACTAGTGATGGTGTTGTCTCTTTGGTAGGTGATTTAGTTGGGTCTAGCTCGGTAAATCAAAACGAAAAAGTTAGAAGAAACATATATAGAGAAAGGTTTAACTTTTTAGCTAGGTCAAACATGAATAATCTTCATGATTTTGGGGAAGGTAACATTAATTGGTCTCACTTTAAGGCTTTATTAGTTAGCACTCATTAAACTAATAATAACATAAGAATTCTTAATAAACTAAGCCGTGAGGTTTTAATTTGGAAAGAAAATCAACTCTTCGTAAAAATAAAAGAACATCTAAAAAGAACCCTTTGATGTGGATAACTCATATCCAGGCATACACCTAACCTTGTATGGAAACGGCTTTCAACTATGGAGAGATAGGTAAAAGGCTTTCAGAGCATTCAAAATCTTCTATCCTTAGAGAACCTTGGCGTTGTAAAAGTAAGAGATTCCAAAGCTTTATTGATGATTTAAGACATGTAGTCACAGCTGATACCTCAATTTTTCTTTCTAGTAACTTAAGAGACCTTTTCATGAAAGGCACAAAATTTCGATGGTACTCTTTTAAAGAGTCTTGCCTTTTTAAAAGCTATCGACAAGGGAATCTCAAAGTTTGTTTTGCAATTAGAAGAATGTTTAGGAGTTCAAAATATCTTATCAGAATGGAAAGGGAAGATTTTGAAGAAAGTTGCTTTGAAACTAGAAGAAGTCCCTTCGGTTAATTGCTCAAAGCAAAGTAACCAGCTTTCTAAAGAGATGAAACTCTTCTTCGAAAATTCCATAGGAATTTTGTCATTTCTTATATGGACAAATGTTCCAATAACTTTGTTTTTATTAGCAAAAAGTTTTACTTAGAATGTCTTTTGAGAGAAGTGAACTCGTTTGCCAAAACTTACGCCCTGTCTTAGTTTCTCAAAAGGATTTGATCTCAAAATACCATAGATTTTTTAAGTCTTCTGGGTTTGTTTGCAATCCAAGTATCCCTTTTCTTTGTGCTGCTTGGAAGTTCCACAAAACTCCAAAAAAGCAAAGATTTATTGCAGCACTTTGATGGATGTCTCTAAATGGCTAAGCTACTTTTTCAAAGCCATGTTGAATAGTGTCCATGAACTTTGGAGGGACTTATTAAAGGAGGCAGATGTCCCCTCGCACTCAAGCTGGATTTTAAATGACTCTGTTGGAGTGATTCTTGTTGTAAATTTTTTAATCCCTCTCGAAGCATTCAGGAAAAAGAGTCTCCTATTCTCCTTCAAACCTATGATTTTACCACGCTTTACACAAAGATCAAGATGGAAGACCTGAAGTTTACAATAAAGAAGCTAGTGGCTGAAGTTTTCAAGCTGAGATTTGACAAAGATAGATGCAAAGTGCTAAAAGTTGAGAAAACAGCCTTATGCTTCCATGGACACTAATTGTGCCGTCTTTGTAGCAAACTTTTATATTTTCACTTATGAATTTGAGTTCATGCAACATCTTATACCTGCCTTATCATTTTACATAATCTTAGCCAAGTTAAGCGTTTTATAGATGATTTATTTGTACCAGATGTTCCTAACTTTCAAGACTTTATGTACAAAGACGCTTGTGCTTTTGGAGAAGGAATCTATCCTCGTGACTCTTGTGAACTGAACTACACTTCAAGGGGGGATTCTTGTGTTTTCTTAGATCTTAGACTTTCTCAATCTACCATAGGAATAGAGGTTGATATTTACGATATACGTGAACAACCTGAATATAGTGGTTTACACATTATAAAAATGCCTCACATTGACTCAAACATTTCCGATTTGGCAAAATATGGAGTCATTTCTTCCCAATTTTATAGTTTTTCCCGCCTTTGTACAACTAAGGAGTCTTTTATCACTCAACGTAGTAATTTGATCACTTTACTATTACACAAGAGGTATAATCCAAGGAAACTAAAGAAAAAAGTATGCACAATCTTAGATATGAAGTCTTTTATCTATGGTGTATCGGCCTTAGGTATGTTTAGAATGATTGAACATAAGCTGAAAACAAAAAGCGGGGAGCTGAATAGGCCATTTTTCTTTTAGTTTCAAAAGAGAGTTCGATTGAGTACTAAGTTAGGAATGTAATTTTGCCTCTTAGTCATGTCTTAAGCTTACTCAACTTGAGACCCATCTGAGGTGGACTCGCTATGAAATTGCTAGCTTGCATCTTGAAGTTTTGTAAGGTACTTTTGATACACTTGCTCTGTGACCGCTAAAAGTCAATGCTAGTATACATTGCATTATTGCTAAATTTGCCATATAGGATTTTATTGACAAATTAGCCTTTACTTGCGGTATTTCTGCTTCTTATTTTTATATGTACCTTTGTAAGACTAGAATAAGTCCAATCATACAAATTTAGATTTTCTAGTAATAAGGGAATTCAATGGTATATACAACGGAAAGATTCTGCATGCTAGTCTAGGGTTGGCCTTTAGTATCGTCAAGGGCTGTTTTTCGACTGGAAGACGATATTGACGCAATTTAGTACATGTACATGCCATCATGCCCCATCATCACCTTCCAAGCATCTCATGTGTCAACCTAGTCTCTTTATACTTTTAGTAGTTGTGTGGCTTATATATGGAACTAAAATTTAGCTCATTTCCTCCATACTCTTGTGCTCTCACCTCAGTGTCAGGTGCAAAAGGACAATGTGTTTAAACTTAAGAAATCCTTAATTGGCTTCAACCTTAGCTTGGTACACCAAAAATAGCGATTCCTGGTAGGAAATAAACTGGGAACAAGTGAAAATGGCCTCAATTTATATATAGTAGGAAAATTTTGGGTGGCACTTTATATTCATGAAGTTGTAACAATCTCATCAGCAACTTAAAAGCAAAAAGTTGAGAAGACTTTTAAAATGGCCGAGGTTGATCTATACTATGAACATTTTTGAATAGAAGTAACGTAAATTGAAAATGGAATTGTGCATTTCAAAGCAAATATGCAGGAGAACTCCCCTCAAGACTGTGGGGTGCATGTCAAAACATGAGGAAGCCAAAGATGTGACATTGGAAGGCCAAAAAGCGCATACTTCTAGTCAATCAAAATCGGGGGAGGACTAGAGAAGAGGGTTGAGGCAGTAAACACTAGGGGAAAGAAGGGATGGAGGAGAGCCCGGGGGGGAGGAGGGCGCGCCAAGGAGGTACAACGGGTAAGTAAGAAGACGTGGGGGTGCTTTGGAGTGGCATTGGAAGCTTTTGAGAAGAGGTGTACATAGCCTTTGGCATTTTTGTTTGTGTACTTTCATGTCTTCTTACCTTTGGCTAAGAGCTGTACTTTCATGTCTTCTTACCTTTGGCTAAGAGCTCTTCCCATGGTCCTCAACTATGGGGGTGGGGGACAGAGTGGACTGCTTAGGTCTTCCTCTATCACCTTCCTTGCTGGGTGAGAGGCTTATTGAGAAACAAGGCCAAGATCAATCTCACCACTATGTACTATCTCATGGAAGAAGTGATGATGCACTTCAATACGCTTTGTTCTAGTATAAACATTGGGTTCTTCGCTAACTGAATACTACTCAGATTGCTTGATTAGGCTGTAGTAGGATCATCTATAGGCTTAGAAGCTCAACCGTGTTCGCCATCTGTTGAAGTTTGGATTCAATCAATGTCTCAAGGATGATCTCGAAGGGGCGAGTGCATTGATGTTGGCAACCACCACCTTGACCTGTGAGACTCCGTCATCCATAAGAATCAATGCTGCTGACACAAGGACAATGCCACAAGCCGGTCACCTAAAGAGCTGATGATAGTTTAAAGTCCCTAGGAAATGGAAAAGTGGGAGATGTAGTGTTTCGTTTTCATATCCTCTATTGTACAGCCATGCTACCAAGGTAATACAAATAGACAAGCCCCTCAGTATGGAGGGGCTTCGTTGCCTTACCACCACTTTGTCCTCAAGAAAATACACCTTTCATGACCTGTTGCTTATCTTGCAGGAAGAGCATTGTTTTTACTGAGTTGAGGGAGTTTTCATTTGTCCCTTTGTGGCTAGACTGATGGTCACTGGCAAAAACCATTCTTTAGATTACAAAAAACTTTCAAGCTGCAAGCTGCTAGTCCCTGCTATGCGTGATGGAGTTTATGGTTTTCAATCTTATGAGTGACTATCGTGAGATTGAAACTGCACTATGTTGTGTTTTTAGAGGATGAGTTTGGGAATGTTCCTGGATTCATCTAGGTATATGCAAGAATAGAGGGAGGTGACTGGAAACACAGACCAAGGTAGGAGGAGGACAGGAAGGGTGGTCATGCAGGTTGAAGAAGAGAATTGAATAGATAAAGGAGAGGAGGCTGCTCCCATAGCTAGGTAGAAGTAGGAAATGCTAGAAAAGGTGACTGCCCCACCTTTTCTCCTTTAGTGCTAGCCTTCGTCATGGCTGAGTCTGCCCTTCACCTTCGGAGTGCCGACAAAAACTCAGTATGAAGACTTTGTAGAAATGGATGCTCAAGTATGTGTGGGTGTGTGGATTTGTATGTGTGAGAGCATATGCTTATACTATGGTCTACACCCACTGTTGGGCGCTGATGACGTCTGTTGCTAATCCCTGCTATGCGTGATGGAGTTTATGGTTCTCAACCTTATGAGTGATTATCATGAGATTGAAACTGCACTATGTTGTGTTTTAGATGATGAGTTTGGGCATGTGCTTGGACTCATCTAGGTAAATGCTAGAAAAGGTGACTGCCCCATCTGTGTACCCCATATGAGGAGGACTATGGTGCAGTAAACAAGGGTAGATGTGGGTTAGTTGCTGGGTGGAGAGGGTGCTGTAGGCAGAAAGACACTATTGCCACAGCAGTACAGCTCATTTATAGGCCTGTAACCCCCAGACCAGATGGGGGATGAACCAGTCAGCATCAAGGCTGCCCCATCTGTGTACCCCTGTCACCACAATGTAAATATCCTAAGTCAAAGTACAGTTGACCATTTATTTGATCTTAATTAAAGAATGTTATATGTGTTAATTACGGTCAAAGAGTCATTTTAATGGTCAAAGGATTGACTACGGTCAAAGATACTTGACTCCAGTCAAGTAAACCTGACTACGGTCAGAGAATGTTGACTTTGGTCAACAAGACTTGGCCTGCGCCAAGAGGGTTAACCCCGGTTAACCAAGATGTGCCAACTCCGGTTGGAGAGACTTGGCTATAATTAAAGCGCCTTGACCTTTGGTCGAAGCTCTTTAATTATAATCAAGAGTGTTGACCTCGG
Source organism: Dipteris shenzhenensis (assembly GCF_047967505.1). Classification (NCBI taxonomy): domain Eukaryota; kingdom Viridiplantae; phylum Streptophyta; class Polypodiopsida; order Gleicheniales; family Dipteridaceae; genus Dipteris; species Dipteris shenzhenensis. Next base: position 3,027,537 of record NC_141603.1, on the reverse strand, counting down.
TCAACCAGAGAAAATATATATATATATTTATTTATATATATATTTGTTTAGATGTGCACGTGTTCAGTGGGGACGCCCATCGTGACTAGGATTAGTCCACAGTGTGTTATTTGCATGCAAAGCGCTAACAATTAATGGGTACCATGGTGGTGCGCTTTAATTAATTGTTGCAGGTACTAGGAAGGATTATTTTTCCTAAGCGAAATGGGAGCCTGACAAGCACCTAGGAAGCGGTTCGTGTGACCGAGAGCCTTGAAGACTCCAGAATGGCCCTAAGTGGCTTGTAATAAGAGTTAGTCTAGATTTTAGACAAGTGGCATGTTGCCAAATTGAATGGGGCTTGAAGCTCTTGTAAGTCAGGAAATTCTTTTCAGGTTTGAGGAGAGACTTATGTGACAGCTTATGCTGAACTTCTGTAACAGAATTTCGGAAAAAGTAATAAAGACCTTCGGGGGGGTCCAGCCCAACAATTTGTCCTGGGCCCTAGTGTTTGTTCAGAGAGAGGGAGTGAGGGAGAGCCTTTGGAGCATGTAATTCCGTCGATGGCGTGAAGATATTGCTGTTTATTTCCCACTCTCAGTTTTCGGTTTTATTGGTATCAGAGCGTAGGCTCACAGCCTCTCAAGGCTGTGACGATTCTAGCAAAGGACAGGAGCTAGCTGGGAGGCCTGGAGTCTGCAACGAGACAAAGTAAGGATTGCCTGACGGAGAGCATATGGCGGGAAAGTCGTCATCGATGCTTAGTTAGGCAAGAAGCAAAGTGATGTCGTGTTCTTTCGGGAATATGAAAGACTTCATATGCAATTTGTATTGCCTTCCAAAGATGCTCATAGAGATCGCCGTACAATACTTATACGCTTACGGACGACCGACGGAATGCCTATATTAAAGTCACTAATGAAAAAAGGCAGTCGGACAGACGGGAGCGACAGGGTGAAGGTGTTCTTTCGTCGAATTCCCTGCACGGACGTAGGTGCTGTAAAGATCATCAGGATGCAGGCGCGACGCGCGATGACTCCTGCATAGCCAAGGTTTGAAACCTTTGGCTGTGCTGACGTGGCCAGGGTGCCACCTAGGCAGACACGTGGCACTGACGCGATGCTGACGTGGCAGCCAGCAGGTACACAGTGCACCAGATGACGTGGCAGTGACACGTGGCACAGGACACGTGGCGCTGACATGGTGCAGTACAGGTGGCAGACAGCTCAGATGCTGACATGGCACTGACACGTGGCAGCCAGCCTGGCAGACCAGTGGTTAAGTTAAACCCTGGTTGGTTGACCCGTGGTTAGTGAAACCCTGGTTAAGTCAACCGCAGTCAGTTAACTCTGGTTAGTTGAACCAGTATCCAGTTAGTTCAACTTTGGTTCAGTTAAGCTGGCCTAACCAGACCAGTTTGGTTGGTGTAACCAGTCCAGTTAGTCTAGTTGCAGACTAACCAGACCAGAACCAGACAGTCGGTTAGAGTAACCAGTAGTTACTTATCTGGTTACTGTTTTCAACAAAAAAAAAAAAAAAAAAAAAAAAGAGACAGTTGCAGAGACAGTTTTGGTTATTAATTTTCACCTGCCTGTCAGACTTTTACTGTCAGAAAAGTAGCAGAAAAACCAGAGAAAAGCAGAGAAAACAGAGATTTGCAGAAAAAAGAGAATGCATGCCTTTGAGCAGTAAAAAGAGGGAAAAAACAGATGCCTTTTGAAGCCATCTGCAGCAGCCAGAAAAAGGGCAACATAGTTGATGATGCTTTGGCAACTGTGTGGGTACATGCCTTGAACTGATAGCCCGTACTGGCATAGATTGTGAATGCAAAACACCTCTTGTTGAGGTACCTTTTCTGTTGGAAAAGCAAAGGTAGTGTGCATTAATTACTTGCACAGTGTGAGAAAATCTGCAGATCTCAGAATATGGATCAATCACCTATCCAGTGGGATTCTCAAGATAGGGATGTGCATCCAAGACAGAGGAATGTGCCACAAACTCAACAAGAATTTGAACAAATGGTACGCACTCGTATACAAGAGCTGGAAAATCTTAAAAGGGATCCCAGGGCTCAGCATTTGTTTCCAGCAGAGGCTATGCCTAATCCAGTATATGACGTGCCAATGCCAGAGGCACACTCCCGTGTACAGTCTGAGAGAGAGAGATCTCATAGATCTCATAGGAGACGGTCCCATAGTAAAAAGAGATCGAGGCATCGTCACCGATCTCCTAGTCCATCACCGTCTATCTCGAGTTCGACTTCTGTGTCTTCTTCTTCCTTATCAGATAAACCATCCAGGAAAAGAAGGAAACACGAGAAGTCTGGGAAGAGAAAGTCTTCCAAAGCGACCAGGGAATTTAAAGAGGGAGGAAAATCTGTCAAGTTTATGACCTACAATGGACAGTATGGTCATACAGACAAAGCATTGCAGTTTATCAGACAGTTTGATGCTGCATTTGGTACAGAGAAATTTTCAGAATCCTCCAAATTAAGAATGGTCAGCTTACACTTAACAGCAACGGCTAGTGCATGGTGGAGTGCACTGACTACAGATGGGTCAGCCCCAAGAAAGTGGAAGGGCTTCAAGAAAGCCTTCTACCAACAGTTCATGCCTAAACAGTTCAGAGACCATGTTCTTCAAGACTGGGACAGCTTGCACATGGATGCAGGAGATACAGTGGATGGGTACAACCAAAAGTTCTGGGATGCTTATTTGCAGGTTGCACCGTTCAAAAAGATCTCCAAAGGTACCCAGATGAGGAAGTACAGAGCAGGTCTCACTCCAAGAATTCAGGCAGTAGTGAATGCTTTGGGGGCAAAGAATATTCAAGATCTTATGCATTCAGCCTCAGTAGCGAGTCTTGTACCGCTACAAGATCCATCTACAGTGCCATCCTTGCATGCAGGACGTGCTGATAAAAAGAAATCTGATTTTATAAAATCAGAAAAGAAAGAGTCCCCTAAGGCTGAAAAGAAAGGGTTTCAGCCTTAGAAGCCGAGGGGTACTCAGTTCTCAAAGACCTATAAAGGCAAATCTACTTTTACCCCTGAACAGATAGCGGAATTCCGTAGAGATGGGAAATGCTTCAGGTGCGGTAAAGAGGGGCATGTGGCTGCCCAGTGCCCAGAAAAGCCTTCATCATCGAAGGGAAAAGAGGCAGAGAAGCCACGAGGACCGCAAAAGCCAATGGCGGGGGGTATTCCTGATATACTGGGTCATGCTTTGAACCCAGAAGAACGAGAATTGCTGCTATCATGGGGCAAAGTTAGAGACCAGCAAGCGCTAATTTTATTTGATCCAGGGGCTACTGATAATTTCATATCAGAGGATCTAGCCCTGAGGCTGGGAATAAAGACGGAAGAATTAGGCAGGGCTTTGGATGCCGATCAAATGTTTTGTGGGAACCCTGTGCCAGTTACTCCCTTGATAGGGAAACTCCGTCTACATGTTCAAAGTTATGTGGATCAGGAAGACTTCTTTATTTCTCCACTGAAACATTATGATGTAGTTTTGGGGATGCCTAGGTTTCACCGCAAGGCAGTGAAGTTGACTCTTCCTGAAAGAGTGCTGGAATTTGTACATAGGGGGAAAAATCAGCGTGTAATTGCCAGGAATAAAGGGGACACTATCCCCATTGTATCTGATGTTTCATGCAGTAAAGCAATAAAGTCTGCAATTTCTGCGTACATGGTTTTTGTAAAAGAAAAAGAGACTGATATGCATGCTGAAATGAATGATGCAGACAAAGATAAGTTTCAGTTTTTAGTAAACTTTAAAGATTGCTTTTCTGATGTTCTGCCAGGGGAGTTACCCCCAGAGAGACCAGAAGATCATCAGATAGAGTTAATGCCTGGTAGTGAGCCACCAAACAGACCCCCTTATATAGTCAGTGCGACTCAGAGAGAGGAGATTATGGCTCAGGTACAGGACTTGCTGTCCAAAGGCTTGATTCAACCCAGCTCGTCTCCTTTTTGTTCCCTTTTACTGTTAGTACAGAAGAAAGATGGTTCATTCCGTATGTGCGTTGATTATCGCGCACTGAACAAAATGACCATCAAGAATAGATTCCCTATTCCGCGTATTGATGATGTCTTGGATCAGTTAAATGGAGCTTCAGTTTTCAGCAGGATAGACTTAAAGAGTGGCTACCACCAAGTGAGGATACAACCTCAGGATGTGCATAAGACAGCATTCCGCACAACATTTGGGTTGTATGAATACTTAGTGATGCCTTTTGGGTTGACAAATGCTCCAGCCACATTCAATAGAATGATGGATCGCATCTTCCGGAAGTACAGGCATTTTACGGGTACTTTCTTTGACGATATCTTAGTTTTTTCTAAGACAGAGGAAGACCACAGAGAACATCTTGCTATAGTGTTTCAAGAGCTGAGAAATCATCAGCTCTATGCAAACAGCAAGAAAAGTGAATTCTTCCTGGAAGAAATCCACTATCTGGGGCATATAATATCCAAGAACGGGATACAAATGGATCCAGCGAAGATCCGTGCCATTCAGGAATGGCCAGAGCTGAAAACTGTGCATGAAGTTCGAAGCTTTTTAGGCTTGTGTTCTTACTACAGAAGGTTTATCAGACATTTTGCTGATATCGCAGCTCCATTACATGACCTCACTAAGAAAAATGCAGCCTTCACATGGGGATTATCACAGAAGAAAGCATTCAATACACTCAAGGAAAAGTTGACTACAGAGCCTATTCTGGTAGTTCCGGATCTGTATCAGTCTTTTGATGTGGATTGTGATGCTTGTGGAGAATGTGTTGGGGCTGCATTGCATCAGAATGGTCATGTAGTAGCCTATGAAAGCAGACGACTTCGGGATGCGGAAAGATATTTAGGAATCTATGAGAAAGAGTTATTGGCTGTAATTCATGCCATCCATACATGGAAACATTATCTTTTGGGTGCAGATTTTACTGTCAAAACAGATCACCAAAGTCTGAAATACTTTTTGACTCAGACCAAGCTTTCAGAGAAGCATATGAAATGGGCAAACATGCTGTCAATGTATCATTTTCAGATTGTCCATACTCCAGGAATTCGGAACAGAGTGGCAGATGCCTTGTCCCGAAGACCCCAGGTCAATAATGTAACTATTGCTTATCATCAGGACCTGGAAGGCATGAGGGAACAATATGTTCATGATTCTGATTTTGGTGAAATTTTACAGCAGATGCAAGAAGGGCAATCCACCAGTCACTATTCCCTGAAAGATGGGTATTTAATGAAAGATGATTGCCTATGCATCACCCAGGAGATGAGAAAAAAGATTTTGGGGGAATGCCATGCACCTCCCTATGCTGGACATAGAGGAATTACAGCAACAACTCTAGCACTAGAGAGGTATTTCTTTTGGCCAGGAATGCGCAAAGATATACATCAGTTTGTTACTGAATGCCTTACGTGTCAGAAAATGAAATATGATAGACACAAGGCACCTGGCCTACTTATGCCTCTTCCCGTGCCTCAGGCACCATGGGAAAATATTACAATGGACTTTATTTTTGATTTGCCGAGATCAAAGTCAGGGAATGATGGGATTTGGACTATCATTGATAGATTCAGCAAGCAAGCTCATTTCATTCCGGTTCGCAAAACCATAAAGGCAGATCATATGGCTAAGCTGTTCATGGCACAGATCTTTAAACATCATGGTATGCCTAAGTCCATTGTTAGTGATCGAGATCCCAGAATGACCAGTCTATTCTGGAGAGCTTTATTTGATAACATGGGGACGAATCTGAATTTTTCTTCTTCTTTCCATCCCCAGACAGATGGTCAAAGTGAAGTAGCAAATTCTACCATTTTGGATATGCTGAAATGCTACGTGGGTGACCAAAGTTCAGATTGGGAAAAGTACCTACCGTTAGTAGAGTTTGCTTACAATAATACAGTACATAGCTCTACAGGGAAAGCCCCTTTTGAAGTCATATATGGGAAGGTGATTTTGCCACCTATATTGAGGACTAAAGATGAAATATTTGCAGCTGATCAGTTTGTAAGAGACCTCCAGACAGCTTACAGCCAAGTCCGGACAGCAATTGAAAGGTCTCAAGAGAAACATAAAAGAGCTGCAGATAAACATAGGAGACAGTTGGATCTCAAGGAAGGGGACTGGGTACTTTTAAAGTTTGAAAAAGCTAGGCTCCGCAAGTTTAAAGGCAAACAGAAAGTGTATGCAAAGTTATCTCCCAGATACTATGGCCCTTTCAGGGTTACAGAAAGAATAAATGAGGTTGCATACAGATTAGCATTGCCAGAGCATTGGAGGATTCACAATGCATTCCATGTGAGTCTTCTAAAGAAATTTCAAGGACCAGAGCCTACAGAACCAGTATCAGAGGATCCACCAGAAGTGGATGAGCTGGAGGAAGTCCTTCAGCCAGAGCAAATTGTGTACCATACTGTACGTAAAGGCCCTCAGGGTAAGGAATTTTACAGGTATCTTGTAAAATTCAAGAATTATGCGGCATTAGATGCCAAGTGGATGGACGAAAACATGTTATCCGATCATCCACAGCTTTTGGATGTTTACAAGGAAGCTTTTCAGTTGAGGTCAACTGAATAGAAGCCGAGGGGATGTCACCACAATGTAAATATCCTAAGTCAAAGTACAGTTGACCATATATTTGATCTTAATTAAAGAATGTTATATGTGTTAATTACGGTCAAAGAGTCATTTTAATGGTCAAAGGATTGACTACGGTCAAAGATACTTGACTCCAGTCAAGTAAACCTGACTACGGTCAGAGAATGTTGACTTTGGTCAACAAGACTTGGCCTGCGCCAAGAGGGTTAACCCCGGTTAACCAAGATGTGCCAACTCCGGTTGGAGAGACTTGGCTATAATTAAAGCGCCTTGACCTTTGGTCGAAGCTCTTTAATTATAATCAAGAGTGTTGACCTCGGTCAACCAGAGAAAATATATATATATATTTATTTATATATATATTTGTTTAGATGTGCACATGTGTTCAGTGGGGACGCCCATCGTGACTAGGATTAGTCCACAGTGTGTTATTTGCATGCAAAGCGCTAACAATTAATGGGTACCATGGTGGTGCGCTTTAATTAATTGTTGCAGGTACTAGGAAGGATTATTTTTCCTAAGCGAAATGGGAGCCTGACAAGCACCTAGGAAGCGGTTCGTGTGACCGAGAGCCTTGAAGACTCCAGAATGGCCCTAAGTGGCTTGTAATAAGAGTTAGTCTAGATTTTAGACAAGTGGCATGTTGCCAAATTGAATGGGGCTTGAAGCTCTTGTAAGTCAGGAAATTCTTTTCAGGTTTGAGGAGAGACTTACGTGACAGCTTATGCTGAACTTCTGTAACAGAATTTCGGAAAAAGTAATAAAGACCTTCGGGGGGGTCCAGCCCGACAATTTGTCCTGGGCCCTAGTGTTTGTTCAGAGAGAGGGAGTGAGGGAGAGCCTTTGGAGCATGTAATTCCGTCGATGGCGTGAAGATATTGCTGTTTATTTCCCACTCTCAGTTTTCGGTTTTAACCCCATATGAGGAGGACTATGGTGCAGTAAACAAGGGTAGATGTGGGTTAGTTGCTGGGTGGAGAGGGTGCTGTAGGCAGAAAGACACTATTGCCACAGCAGTACAGCTCATTTATAGGCCTGTAACCCCCAGACCAGATGGGGGATGAACCAGTCAGCATCAAGGCTGACTGCAGGTTGGCTGCCCTAGAGACTTGTGGGTTGTCCTGCAGCAGGTGGAGGGGGCAGGCTAGCCTCCTCCTATATATACGGGGCATCCCCCTCCTGTTTCTCCATCCACAGATGCCTATGTTGGCAGCAGCGCAGGAGAGACAGTGAGGCCTCAGCTGATCAGGATTTTACAGTAGTACGGCCCATCACTTGCTGGATGTTTGATGTACCTTGGGCCTTTGTCTTTCACACAGTTGCAGATATTTATCTGCAATCTTTCTTTACATCTTCTTTATTCTTTAAGTGGTGATCAATGTGTGTGTGCATCTGAAGTGTGTGAAGAGAGAGCTCTAGATCTGTCAGCTGTTGGAGAGGTTAAGAAATCAGTACCTCAATTTCTAACATGGTATCAGAGCCAGTGGCTTAGTTAGGGTACCTCCAAGTTTAAACGTGATCCCGATTCAAGGCAGGTGTAGGTGCTTGTTTGGTTCCTATCTTGTGTTGAGCTGGATGGAACTAACTATCCCATCTAGAAGGGCAAGCTCCAAATCCACCTTGTGGCTAGGAAACTTTGGAAGGTGATGACATGGAACTCAAGCCCAAGGATGTCAAGGATGCTTAGGGGAATCTGTAGATCTAGACAAGGTTGAAGAATGGGAAGAGAGAGATGCTGAAGCATTGTCCATGATCATTGGGACTACGGCAGACTTAGTCATCTTGCACATCGAAAATACAGATACGCCAAGCGAGGCGTGAACCATTTTGAAGGACCCCTATGGGGCGAATAACTTGTTAAGAATCCTATCCCTCCAAAATCAGTTGTTCACCATGAGAATGGAGAAGGGGGACTAGGTACATGGCCATCTCACAAAAGTGAAGTTAGTGAGAGATCAATTGGCAATAGTTGGTCATAGGGTGGACTCTAGGAATGCTTCCAAGGGGTTTCAAAGGCTTTGCAACGACTGTGACAGCTGGAGAGAGGATCAAGCCAAAGTTGTAGCTGTGCATGAAGAATCTCAGGAGCAGCTGTACAGAAGCAATAATGACGAGGCCTTTTTGTCAAGGGAAAAGACAAGGGCAACGTGAGAAGGGTAAGCCCAAAAATTATTCCATGAGTGAGAATTCTTAAGATGATGGAGACAAGAAGACGAAGAACAAGTGTTTCTACTTTGAAAAGCTTGGTCTTTTCACAAAGGATTGCAGGAAACACAAAGTAGATCATAAGAAGAAAAAGGAGGGCATGCCAATGGCCAGTATGGTCAAGCTAAGAAGGCAATGCAATTCATAAGGCAATTTGATGCTTTCTTCAGTCTGGAAAATTTCAGTGAGTCTTCAAAACTTCGTATGGTTTGTTTGCACTTGATTGGTACAGCCGGTGGATAGCTAAAATTGCTAACTATACAGCGCCCAGGAAATGAAAAGGCTTCAAGAAAGCCTTTTATAAACAGTGCATTCCCAAGTAGTTTCGGGATCATGTTCTCCTTGGTTGGGAAGGTATACATATGGAAGCACAAGATACAGTTGAATCAGAAATTTTGGAACTCGTATTTACAGGTTTCACCTTTCAAGAAAGTCTCAGACAAGACTCAACTCAAGAAGTATTGGGCGGGGCTCGCTTCCAAGATACAGGCCCAAGTGAACACTAAAGATATCAAAGATATTTCAGATCTTATGCATTCAGCCAATGTGGCTAATCTTATATATATGCAAGATCCTACCACTGTGCCTTCACTACAGGTAGGGATAACTATTCCCATTGTATCAAATAGTTCTGTTGGAAAAGAAATAAAGTCTACAGTTTGAGCTTACATGGTTTTTGTAAAAGAGAGAGATGTTGAAATGCATGCTGAAATAAGTGGGGCCGATCAAAATAAATTTCAGTTTCTTGAAAACTTTAAAGATTGCTTTTCTGACACTTTGCCAGTGGAGTTACCCCTTGAGAGACATGAAGATCATGGCGTAGAACTCATTCCTGGCAGTGAGCCACCAAATAGGCCCCCATATAGAGTTAGTGCAACTTAGCGAGGAGATTATGGCCCAGGTGCAGGACTTGTTGTCCAAGGGGATGATTCAGCCTAGTTCTCCTTTTTGCTTCCCTATACTGCTTGTATAGAAGAAAGTTGGTTCATTCCGTATGTGCGTCGATTACCGCGCACTAAACAAAATGACCGTCAAGAATAAATTTCCTATTCCGCGCATTGATGATGTGCTGGATCAGTTAAATGGGGCTTCAGTTTTCAACAGGATAGACTTAAAGAGTGGCTATCACCAATTGAGGATACAACCTCAGGATGTGCATAAGACAGCGTTCCGCACTACTTTTGGGTTGTATGAGTATTTGGTGATGTCTTTTGGATTGACTAATGCCCCAGCTACTTTCAATAGGATGATGGATCGTATCTTCCGACCAGACAGTTCATTGGTACCTTCTTTGATGACATTATTGTCTTTTCAAGGAACATCTTGCTACAGTATTCCAAGAGTTGAGAAATCATCAGCTCTATGCAAACAGCAAGAAAAGTGAATTCTTCTTGGGAGAGATCCATTACTTGGGGCATATAATATCCAAACATGGAATATGGATGGATCCGGCAAAGATCCAAGCCATTCAGGAATGTCCAGAGTAGAAACTGTGCTTGAAGTCCGTAGTTTCCTAGGCCTGTGTTCTTACTACAGAAGATTTATCAGGCATTTTGCAGACATAGTGTCACAGGGGCCTGAAATTCTAAGTACTTTAACGTACTAGAAGACCGTGACAACTTTGGTTTTAAAAGTCCAATCGTGGGCTTAATAATGTGTAATTAAACGTAGCATGGTGCCTAGCACATAAGCGTAATTAATCCCTAGGCCCAACGGCATTCCAAGGAATTAAAAGAGTGGTTGTTGGGAAATGATGATGTGGCATTTTTAATGGGTCCCCTAGAGGCCATGTACCTTCAGTGGCCCCCCTAGAGTTCCAGGTGGCTCTAGTGCCTTCTACATGCTCCTTTGCCATTTCTTTGTTTTCTCTCTCATCTTCTTCCTTTGTTGAGATTTTGGACTGGTTTTTCAGCCTCCTTCAGCTGAATTCCCTTTTTATTCATAACTCCTCACCCGTTTGGATTATTTTGCTGGTCGAATTTGCAAAAGTGGCTTTTTCTGGACCTTTTTGCTTCTACAGCCTTCTGGGACTCTCCTCTTGCAAAGCTACAGCTTTCTGTTGAATTTCAAGTGGTCCCACGCGTTGGTTGATTGGTTTTTCTCAGTTTTGGAGGACTTTCCGGCGATGAAACTTCTCCAAAACCTTCTCAATGCATTCCTCTCTGAAGCACACTTCTTTTGAGTCCAAGAACTCCCATTTCTTCGCGAACAAAGTGCTTCTTTTCGCATCTTTCAGTGGAATTCTTGCTGGTTGGCTCTTGTAAATGCTCTTTCTTCATGCCTTTGCACTCCTCTTTGGCTGAGAATGCAATTGGGCATTGGCTACTATGTCCTCTTGGCGATTGAGGACTTGGTTCGAGTTTTCAGGGGCTTGGTGAGTTGTGATTTTGCTGCTGCAATTTCCTTTTGCCATAAGCTATTGGTTGGCCGCCTCGTGGGCCGCCTCTTTCTTGGTTCACAGGTGCCCAGGCAATGCTACATGAGTCATTCTTTGGTTGGGTACTCTGCTGTTTTAATTTTGGAGCTTTGAAAAGCTTTGTGAATGCCCTCTGGAAACCACTCAAAGAGAGTGCAGTTGGGGTGCAGTGTGATTGCATCTGGACAGCCAATGGAATTGCACTCGGAAAAGAGAATGCCTTTGGGTTGAGTCTATGGGTTAAGTGCACTTATGTGATGGTGTTCTATGCTTGAAAGCCTTGCGAAAGCTGAGTGAATTGGGGCTGTGTGCTCAGTTGCAGGGAAGGTCTCCCAGATGCAACTTGTAATCATTTCACTGTGAAATATAAAGAAATACCGAAAGGGGCGCCACGGTGTTTGGGGCCAATCGAGTGCACTTGTCTATGTTTGTTGAGCAGGGGCATTCTAGCCTCCATCCCTTTTTCAGTGGTTTTGTTTGTGAACAAATGGGTAAATGCCAAATGGTGATCATGCAATGGGTAATGGTTGTGATATATGCTTTGTGAGCTGTAAATAAGTGCTGAAGTGATTAAAGGTTTAGTTCCACTGCCCTTTGAGTGATTAGAGACCGGTTTCACATAGCCGCTCCACTTCACGACCTTACTAAGAAAAATGCAGCTTTTAGATAGGGAATTCCACAAAAGACGGCATTCACCACACTCATAGAGAGGCTGACCACACAGCCAATCTTGATAGTTATAGATTTGTATCAGCCATTTGATGTGGATTGTGATGCTTGTGGGGAATATGTTGGGGCTGCATTGCATCAGAATGGTCATGTAGTGGCCTATGAGAGTAGGAGACTTTGGGATGCTGAGAAAGAGTTGTTGGCTGTCATTCAGGCCATCCATACTTGGAAGCATTGTCTTTTGGGTGCAGATTTTACAGTTAAAACAGATCACCAAAGTCTAAGATACTTTTTGACTCAGACAAAACTCCTCGAGAAGCATATGAAATGGGCAAATATGTTTTCAATGTATCATTTTCAGATTGTCCATACTTCAGGAGTTAGAAACAGAGTTAGATGCCTTGTATCGAAGATCCTAGGTGAACAATGTGACTATTGCTTATCATCGGGATTTGGAAGACATGAGGGAGCAATATGGTAACGATGCAGATTTTGGTGAGATTTTATAGCAACTGCAAGAGGGGCAGTCTACCAATCACTATTCCCTGAAAGATGGGTATCTAATGAAAGATGACTGCCTATGCATCACCCAGGAGATGAGTTAAAAGATTTTGGAGGAATGCCATGCACCTCCCTATGCTGGGCATAGAGGAATTACAGCAGCAACTCAAGCGTTAGAGAGGTATTTCTTTTGGCCAGCTGCGGAAAGATATACATCAATTTGTCACAGAATGCCTTACCTGTCAGAAAGTGAAATACGATAGACGGAAGGCACCTGGCCTACTTATGCCTCTTCTCGTGCCTCAGGCACCGTGGGAAAGTATTGCAATGGACTTCATTTTTGATTTGCCGAGATCAAAGTCAGGGAATGATGGGATCTGGACTATCATTGATAGATTTAGCAATCAAGCTCATTTCATTCCGGTTCGCAAAACCATAAAGGCAGATCATATGGCTAAGCTCTTCATGGAACAAATCTTTAAGCACCATGGTATGCCTAAGTTCATTGTCAGTGATCGAGATCCGAGAATGACCAGTCTACTCTGGAGAGCTTTATTTGATAATATGGGGACGAATCTGAAATTTTTTTCTTCCTTCCATCCCTAGACAGATAGTCAAAGTGAGGTAGCAAATTCTACAGCATTGGATATGCTGAAATTGAAATGCTACGTGGGTGACCAAGGTTCAGATCGGAAAAAGTACCTACCATTGGTGGAGTTTGCTTACAATAATATAGTTTACAGCTCCACAGGGAAAGCCCCCTTTGAGGTCATCTATGGGAAAGTGATTCTGCCACCTATCTCGAGGACCAAAGATGAAATATTTGCAGCTGATCAGTTTATTAACAGACCTCTAGACAACTTTCAGTCAAGTGCAGACAGCAATTGAAAGGTCTCAAGAAAAGCATACAAGAGCTGTGCTAAGCATAGGAGACAGTTAGATCTCAAGGAAGGGGATTGGGTGCTTTTGAAGTTGGAGAAAGCTAGGCTCCGCAAGCTAAAGCGCAAACAAAAGGTGTATGCAAAGTTATCTTGTAGATACTATGGCCCTTTCAGGGTTACAGAAGAGATTAATGAGGTTGCATATAGGTTGGCACTGCCAGTAATAGAGGATCCACCAGAAGTGGATGAGTTGGAGGAGGTCCTTCAGCTAGAGCAGATTGTGTATCATATTGTATGCAAACTTCAAAGGCTCTCAGGGCAAGGAATTTTACAGATACCTTGTAAAGTTCAAGAATTATTCGGCATTGGATGCCAAGTGGATGGATGAAGACATGGTGTTTGATCATCCATAGCTTTTGGATGTTTACAAGGAAGCTTTTCAATTGAGGTCAACTGAATAGAAGCGGAGGGGATGTCACCAGGCTGTAAATATTCCAAAGTCAAAGCATAAGTTGACCATTTATTGATCATAATTAATGAGCTCTTTATTTATTTAGTCGTGTTCAAAGAGTTACTTTCATTTGGTCAAAGTCTTGACTCCGGCCAAAGATACTTAACCTCGGTTAAGTAAGCCTAACCTCAATTAAATAGATCTGGCTTTGGCCAAGATGGTTAACCACGGTTAACCAAGAAACTAAAGTGCTGACCTCGGTCAGAGAGTGTTGACTTCGGTCAATCTCACTTCGGTCAATGAGATTGGGCTTATGCCAGAGATGTACCAACTTTGGTTGGAGAGACCTGTTTATAATTAAGGCACCTTGACCATTGGTCAAAGCCCTTAATTATGAATAAGATGGTTGACTTCGGTCAACTAGAGAATTAAAAGTATATGTGTACATGTGTTTTGTTCAGTGGGGATGCCCACAAGTGGCTAGGATTAGTCTATAGTTTATTTGCATGCAAAAGCGCTAACGATTAATGGGTGCCATGGTGATGTGCGCTTAAATTAATGGATGCAGGTACTAAGGGGGGTCAAATGCCCAAGCGACACGAGCTTAGCAAGAAACGAGGAGATAACCCACGTGACAAGTGCTAAGAAGATTTCAAGGCTTTGCCCTTTGAGGCATGTAATGAGAGTCTACTTAGAAATTAGCTAGGCTAGTGACAAGTGGCTATTGCCAAAAGAATGAGCCTGGGAGCTCTTGTAATTTGATTCACGTTTTGATTTCTTTTAACTCAGCTCCACGCTGGTTTAGGTGAAAAGGTGTGTACACGTAGAAAAGCTTTATATGGGCTGAAACAGGCCCAGAGCATGGTGCGAATGTATCTATGACTTCTTAAATGGGATTGGCGTATCTCGAAGTCCATCGAATGCAAAACTGCACTTAAACAATACCCGAGTAGATATCTCTTCTTCATTGGGTTTCTTGGTATGCTAGTAAGTACATCTTGGTGGATGCCAGTAAATACAGGCAGTTGGTGGATGCTAGTAAATATCTGCGGTTGGTTAGAAGCTTGCTTTACTCAACCAATACCTGCGTAGCTATCTCTTTTGCGAGTGGGTTTCTTTGTCAATACTTGAAGGGTACGAGCACATACGGAATCACTAATTCATGTGTACGATTACTCTTGTGTATGAGAATCCTCTGCTCTTGTGCTCTCCAGTTTCCTGTCGCTCTCCCTAACACCTCCGTGCTCATAAAGTTTATGATGTGTATGAATTCGCTGTGTGTCAGAAACCTCCCCTATTTGAGAAACCTTAGGCCATTCTTTAAGATATGTGTCATTCCACAGATACCCATCTCCATGGTTCTATGTTGATTATGTTGGTTGATCCCCTTGTTGAAAGGTGAAATAAAGCTTGTCACTGTTTTGGGGTAACTTCCAAACACATGAGTATAACATCTGCAAGCCTGAAGTGGTTGACTTAGAACTACGAATCCTAAATCTTGGGATATATTTTGTCTAGGAACAATCTGTATACATGGTCCACTTCCTTTCTGATTGTGAAACCTTTCATGAGGAGACTTTCTAAGCCATAGAATATAATTCAGCGTGGAACTCTGCACTATACAACTTGTTGACTTTCTAATAAATTTACTGTAGGTTACAACAGTACAAACTTGCAGAAATGAAGCTTCTTGCACAGCGAAGAGATTTGCAGGTTTGCATCAGGTCCATGTCTAAGCGACTACTATTATTGAGATGTATTAACTATGAAGCTATGATGATAACAATTCTGCTGTGGGTACCTTTTGCTGCAGGCGAAGATTCCAGATATCAAGAAATGCTTAGCAATCGTTGAGGCTCTGATAGCAAAGCAAGGCACTGGAAAGGTTTGCAACCTTCCACAAACATGTATAAGCTATAACCCCGCTCCCAGCACACCCCCCACTTTTTAAAAAGAGGATGAGGAAAGATGTGAGCTGTAGTGCTTAATCATGGATTTGAAAAGCTTAAGTAAAAGAGAATGTGGTGAGTATGTTTGTGCTTGCTTGAGAATGTCCAGGCTTTGATGACTCACCCATGCACGTGAATAATGCGCACACGCATACAATGTCTATCTATTGTGTATCTGTTTATTCGTGTTGTTTGTGACACTATATTGTGATATCTCCTTCTATATTCATTGGTGCATTTGTTCTATCCTCTCTTTGCTAAGCAATCTTCATTAGAGACCTTCATATTGGAACAGACAAAATGAGATTTACAAGCATTTGCAGCCTTGTTGAAGAGCCTCATAGGTGACTGATCTCCTCTTCATCTTAGAGCTTTGACGACCCCCTAGTAAGAAGAAATATAGATAATCTGTATGTGAGCTCATGTTTGGGTGTGCATTTATTTACACCCACTGTCAGGCATTCTGGAATTAGTTGGGACACCCACAGTTGGGCATTCTCGAATTAGTTGGAATGTCACACTAGCTAGGTCCCACAAGGCAGGGACATTTGTCACACTAGCCAGGCCCCACAAGGCAAGGACACTAGCTAGTCCCCACGGGGCAGGGATGTGGTAAGGTGGGTTCTGGCTCGTGGGTGACTATCATAAGCTTTATCATTGTGCTGCTTGAGTATGATTCCATTGAGTCGCAGGTGCTTATTTTGTGTTTGAAAGATGCAAGGATGTATTGACCGTATGCAGTGGTTAAGGAGGGGGGATTTATCGGTTTTCTGTAATTTTGTGTAGTCCCCATGGGGCAGGGATGTGGTAAGATGGGTTCTGGCTAGTGGGTGACTATCATAAGGTTTATCATTGTGCTGCTCGAGTATAATTCCATTGAGTCGCAGGTACTGTGCTCAAGCTTATTTTGTTTTTGAAAGATACAAGAAATGTATGGACTGTACGTAGTGGTTAAGGATGGGGGATTTCTAGGTTTTCTGTAAATTTGTGCAGTGAGGTCTCCTCTTTTTTTTTTTTTGGTATTCCATTCTTTAGCTAGGATCTATCTGATTTGCCACGGTACTGGCCACTCTTTTAGCTTATCAGAATTGTCCCTCTTAGCAAGGAAATTGTGAGCACACTCGCGATGCTCAATATGCAGGACATGGAAGATGGAAGGAACATCTGTGGAGTAAGAACTTCGTGCATGCAATGATTGTGGTGGAAATATCTTTCACAAGATGGTTGGTTTATTTCATTCTTTTCCTTGTAAGTTGCATTGATTGAAAATTTTTGCATATGCAGGAAACAACTGTAGATTTTGAACTTGCCGAAGGCATATACTCACAGGCTCATATAGGAGACACTCAGTCAGTCTGCTTATGGCTGGGAGCCAATGTCATGCTAGAGTATACCTGTGACGAGGTCAAATTACTAAGTCTTTACATGTCACCCCTCTCTGATGTGGACTGCTCATTATTTGTTGTCAGTACAATCAACATAAGCTGATTAACTTTTGCAGGCAGAAACACTTCTGAAAAAGAATCTAGAGAATGCGAATCTGAGTCTGCAAGCCATTATTGAGGACTTGCAGTTTTTACGAGATCAAGTCACTGTCACAGAGGTAATGTGAATCTTGAAATTGTCTAGGAAAAAATGTGACTTTAAAACTTCTTAGATATGGTACTTGAATGCCTTTAATTTCCGTTGTGTCTGCTTTGCAGGTTACCATTGCTAGAGTTTATAACTGGGATGTGCACCAACGTAGGAAAAAACGTCAAGCTGGCCAGGAGTCATAGAAATACACCTTGCTATGAACATCCTTCCGAAAGAGGGGTTTCGTTGGAAATCCTAGCATATCATTATCATGGACTAAGAAGTCCTGTTTCCTCAATTCTACTGTCTGTAAAATTTGCAGTGTGTTGGTGGGGTGTGTTCTGAATTATTTTGCATAAGCAGTGACATACAGAAGCATACAGCTTTTAACTTTGAGAATTCTGCTGTTTCAGAAATGGTCACTCTTTGCCACGAGCTGTGATAAATGAGTGCATGTTCAAGTAACAGACATGTTTTCTTGCAGATTTAAGCGCCGAGAATCTGTTGAGGCAATGTTTAGTTAGGTGAATCAACATCGTTAAGATAAGCACTTTAAATCGTTATTTGAGGCTATACCAATCCAATTTTCTGGAAAAGTTTTTTGCCACAGCTGATAAATGAGCGCATGTTCAAGTAACAAACAGGTTTTTCCTTTCTAGTATTTAGCACTGAGAATCTATTGAAGCAACGTTTAGTTGTCTGTATGGATAACAACCTTGTTAAGGTAAGCAGGTTTTATCTTTATTTAAGTCTGCAACAATCGAATTTTCGATTCCATCAAGTCCATTAACTTTATAACTAGCTGTCTCCCTTCCATCATCGTTTATCGTTGGAAGCGTCATCAAGCCACTCCTGTTTTGCACGTCTATTCACGATTGCTTGCTGTGGCATCTACTTGATCATTTCTACTAAGAGGTAGCTTTAAATTTGGTTTGTAGACTTCCAATTGAAGATTCTCGATGTCATTATTGGTTTTCTATTTGGCTTATTCTGTATGCTGTTACTTACATTGAGACCATGCATCTAGACTTACTATTTTATTTCTCCCCCCAAAAACTTGGATATAATTGGATACCATATCTCCGTTGAAATATTGGATATGATTATGGCCAAAAGGCAATTGATTGATAATAGGGTTGCTCGTTTTATAGGGTTCCTTGTATTATTTTTTTGTAATTTAAAAATTGCCATTTTTTATCATTCACGGATTTGTGAGTTTCTTTTATTTATTTTTTCTAGTAAAAAAGTCTTCACATTTAATAATTTTATTGGATTTCGAAAAGTAGCAAGCTCGGGTCTTTTGTAAGGGCCTTGCTTTTCTTTGCCTTGATTTGATTTGGGAGCCTTGTGAGCTTGGACAAGTCGGTAAAGATAATGCGATTACCCTTTTGGTTGTTTGGATAGTGAAAGGGATGAGGGGTGGGGAGGGGAGGGAAGAGGGGGGTCGGGCGAGGGTGGGTTAATGGTCTTGACATTGGCACGAGCTTCACATTATAGGATTTTCAAGCCTTTTTGGGATTGAGTTTTAGCATCTTCATTCAAAATCTATTTGTAAAGTAGGAAATTCAAAGAAATCATTATGTGTCATAGTAGCTAGTCCTTGCTATGCGTGATGGAGTTTATGGTTTTCAATCTTATGAGTGACTATCGTGAGATTGAAACTGCACTATGTTGTGCTTTTAGAGGATTAGTTTGGGAATGTTCCTGGATTCATCTAGGTATATATAGGAAATTCAAAGAAATCATTATGCTTCAAGTGCATTTTATCTCCTATGTCCGTTTCTCTTATAGTAGCTTTAAAGCCAACTTTTTGGGGTGTCTTTAGTATAGTAGTGGTGAACTCACTTGTGAGGACTCTGCAATTTTCATTGACAAACAACTTGGACCTTCAAGGATGTTGAGCAATGATGTCTTGAGGACCAAATTTTAGCAATCGGCAAATTGGTTGTTAGGTTATTCATACTATTTTCTACAGCCCTCGTACAATGTGCATGTGTATGTAAATGGATCTCATTTGTGGGTAGCTAGTTTTACACATGATCCTAAAAAGGTGTTGGTTGTAGTTTTCAATCCACACATGAATTGATGAACTAGTTGTAGGATGAACTTGAGGTCATCTCACTTTGTAGGCTTTGGTCTTTTAGGTGGTTGCAAACTTTCACCACTCCTTTATAGCTTATACACTGCTACTTAAAACAAGGTATTTCTAGCAAGTTGCCACTCTGTGAGGTGGGAAATTGCTATGTAGTCTCAATTGGAGATTTTTATTTGAGCAATAACACCTTAGGAATGGGTTTTTCCTTCACATATGGTAGATTATCATATGCCTCATGTGCAAGAAAAGGTTACCGATACCACGACCTATCCAATGTGGCATGTACAATGCATCGGTTTTCATTCGTCTTTAAGGATAGTGAAAAATAGTTGAGGGTACACAACCAAAACTTCTAACGAAGATCGACGAGTGTTCCTTCAGAGATGAACAATCAATGTCCAACGCATCAAGTAACATAATGTTCTTGCTCATTAGTCACAAAATGAATGCGAAGAATTCAACCATGCTTGAAAATGTTGGAATAGAAGTTTGGAGTTAGCAAGCTAAGAAGGGTGTTGTGATTCAAGAGTCAGCTCCACTTTTTGAGGATCAGGGAGGCTCTCTCTCCACACCTTAGTCAAATTGAGAGGCTAGCAAAATGAATGCGAAGAATTCAACCATGCTTGAAAATGTTGGAATAGAAGTTTGGAGTTAGCAAGCTAAGAAGGGTGTTGTGATTCAAGAGTCAGCTCCACTTTTTGAGGATTAGGGAGATTCTCTCTCCACACCTTAGTTAAATTGAGAGGCTAGCAGCCACTTGTGACGGATTTGAGGATAAGTCCTCATTCCCATCATTTGTGGCATCTTAGGTTAGGAGAGGTCCATCTTCAACTTTAACATACAACTAGATTTGTGATGGATATGATACAAGAGGTGTTTAAGATGCTTCTCATTGTTCTTATATTACATACATATATCGCTAGATTAATGATGACTTATTTATGAATATTGTAGGTCATGGAATTTAATCTAGAAAATAGCTCTTCTTTTACCATTCCACCTACAACTGGCCTAACAAGTAGGCTAGACAAACACAATTTGGCATAGTAGCTAAGTGCAATGATAGATATAGCATTGGACAAACCAAAAGCAACACACATAGCTACACATGTAGATATTGTTGAGATATGGTGCCATGAGCACATATTAGAGGCTAAGGTATGGTATAGGAAAGAATTAAAGTAGCCACCTTAGGATGTGGACTACATGATGTGGAGATGTGGATCAAGGATATCCACAAGGAGAGATGTGGATCAGAGGATCCCACAAATGTTGACTATTCAAAGGGCACTCTCTATATAAGAGGCCTATCATGTATTGTTGACATAGCACATTGGAATAGATTGAGTGTTTTATACTTCCTGTATCTCTCCCCACGGCTTTCCATACTTCGTTTGATCCTTCGTGATCTTTATGCTCATTAAGTGATAGATTAGGCTAGTACGATCCGCACTTTGAAAGATATGATACTACACCTAGACCTAGAGGCTGATTGAGAATTAAACTATCATTGGGGGAGAAATGGGGTCTCAAAAGGGTCTCCAATTAGTGTTTCTAATTTCAAGGGATTAGGGAGGGATTGAGAGTGCTTCAAGGTGTGGGACAATGGTATGTTGAGGTGAAGGGTGGGAAGGCCTGCAAAGAGCCCCTATTGGTTGTCCTCCTTACATAGGGACCACCCAAACCATCCTTTCCCACCTTAAACCATGCTTAACCCTCCTCCCATGTGCACCTTCCCCAAATCATCCCCAAATGGCATTCAAGAGGAGGTGGGTCCTCTTGGGCGAGTTTCGATTCCCCCGTGTCTCTAAGTGGTCTTCCCTCTTTCTCTGGTTCACTGTTTTGGTCCATCCTGTTTCTCCCTCCATTTTTTGAATATGGGGTTTTTCTCTCTTGTAGCTGCCCTCTGCCCCCTCTTGCTCTGGCCCCTCCTCCTCTGCTCATTTTGGCTACAGCAACTCCCCCCCCCCCCCCCCCCCCCCCCCTCTCTCTCTCTCTCTCTCTCTCTCTCTCTCTCCCTTCCCCCCTTCCCCCCTTCCCCCTCTCTCCATTTCCTCTGCCTCTATTAGAGATGTTCTCTCCCTCCAAGCTACATTGTCCTCTGTAGGAGTCCCATTCCTCCTGTTGTCCACAATGTTGCAATCCATGAATTGAAGTTGTGGTGGTGCAATGCTTTGCAAACGGCCATAGCTTGATGATGTCCTTGGAGTGATGTATGATGTGGGCATGGACATGAAGTTCACATTTGCATCCAAATGGGCAAGGTGGTCTTGGTTTATGCCTTTGTACATTTTTGCTTCTTGTTTTCAGAATATACATATGCATAGAACAAAAGCTAAGATTTACTTAGGATGAATTGGGGAACCAAGTCAAGTGAACAAAAGGGTGATGTGTTTTAATGTCACGCATGTAAGGACAATGTGGTTATTAGATACCATATATCACGACAAATATTATATTTAGCTTTTCAATACATGGGCCGGAAGAAAACAAATGGTTGGTGGCTTCCCCTTGACTCTAACGATGAAGACAATACAGGCGTAAGTTTGTCTATTGATGTTGATTAGGGAGATGTCAAGAATATGACTGTCACATCACAATGGACTCTAAGGGATGTGCGAGAACACCTACTGGTCATGGAGGATGGCATGTTAGAGTCCTTCAACTTTACCTGAAATGGTGAAAAGATCAGCTGGTGTTGTGTAGAGAAATAATGCCAATTTCATTCCTCCAGCAACTTTGAAGATTGTTAAAAATGTGTTTGACTAGTGCAACATTAAATTTTTTGCCAAGTCCTAGTTCTTGTTTCGAAAAATGAAGGACATTCAAAATGAGGTGTAATTTCTTTTGATGTTCTTTTCCTCAGCGTTTATGTTAAAAAAATTTCAAAATTTTTGGGGATTTTATGATTTGTTTTAATTTTAAGGGTTTTGATATACATAGAGGTAAGAGCCATTTTTACATTAAATTCTCAGTTTCACTTTTAAAGAGCCATGGAAACTCCCACCTTCATCAGAACTATCTCACTCACTCAGTTGCTATCTTCCATGGATTCAGCAAGAGGTGTATTCCATGATTTCATCTTGCGATCTGCATTTGTAGATCACGAGGAAGAGCTTCTTTTGTGTGTTTGATAAGACCTTAGATGTCCTAGACACATATACGCGAGCCAAGGATGACTTCAAAGATCTCATCAACATGTAAGAGAATTTCATTAATTTTGCATATCAACTTGATATGAGTCTTCAAAAAAATGGATTATGATAGATTACATTAAGTATCTATTCTTGGACGAAGTGCTTGGCTCGCTTTTATGATAATCTTACAGAGGAAAGGTTAGGATGCTAGAAATGAATGACCTCCTAGAAGTGGGGATCACGGGAAACATAGACACTAAATTCCTTTCATGGAAGATGACATTCATCTTTCTTCTCTAGAAAGGAAATTTGGAGGAAGAAGCCTCAACACCCCATCTACTAGAATTGTTGATATCCTTGTCCCTAGACTAGACTCCAACCTGTACATGGAAGAAAGTCTTGACCATGCAAGGGAGGAGATGGAAGCAGTTGAAACATTGGGCCTATTGCAAGAGCCCCCAGCAAGCGTAGAGCAAGAATCTACATTGGAGACCGCTGACCCAACATTAGTCCTATGGTGCTTGTCCCCCCTTATCATTGATGGAGAAGAGTATGTGTTCCTCCATGACATAGAGGTTCTTTTTGGACTACTAGAGGACGAGGCACTTGGAGTCCTATCTAGGTTCGATGTTGACACAAGTGTCAAAGATCTTGGGTTTTTAGGCTTTGAAGACCAGATAATGGAAGACTTTCTGTTGACGATGTTGGTTTGATTGAGGGATGCAGACATGTCGATATATGATGCACAACCCTCTGATGCAGAATCATCCAACATGGATCCATCAACATTGCATGAGAGGAAGGAATAGAAGCTGGCAACGCTGTAGTGGTAAGTTCAAACAATCTTTTGTCTTTTGATGGTCTTCTGGTATGATTTGTTATGTTGGTCTTCTAATGTTTGTTGAATTGTTGCAAGAGGCATTTGAGGTCGATAAATTCTCATCTCAACGAGGGAATGTTCATGTGTGTTTGGGCAAGATCATGCTTTAGCCAATTACCTCACTGAACTGACACAACACCTCATGGTCTTCCACAACAAATTTTCTCCTCGAGGGCCTACGGAGTTGCTGAAATGTAAGGCATTGTCGTGTGCTATTGGGTATTCCAACATCATTCAGAACACCAACAAGGTCATTTTGGTCTACCGCCTAGTTGCTATCAATGCATTTGGATTGAATATTCACGACATAGAATTGACGACAACATCTATGTCGTTGGCAGCAAGAGAGGAGGATATTAGTGCTGTTACAATTAGGTTTACATATAGGAGTCCACTTGAGGATTCAAAGACCCCTATTCTCGATGTATTAGAACTAGCTAAGAAGAAAGATAGCCTATGAGGCCTCTTGTAATAAATTCTCAAATATAAACATAGATTTCAAAGGATACATGTCTTTCTTATTTGTTTTAAGTCATCACTGCTCTTGAGGAATTTAACATATTTATTCCACTATATTTTCAAAAAGTCTTTGATGCTATGGTTTAACATATTTGTTCCATCCTCTAAACTGTGTAAAACTATTGCATTCCTAGGCCAATTTTGCATACTCTTTGCCAATTCTGGGCAGGGCCACGTTGATGATCATTGATGTCAAATCCAAGTGGAATTTCATCGCCCATAGACGACAAAAGTGTCAGAGGTGTTGCAAGGATCCCAGAAACCCCAAAACCTACCACGAATTCATGCCATGGTAGGTTTTGGGCTTTTTGGGATCCTTGCGACATCCCGAATACTTTTGCCATCTACGGCATGATGAAATTCCACCTGGATTTGACAAAATTGACATTTCAATCATGAAAATACATATTTAACCTGTCGGAATGTAATAAAATGATGAATAATCCTAAGATCATTCATGTCTAATACTATATATTAATTTTGATTTCATTTCTTTGTTTATAAACTTTTAAAGTAAATTCAAAGCCAACTTAATGGTGTTGGAAAGTTCGAGGCACTAGAGTCATCATTTTTGTCAAATCTAGGAGGAATGTCATCATGCCGCAGAAGACAAACGTTTCTGGAACATTGCAAGGAGCCCAGAAAGCCTAAAACCAACCACAAAACAAATTTGGGCATTCTGGGCCTCTCAAAATGCCCAAATTCATGCCATGGTGGGTTTTGGACTTTCTGGGCTCTTTGCGGTGTTCTAGACACTTTTTTCTTCTGTGGCATGATAAAATTCGACCTAGATTTGATAGAATACATTATTTACTTTTTAAACATTGAAAATGAAAAGCACAATGCATCATAAACATGGAGAAGTTACTCAACAATGTGATAGTGTACAAAATATGATGGTCGTCATGTATGTGGGCATATGCTATGCAACCAAATATGTAGAGATGACCAATGTATGGCTTGTGTCCAGTGAATGCTTCATGAGGTGTCATACCCTAAATCCCTGTTCGCCAATTAAGCAAGTAGTTTGCAGTGGCTATTGCTTCTGCCCAATACTGATTCGGAAGATGCTTCTCACTGAGCATCGTTCTAGCAATGTTTGCTAAAGTACCATTCTTCCTTTCAGCTCTTGCATTCTCCTGAGGAGTATCTGCACAAGTGAATTGTCTTCGAATGCATGAATTCTGCAAAAGTTCATGAATGCTAAAGACATGTATTCACCTCCTCTATCTGTTTTCATGACTTTGATCTTTTTGCATGTTTGGTTTTCTACCATGCCTTTGAATTCTTGAAATCTGGAAAAGACTTCATATTTCTCTTTTAGAAAGTAGAACCAACAATATCTGTTGTAGTCGACGATGAAAGTCAAGTAGTAAAGGAAACCATTGGTGTTGCAGGTCTGGGCATAACCCCATACATCTATATGTAAAGTGAACCATTGATGTTGCAGGTCTGGGCATAACCCCATACATCTGTATGTAAAGTGAACCATTGATGTTGCCGATCTGGTCATAACCCCATACATATGTATGTATCAAATCAAGAATACCTCATGCTCGAGAGGTACTTCTACCAAAGTTGGTTCACTTTTGTTTGCCAAAGCAGCATGCTTCACAAACTTTTCCAAGAAGCTATAGCTTAGGAATCCCATTTGCCATATTCTGATTTTTGAGCTCTATCAAGCGTTTAAAATTGACATGTCCATATCTCTTGTGCCATTTTGCAGATAGTGGCATTCACGGTCAATCTCACAACATCAATCTGGTCACCATCCACAAAATAACGCACAATGCTCACGACAATCCAACTCAAACACAAACTTTAGAGTTGATTTAAAGCCACATTGTCACACATGTGGGCTCTCATAAAATAGAAGATCGATGGTTCAACAAGTTGAACTCAGGCAAATCTAAAATATGTTCAACAAACTATGCATTGGACTCAGAGAGCCCACAATGCTCCCCACAATCTGAGGATGCACAATCAAATACCTCTGACAACTCTAGCATTGATGACATATACTTTGCCTTCATGGCCACAAATGCCATTCCCGAAATGTCCCCTACCACTTGGATCTTGGACATGGGTGCAACATGTCATCTTATTGATATGATCCTTTTTGCAAACACTATTATAAGAGGCTTCCTCTTTGGACTTTTTGGTGTGAAGCAGGACACCACCTGATGGGTATCCTACCCCCATCATGTGGTGTTCCCTTGGGTGAGGGTGGTTACACACATCTTACACATTCACTATGATGGTACCAAACCCCCCCATTCCCCCCCCCACCTACATACACACACACACACACACACACACACACACACACACATAAATATAACAAAGAGTGAAAAATAGTAACCATAAAAAGGGGGGATTAAAATATAAATAGGGAGAGAGAAAAAATAGCTTAACCATAAAAATAATTTGGTGTAGGAAACAAAACAAAAAATAGCACGACGGTCAATGCAACAAAATATTGTGACAGATGGCGAAGCTATGCAATGATAGATGGCAAGGCAAAGGCTATGTGATGTAGTCAGGCAGAGCAACAGTCTTTGTCCTCATGAGTAAATTCATAAAGTGCCATGTGTCAAGCTTTGCACTGCTGACAATGATAAGATTATGTCTCATTATTACGCGAGTGTGGCAATCATGATGCCGAAAAACTTTCGACGAGAGTGCAGGTCCGCGCAAATCAAAATCTCACCCACCAACATGTCACATCGTGGCCCCAAAATGGCCTCGAAAATAGTTCTGCAATTGGTTACACCCAAGCAAACGTTGACCTGCTTCCCTTACTAAATTATCTACTTTTTTTGCTATGGTTTTATTTCATAAAGATGGGTGTGGAAGATCCCCCATGAATTTAATTTTCAAAGATAGTTAATCCCCTCTTTTCTCATAACCCCCTTAAGATTCTTTCATTTTCAACTGTTACTCTAGAATGTTAATCATGGGTGTGGAATACCCCCCATGGTTATGTTCATTATGGGTGCAGATTACCCCCCATTTTACAATAAATTCCTCTAACGAACAATAATTTCCTTTCAGTTTTTTGGGCATCGAATATCCCCTTTTTTTCCCCCTTAAAAAAAAAAATAAAATTAACTCTCTTTTGTAAGGGAGCGGGATCCCCCCTTTTTTTAATTTTTGATGCCCCATCTTTTTTTATCAGTTTAGAATCTTGATAGATGACTTGCTCTTTGAAAGAAGAGATAACATGCTGGGGTTTGTAGGCACTACCTATCTTCCCTCATAAAACTATGATGTTCTAAGACATTCTTTTGTCTCAATGGTGACAAGTAAGTGGACCTTGACATATTGTTTTGTTTGGATGGTGACAGGTAAGTGACAGGCGTTACCTATCTTCCCTCACAAAACTATGATGTTCTAACACATTATTTTGTCTAAATGGTGATAGGTAAGTGGACCCTGACCTCGGATCCTAAACTACCTAATAGATTCGACACTTTTGTACCAATTGTATACATATTTTATGCACACACATATAATGAAAAATTTATTATCCACCCTTATTTGAGCTTCATGTGCCATGTTGTTAAAAGGTCTTAATTTTTACACACACACACACACACACACACACACACACACACACACACATTTTCTATACTTTACACACAAATACATGCACACACACACATACACACACCCATACACACAAACTCCCTTCCTAACATTTTCTTATCTTTGATAACCCCCCTAACTTGGTTTTCTCCCCCCTTGGTAACCTCATTATTTGATAGCCCCCCTAACCTAGTTCTCCCCCCTTATCTTTGATAACCCCCTTAACTTGGTTCTCCCCCTCATTTTCCTTATAGAAAATTGTCTATAAAAGATACACTCACCCTCTTCTTATACTCTAATAGAACCATTCAGCTCATAACAAATGGACCAAACCTAAAACAAACCCACCTCACTTGGGCCACCGCTCACCACGACCTTGATTGTTATACAACAACTTAGATCTCGTAGTATTTTCTTGCCATGTTTAAAGTTCTCTATACCTTATAATTCCTGCTTGTTTCCCCCGTACCTATTGATGGGTTTACTACACCTCCTCTTCTATACTCTCTCTCTCTCTCTTTCTCTACTTTCTCTCTCTCTCTCTCTCTCTCTCTCTCTCTCTCTCTCTCTCTCTCTCTCCCCCCTCCATCCCTCCCTCCCTCTCTCCCCTTCCATTCTCTTTGACACACTCACACTTATATACCACAATAAATTTTTGCTCCCCCCGTAGGATGTACTCAAATTTCCCCTAACAATACTTTTGCGTTGCGTGTAGACCTAAGTTATTTTGCATTGGATTGAATTTCCCTTTTATATTTATTTTGTCTCTTTAAAATTGGCAGATATAATTTTATTGGCTCTTTTTTATGGTCTCTCTCTCTCTCGTACCCCCTGTCTAACTAATTATCCTACGTAATGTACCCCTTTGTCTTGTTACTTTCATTTATTCTAGTCCTCTTTGGCTCTCTTCAAACTCGGAGCCAAATCCCCACACTGTACACTCTTTTATTAACTACCTAAGTGGTAGTTGACCACCTTCATGTAGGTCTTACTTCATTTAATTTTTATTGTTTTTAAATTAAAAATTCATCTTATCTACATTGGGCCATCCCCCATGCTCTCTCTCTCTCTCTCTCTCTCTCTCTCACACACACACACACACACACACACACACACACACACACACACACACACACACACACTTACACTTACTTTTAACCCCCTCTAGTTTTGATCCTTGACTTATTGAATGATAAATTTAATTTAAACTGTAGTTACTACTCTAATGTAATCTATCCCTCGCCAAAAACCCAACCTTTTCCCCTCAACCTAGTCCTTCCTACTTGGAATTATCGGCCCCTTTATATATATATAGTTATATATAAGTATTTAGTTAACCCCTTTGCTTAATTAACCCCCATTAAAAATTTCACCAAGGATTACTTAACACTTTGCCACCCTCCCATGTTCCCATGTGCATGGCACCGCCATATTTGACCTACCTACCAACTCTCTTCATTCTTTGCTTGGCTAGCCTTCTCCTCACCTTTATAAGATCTCTCTCGTATAGTCTTACTCTTCTCGTATGTTCTCTCTGTGCCCTTTGCTTCTAGTTCTTGGTCTCGTAGCCTCCTTCACACATCTTGTTTGCTACCGTATTGGCTCATGGCTCTCCCTTGATGTTGGATAGCCCTTAGCGATTTCACTTCTTGCTATGATATCTCCTTCCCACCTCATAAGCCAAGGCTCTCCCCTATGCACTACTACTCCTCCCACTTTTCGTGTTGCATGAACCTTCGTAGGTGCTGCCCTTACCTCGCTTTCACACTCTTTTTTCTTTTCTTAAACCTTACTTTTGTGTTGATCTTGCTTTGTGTTAATATCATTGGCTTACTTGTGTGTTGATCTGCCACATATGGGTGGAGTCCCAATTCCTCAAACATGGTACTGCCTCATTCCCCTCCCTACATGCATTTGGCTCTTCATTCTCGCTCGGTTTTGGTCCTTCACTCCTTGGCGATGACTCATACTTTGGTTTCTACCTTGAATGGCATTTTACAAGAGATATATGGTTTGTCAGCCTTCCTTTGTGGTGTCTTCCTTGATGATCAGTTGTTGCTTTGTAGATCTTTATTTAAGTTTTTTCGCACGTTACTTGAGCTTGGAAATCCCCATGCATTCCTTCGTTTGGATGCCTAACATTTTGCTTGGAGATTTTGTTGGCGGTTTGGCTCCTTCTGTTTCATAGCAAGCTTGTCTTTACTTCCTTCTCTTCCACTTTATCACAAATCACTTCCACTTTATAATGCATCCATGCAAGATCATGGCATTTGGCAATGTTAAACTCTGATAAGTACGATGCATTAGGCTCGCTGCCTACAGCCCTACTATCGCTCTCTTTTGTAATGCAACCCTACTTTAAGAACCTTTCACGATGTGACATGGCCTTATCTACGTGACTTTGCCTTTGATTTTTCTTTTATTAAGCTTTCTAACCTAGTCAACCATACAAGTTGACTCACCCTTGGTTATTCAATAGGCCGGTTAAAGGGCACTTGGCATTGTTAGCATTTTGTATTTCCTTTAGCTTTCAGAGTTTTCTTCTAATTATTGCTTCACAGGGCACGGACTCTGTGTTACTCACTTGGAACTCCCCTTAGATGACTTGGTTTGTTCACTGGTTTATGTCTTCTTAGTTCTTTAATTGATATGCTTAAGTGCATTGTATTTATTAGGATCTCTTTTTTGTTTATGGTACTATAAAATGCTCTCTTTATAAGACAATTGTTTAAATTTTTTTAAAATTATATGGTACTTATTTACTTTTCCTTCTTTCTTGTGTTTACTTATTTCCTTCTTTGTTTTGTAGCATTCTTTAAAGATTTTTTTCTTTAAAATTTTTATAGTCTTGTGTATATATATATGTATATATGTTTTTATCCTTTGTAAAGATAAATTATTTCTTAACTTTCATTGCCCATAAGTTTATTGATTCCTTTAATTTGATTAGTGGCTTACACTTCTGCCTCCTTAGCCCTGTAGACCCTCACACTTCTTTCTATTTACCATATTTTATATATATATATATATATATATAGGTAATAAATCTACCTTAAATGGCCACTTTTTGGTTTAATAATTTATATCTAATCACTCTTAAATTAACAGTTTCATATTTTATTATTCAAAATTTTCTAACTCTTTCAAGTACTCTACTCCAAATTATTAAGGTGTGTTTCTATTAATGGTGTAAAATCCTCCCCTTAAGTGATGGTTTAGTTCTAACAAAAAGAGTTGATCTTAAGGGACTGGATTATCCCTCTTATAATTCCCCCTAAGTGTTTCAAAAAAGAGAAGTCACCTTTATACAGGTGTGGTCTACCCCCCTTGGCATTTACACATAAGATAATGTTTGCACTAATGGGTGTGGAATACCCCCCATTCTTTCATTCCTTCATTCTTTCAAATTCTTTGGTCATTATGCCTTGTGAATCTTGATGGTCAACTGTTTTTGGTAATGACTCTCTTAAAGGGTGTGGACTACCCCCCTCAAGATTGGTTCACTTTTTTGGAGCTCTTAAAAATTAAAACCCTCGCTATGTTCTTTAATTCTTTTGGCCCCTTTTTTTAACAATTCCTAAAGGTTTGTTCTTGTTCTTTGGTAAAGCGATAACAAGCCAAGGGATACAGGCATTACTTGTCTACCCAAATTCAACTTCATTGTTCTAAAAATTGATTGGTTTGGATGGTGGTAAGTGAACCCCGACCTTGGAGCTTGGACTACCAGATGGATTCTACACTTTTGTAAATCTACCTTGATTGGTTGTAATACCTTCGAAATAAAATTATATCTCATTTCTTTTAAATGTTTAAATCTCCATATTTGAATTATTTTTAAAATTTAATTGTTTAGTTTAAGGACAATCTATGACTGAATCAATTGTATGGTTCAATTATTGAGGGGATAATGAATTCTACACACACACACATGCGCATGCACATGCGCGCGCGTGCACACACACACACACACACACACACACACACACACACACGAATCCCCAAATCTCCCACTAGTTGATCAAGCCATATAGCCTCCTTGCAACCCTCTGTGGCTCCAACATACTCAGCCTCTGTGGTAGACAAAGCAATGCACTTCTATGCGCGAGACATCCACGACACTGCACCACCTGCAAAGGTGAACACATAACCAGAAGTGGATCTCCTACTATCCACATGCCCTGCATAGTTTGAATTTATGTACCCAAGTACACGCATGTCTCCTCTACCAAAGCAGATGCACATCTCCTTGGTACCCTTCATGTACCTCATGATGCACTTAACTGCCTCCCAATGCCTCTTTCCTGGATTAGCCATATACCGGCTAACAACTCCCACTGCAAATGCAATGTCTGGTCTAGTAGCTATCATAGCATACATAAGACTCCCAACCGCTGATGCATAAGGAACCTTGGACATCATGGCCCTTACCATTTCTTGCACATTTGGTGCATGGATAGCTTGCTGTCTATCAACATATGTAGGTGGATTCACATCCTCGAAAGTGATTCTCCTCATTTCAACATCCCTCATGGGTGCCTTATGCATCTTCTTCTCATTGAAGACTACATCATGGCTGTGTATGATCTTCTTTGCTCCTGGATCCTAGAGACGATAGCCCATCTCTCCACTTTCACCATAACCCAGAAAGATGCATTTCCTAGACTTAGGATCTAGCTTCTTTCGAAGCTCTTTTGGCACATGTGCATATGCATCACACCCAAATATACGCAAATGAGAGTAAGAGGGCTTCTTTCCACTCCATGCCTCTTCAGGAATACCACCATCCAAACTCTTACTAGGTGATCTATTGATCACATGCACTGCATTCTTCATTGCCTTAGCCCAAAAACCACCAGAAAGACTTGCATTGGAAAGCATGCATTGCAACCTTTCTTGAATGGTATGGTTCATCTTTTCTGCAACTGGATTTTGCTCTAGAGTACGAGGGGATGTGAGCTACCTCTTAATCCCACATGTATCACAGAAATGCTGAAAGTCATGAAAGAGATACTCTCCACCATTGTCAGTCCGTAGGCATTTAAGCGTTCTACCTGACTGATTCTCGAGCAAGGCCAGCCATTTCTGAAATACCTGGAACACATCACTCTTCCAAGCTATAGCATAAGCCCACACTTTTCTAGTTGCATCATCAATGAATGTCACATAGTATTCAGCCCCGCCTAATGACCGACCACATACATCTGAATGCACCAAATCAAGCTTTCCAAACTCTTTCTTCCCTGGCCAAAAGCATAGAGCCCTTTTGAATTTTCCAACTCTGAAAGCCAAAAGTGGTGTGAAAACCAGCATCATCTAGCTGACCCACTGAAATAAGACTCTTGGTCAACTTAGGCACATGTCTCACATGTTTCAAAATAAATGCAGACCCATTTGCAAAAGAAAACTTTATGTCACCTACTCCCACTATGTCACATGCATAGTCATTTCCAAGATGCACACAACCTGTCTTTCCACTGTCATAAGTGGAGAAACATTCCCTATGGGGAGTAACATGGAATGAAGCACCAGAATCCAAAATCCAATCCTAGGAATATGCATCATCTGAAGTGGTAAGCAACTTTGCAGATAAACTAGACATGAAGAGAACGTCATTGTCGCTATCATCTGTGACTGCATTGATCTCCTCGATCTTCACTTTTCCTTTGTCCTCCCTTGGACTCTCTTCCTTTTGATTTGCACCCCAATTTGCATTCTTTTTCTTATCCTTTTGCTCTCTTTTTAGCTTGTAGCAATCCTTCTTCATATGGCCCTTCTTGCCACAGTGGTAACACTCAATGTTCCGTGCCCTAGATTTCCCTCTTTCTTGGGACTTCCCCCTGAATTGTGATCTGCCCCTTTGCACATTTAAGGCTGCATCCTACTTGTTGCCATCCATAGACTTCCGTCTAATCTCCTCGGCCAACAAGCTACCCACAACATCATCAAATTTCAGTACTCCACCAGGTGCAGAGTTACTGACAGCTGTACGGAAGGTATCCCATGAGGATGGCAATGAACATAAGAGAAATATTGCCTTAGTCTCTGCATCAAAATTCATCTTCTGAGCCTGAAGCTGGCTGAAAATAATATTGAATTCATTCAAGTGAGAAGCAATGGAGACCCCTTCCTTCATCTGCAGCTCAAACAACCTCTTTATGAGGTAGGTAAACTTTATTAGAGGCAGTTTCCTTCTCATAAGTGGCACACAGTTTCTTCCACAGATCTTCCGTAGTTTGCTCATTTACTACTGTGAAATAAACTGACTCTGCAAGATGAAGTCTAATAGTAGACTTTGCTAATGCATACAACTCATTCCAATCATCCTCGGACATATTTGCAGGCTTAGCTTCAATCCCTGCCAAGGGTTTAATCTGCTTCTTTTGAATAAGCACATCCCTTATCTGTTCTTTCCATAAAGAAAATTTTGTCCCATCAAACTTTTTAATGTTGAAAAACTCCTTTTTAGACATGGAAGAGGATGCCATGATGCAAATAAAGCAAAATCCCAAATGCTAGTGCCTGCAAGAGAGAATCACACCAAATACTAGGTGCACCCAAATGTGTATGCCACAATAGACTAAAATATCACCAAAACTCAAAAGCATCAAAAGATGCAGCTGAGTCATGTGCATGTACTATGCATCCATATGAGCAAATCTGGCCCAAAAGAAAATGCCAACTGCAATGGCAATCCAAAATGCCAATAAGTGCCAAATGACTCAAGCATAAACACCGTCCACTGGCATATGCATTAATAATATCTCATTCAAGAGAGCATAGCACTATAAGTGCATCACCTGCAATGTGTCAAAGCTGTCCCTTAGCATAAAATACCATCCATGTGCAAAGCGTCCATAAAAAATAGCATCCCACAAGGCAATTTGGGCCTATCAGCGCATCCAATAAGGATTGCAATGCATCTAAATGGCCTATAAATCATCCACTGCAACCCAATGCACACCACGAATGAGCGCACACTGCTCAAACTGCAACCAGAGTGATCTGCATAAGGTATGCTCAAGAAATCATAGTCCCACGATAATGACCGCTACTGAAAATAGAACCTGAGATGCCTCAAAACATGGGCGCCATTGCATAATCGGACTCAGCAAGAAAATCTGCAAATATCTCTCTTCTGCCGGAACTCCAACCGATGAGTGAGAAATGGGAGTCAACACTTATCCACTGCCATGTGGCATAAATCTAAGGTTTCAAAACCTTAGAATGAAAAATGCATAATAGTTAGATGAAATTGAATACATAGAGATTTATAACTCTGAAAATCCTCCAGCGAATCATGAAAGAACTAACAAGTAGGGGTTTTTGGGCATCGGAAATGCAATGGGACAGACGGTTTTGGAAATCGTGGCCTCAATCACTGGGTCCAACACACGGATTGAAAAAAGTTTTTGGAAACGAAGCTGTTTGTAAACTCCATTGGAGTGTGAATGATGAGCAACATAGAAGTTTTAGGACCTCCTGAGTCCATCAGAAGTGACAGATCTACAAATGGTTGCTCCAAACTTGAGTTCCGACACCCGGGCAAAAAAATGCAGAAACTAACACATTGAGTCAGAAATCCAATGAAATGATCCCAGATTCAAGAATGAAGGTGTTTCCAAGCTCTTGAAGTGAAGTGGACACCAAAAGCAAGCAATAGTTGCCTCTACAAGTCAATAGGGAGTCTCTGTCATCGAACGGAATAAGGGAAAAGCTCAAAAAACGACTTTTTCTTTGAAAACTCTTAACAGGCTCTCAAAACCACTTCGCAAAACCAAAGTGACTTTTCCAAAGGTTCCTCCAAGGTCTCTACACACTCGGATGCAAGTAAAGTCACCCACAAAGCTTCCCACAGAGCTTCTTCTTCCTCCCACAGAGCTGCTGAACTTCCAGGTATTCACGCACGCTCAGCTAGATCACCCGGGCTCTGATACCAGTTGAGAGTACTCTCAACGGAAGCAAGAACGGAAGAGGGAGAGAGAGAGACAGAGAGCCACACAAGTTTTGGTGGGTGCAGAACCACCCTAATCTTCTTTTTCATTCATTTATATATGTGTTTGAGTATTGTACATAACCGGGGTAAAGGCACAGTGACCTTTAACCCCCACACATGCGCACATGCATGCACGTGCACACGCACGCACAGAGAGAGAGAGAGAGAGAGAGAGAGAGAGAGAGTCTAGTGCCATAACATTGACAAGATTCAAGAGTAATAATTTATTTCTCTCTCTCTCTCTCTCTCTCTCTCTCTCTCTCTCTCGTGTGTGTGTGTGTGTGTCTCTCTATTTCTATCTATGTGTGTGTGTGATTCCACACAAAAAAATAATGTGTGTGTGTGTGTGTGTTGAAATAAAGCATTTACATTGCAAGTACCCCTTGGTTATGGGTTTGGTCTTAAAAACATGAAGTAGATATGTTTGCATGATTAGTTTGTCTTGTCATTGTTATTGTTATTGTTGTATGAATCTCTCTCTCTCTCTCTCTCTCTCTCTCTCTTCATTTGTCACATTCCCATTAAAATAAATTAGTTTTTCTTGTCATTGTTATTGCGCTATGATGGTCCTCTCTCTCTCTCTCTCTCTCTCTCCCCCCTCCCTTTATCACATTCCCCTTGAAATAAATTAGTAGTTGTTGTCATTGTTATTATTCTATGACTCTCTCTCTCTCTCTCTCTCTCTCTCTCTCTTTCCCCCCCCTTTATCACATTCCCCTTGAAATAAATTAGTAGTTGTTGTCATTGTTATTATTCTATGACTCTCTCTCTCTCTCTCTCTCTCCCTCCCTCCCTTTGTCACATTCCCATTGAAATAAATTTTCTTTTTTTGTCATTGTTATTGCACTTTGACTCTCTCTCTCTCTCTCTCTCTTGTCTCTCTTATCACCTTTCCATTGAAATAAATTATTCATTTTTCTTGTCATCGTAATTGCACTATGGTTGTGTGTGTGCCTCTCTCTCTCTCTCTCTCTACATCACATCCCATAGAAAGAAATTATTGGTCTTCTTTGTCAATGTTGTTGCACTATGGTATTGTCTCTGTCTCTCCCTATGTCTTTGTCCTCTCTTCCAAACACATGATTATATTATGTCTCACCTTCACATTTAAGGATTGACATGAATCTTATCCATATCTTTAAAATAAACCACTCAAAAATATTTTCACTTGAAGTTGAAAGTTGAGATAACTTATTATGAAGAAAACTTCAGACATGAACGAACATGAACGATTGTGGAATAGGCTAGAAATTGAAACTTAAGAGAACTTGTATTTCTTAAAAAATTAGACTATGGAGTCTTGCATAGATTTGAAAGTTACAACTTCACATGTGAAAAACTCTCCTTGAATTATATTGTGATTTTCTATGATCATTCACACATAGTCATCGGTATGCCTGCTCATGAGATAGTGCCATAGCCACCTCTATCATTTGGAGCATAGGTTGATGGATGAACATGTGCTCATTTTGATGGAGACCCATCACTCTTAAAAGCACAAAGTAGATATGTATGCAAGTAGATGTGTTTGCAGTAGAGTAGGATTATGGGCTGATTTTGTTGGTGATAGGCTATTTTAGGTAGCGATGATTGGCACAATTTTTAAGGTGGCTAACATAGGATTGATGGACTGTGTAGTCCACATGTGTTGGCACGAGTGGCTAGATTTGTTGCTCCGCTCTTATATCCATGTGATGGGTTGAACTTTGTGGGGAGTTGAGTTGTGGTGCTAAGATCTTGTATTTCAAGGCCATGATATTGTTTCAAGTGTTCGGCCCATAAGGGGCGTTGGGGGGGGGTATATGGGTTGTGTGGCACAAATCCCTTCATAAGACATAAGGAAATATATGTGTGGCTAATAAGATAAGGCAACTATTTGAAGGAATA
The DNA here is from genome assembly GCF_047967505.1 of Dipteris shenzhenensis. Taxonomy (NCBI): domain Eukaryota; kingdom Viridiplantae; phylum Streptophyta; class Polypodiopsida; order Gleicheniales; family Dipteridaceae; genus Dipteris; species Dipteris shenzhenensis. Next base: position 2,990,201 of record NC_141603.1, on the reverse strand, counting down.
ATTCCTCAAGTAGGCACTGTATGACAAGCAGATGAAGGAAAGACTAATCCCACAAGCATGGGGTGCTTGGGTATAGTTAAAAGTACTTGTGGAGCCTCTCTCATGATATCACTAGCCTTTTTGGAGAGTGAGAGAGGTGGTGTGGCTAGGAGGACCCCCACTACTTGGCATGATTTTTGGGCCAAGTGTGTGGCCAATAATAGCTTAAAAATAACCTATTATTTGTTTCCAAATCTCCAATATGAGCACACGAGTAGAAAGATCTTAAAATTTTGAGTAATTTTTCTTTACTGCCTCAATCTGAGTTATGCATTAAAAGTTATGACCATTTGAAGTTTTGCCTATGTAAAGTTTAAAGGCCCCCCCCCAAAAAAAAGGCCACGTCGCATTTCAGCTATCAAAGTGCCATGTGGCATCAAGATAGACACGTGTCTATTTTGATGCCATGTGGCACTTTGGTGATTGAAATGCCACATGACCCTCCCCCCCTTTTCACTTATACATAGTTAAAACCTCGAAGGGTCATAACTTTTGATGCATAATGAGCTTGGATTAAGGCACTTCAAAAAGGAAAATTACTTGGAATTTCAAAACCTTTCTGCTAGTGTGCTCAAATTTGGGATTCACAACAAATTAAAGGTCTATTTCAAGCTACAAAGTTTTAGGTGCATGTTTGGGAATGATGATGCAAGAGCATTTAAAAGAGGTGTGTGTGTGTGTGAGTGCGCATGCGCATGCACACACATGCTCTCTCTCTCTCTCTCTCTCTCTCTCTCTCTCTCTCTCTCAACTTCGACGGTTGGAAAAAACTTGACACCTAGAAAAAAAACTTGCCACATGGTATTTTGACGATTGAAATGCCACATGGTAGTCTTTTTAAATAGTATAAACTAGCTTTTTTTGGGGGTGTTTATTTTGGGTTGTGTATATGTGTTTGGTGAAAATTTTTAAGGCAAACTTACTTGGATTGCTTTCAACTGGTAGGATCAAATATATAGTCATGCTAGTTGGCAACCTGCATGGCTGCTGCCATGTGTCACAAGGACATTGTCGAGTGCGGGAGATTCCAATTCCCCCACCTCCTAGCCATGCTCACCTCTCTTCCCACAAAAGGTCCCAGAAGGGATGAGAGAGAGAGAGGGGGGGGGAATCAAGACAATATATCAAAGGCCACTAGGGCCACATTATTGCATATGGGATTAAATCCCACCAATGCCACATGTCTTACAGTGCAACAGCCGCCAATAAACCATGTTCCCCTTAGCTCAATCGAGGGAAGAAGGCCACCACCTCCAACACCCCCTTCAAACCCTAGTGCAAACAAACATGACCAATGAGTCAAACTTAACAAAGACTAGACCACACAAGATGGGGCAAATCAAACACAAGGAGATTGCCACACGAAATCCACCACAGTCCTATGGCGACGGGGAACACCTAATTTGATACCATGTTGGTAGCATGCATGGCTGCCACATGTCCCAATCCCTTGCCTCCTACCCATGCATACCTCTGTCTCCACCCAAAAGATCCCAAGAGGGATGAGAGAGAGAGGGGTAATCAAGCCAATATATCCAGCCATTAGGGCCATGTTAATGTTGATGGAATTAAATCCCACCAAGGCCACGAGTCCTACAACGCAACACCCACCAATAAACCATGCTCTGCTTAGCTCAATCGAGGGAGGAAGGCCACCACCTCTAACAAAGCCTACTTGCATAATTGATCAAGATAATTCTAATAAACCATTCCAATCAGCAAAATGGTTATGTTTCTCCATATGCTTATTTTAGTCTTTTATATATATCCATAGTTATACCTTGACCTCCTTCACAAGAAAAATATTCAAGAGATTTCTTACACCCTTCTCTTGAAATTATGCAAGAGAGAGAGAGAGAGAGAGAGAGAGAGAGAGAGAGAGGGTGTGAAAGGGGATGAGGACATAGAGGGGAGTTGAGAAGAAGAGAGAGTACATGCGAGATGAGAGAGAAGAGAGAGAGAGGTGTGTGGAGGGAAAGAGTCATGGAGGGAGGGGGAGAGAGGTGTGTGGAGGAAAAGAGTCATGGAGGGAGGGAGAGGGTGTGAAGAGAGAGAGTATGAAAAGGAAGAGAGAGAGAGAGAGAGAGAGAGAGAGAGAGAGAGAGAGGATATGGAGAGAGAGGGTGTGAAAGGGGACGAGTAGATAGAGGAGTTGAGAAGAAGGGAGGGTATATGTGAGAGGAGAGTGACGGAAATAGACATTCAAAGAGAGAGAGAGAGAGAGAGAGAGAGAGAGAGAGAGAGAGAGAGAGAGGTGGAGGGAGAGAGTCATGGAGGGAGGCACTAGGGGAGATTTAAGGGCTCAAAAGGGTCTCTAATTAGTGTTTCCTAATTTTAAGGGATTAGAGAGCAATTTGAGGTGTATCAATGAGAGTTCTCTGAGGTGTGGGGCAATGCCATGTTGAATTTGACAAAAGCATTTAAGGGTGTGGAGATCTCTAACCCAAAGGTTGGACCCATGATCTTCACTCCCAACCCTTGATCTCCAATCCAAGGGATATATTTAAATTTCAAGTAGAGCACTCCCAGCCATTAGATCAAGGGGCAGATCCAAGGGATACCATCAAAGGATAGAAGGATCAAATATCCACACTTGATCCAACACAAAGATCTAATGGAGGAGATGAGAGGAAAATGCACTTCAATCTGGGCCATATATTTGCTAGTGGATCCAAGGGAGGAGATGAGTGCAAATGGCGCTTCAATCCAGACCCTAGATTTGCAAGTGGATCAAGGGAGGAGATGAGTGCAAATGGCGCTTCAATCCAGACCCTAGATTTGCAAGTGGATCAAGGGAGGAGATGAGGGAAAAATGCGCTTCAATCCGGGCCCTTGATTTGTAAGTGGACAATGGCGCTTCAATCTAAGCCATCAAATAGGCGCTTCGGTCCAAAAGATAAGGGTACCTTTTCTTCACCTGGTTGATAATGAACAGAACATTGCAAGCCCGTTTCACTATATTTCCTCTTATTACCCACCAACCTTGATGAATACAAATGCCAAGGCTTCATGATCTTGAACCACTCCTTATCTTTGGACGTCTGCAATCTATTTCTCCTCTTTGTGTCACTGTATACGTCGAACAATCACAATGTTCTATAATTGAAAAGAGGTCGTTACATACAGCAATGTTGGTCAGTTTTGTCTTTGATTCATGGCCCTCATCCTCCTGGTCCACCTCTTCTTTCTACAATCCTTCATATCATAACCAGGCTTGTTGGGGTAAAAACACTTCTTGTTTTCACCACTAGCACAATTGCTTCAACATCTATGCTGTAGAAATCCACTGCTCCAAAATGGACAGATCTGTAGCACAAAATACCCTGCTCAGTACACCACCTGGACAACCTGACAGCTGCTCCAATGAGTTTCCTGAAATTGAGGAGCTGGTATGGTGCTGTCCTCCTACTGCATGGCCTCTAGAAGGCTTCTAGTGGCTGCTGGGAGGCTCAAGCTGAATGCTCTTCTACATACCAAGCAGAGGATTGGGCGTGCCCTCTCCCCTCCCTGAAATGGCCAATGGGATTTCTAGAGGGCCAACAAGCCCTGCATTCTGGCCGACCTCGGGATGGGTGCCTACAAAAGGCCCCTCCGCCCAGCCATTTGCTGGGCTTTCTGACAGCCCATTAAGCCTTGCCAAGCCCATGGATAGCCCCATACATGGGCAGACTCAATATCAGTTCCTTGTGGACTGCTTGGCCCTGATCAAGGTCTCACTCTAAACCCAAGATGGATTACATTTGTGCTTCCCTCATTGCAGTCCGCACAGCTTTCCTTCCGCCATACATGTCTCTTGCCTGTGTGGTAGTACATTAAGATATAAGGGCGGACAACAAGTCAAGGGGACTTGAAAGGTTGGAATCCAGGCAAGATTCACAAATCAGAATGAAAATTTTAAATACTTCCGAAATTGACCACCGCAAAACTGGAAAGTTTTAAACCATTCCTAAGACTATAATGTATAGTCTTAAAAGCTGAGAATTATTGATATATGCAAAGAAAAGAAAAAGATAGAGCAAAGCAACACACATACCCACTCACCCACATTAATGAACGGGAAATTTTCCTCTCTTTTTTTTTTTTTTGGGGGGGGGGGGGGGGGGCGGGTTTGTGTGAGAATATGCCAAATACTTGGGATTCAATCATTACTTGATAAGCATAGCATCATTTACAATTGCATCAGTATCTATTAGAAAGTATTTAATTTTTCAGATACAAGACAAAGGCTTAGAAAAAATATTGACAACAATTTTCCTATGCTAAAGCCCTCTAAACAATGTTATCCTTAATGATTCTGATTCCTCGACCATAATTAAAGTTCCTTGAGAGCTTTGTTAATTGACAACTTCTGTCATTGCAGAAAAAATAAGCGTCGATGTACTGAGAAAGATGTGCAAAGAGCAAGGAGTTCATGATGAACAAATCACAAATGGTAATGCAAAAGTTAAAAAGGCAATCAAGTATCGTGAAATTATTTCCTTACGGGAAGAAGGTAATTGAACCTACCTTCAGCTTTTGAACAGCTCTTGTAGCACCATGGCAATTACTGGCCTTTAATTTCCTATTAAAACCCTAATATTCCACTGTAGCATTGCCTTGACATCATCAAAGCCAAACTACGTGTAATTGCTCGTTCTCCATTTCTATTAGCTCTGGAGATGAAGGAGAGACTACTCAATGCTCACTACGCAAACATATAAAAATACATAATTAACCATCCTAAAAGCGCTTGATAGACTTGCTTATATCCAAAATCAGTGGAATTAAATCTTCAAGTTTTGCTTCACAAAACAATGAGAACAGGTCAGAATGAAATTCTGTTGAAGAGAACTGGATTCATGACGACTGCTACGTGTATTTAGAGTCTTCGAAAACCCAAGGTTCATGCTGATACAGCTCCCGGCCATTCATCTGCACCCGACCTGCGGCAATATCTTCGGCCCTTTTCCTTGCCAATTCTGCAGCTTTGGCAGCAGCTTCTGCGTCCTATACAACGTACCAACGGTCAAAAACAACAATAAAAAATGCAATCCATCCCCTTAAATTCCAACAATTCTCTGTTAAGGGGGGCTAAAGTTGTTACCTTACGTTGCTTCCAGAGGCTGAACTCCAAAGGCGTGATGAGAGAAGGCTGGTGTGCGGGTTCAGATTCGCGGGCCTGGTCCTGTTCCTGTTCGTGGGCGCCCATTGTGCGAAGTGGCGTTCAATTCACAAGCACTCTAAGGCAAGAGTGCCACGCAAGGGAAATTCACAAGCAGTGTAATATAGCACAATGCCCAAAAGGGAATGTTATGCCTAGTTATGATTTGTATAGCTTCATTTTGATTTACATTAGCATACTAACACCTTGGTCATATGCTCATCATCCATGTTGTAAATAGTATGAAGCTTCTACATGTCAAGGTGCATTTGTATCTTGCCTCCTACTTGAAGCTTGTTGTGTTAATTGGGCAGTACTTCTTATGGCTACTGATGGTTTTCTTGTTGCACTTTCAATACCAACATGTCTATTTCTTATCTCCGTTCTTATAGCTTTTCAAAAAAATTGCATAGAAGTACAAACACATATCAATCCGAACCCTTTAGATACTATTAGCATTGTACATGAATTTATAATGTGGGAAATCATGTTGTGGCCAAGTTGCAATAGGATTAATACCCAAAAAATTGGGAAAAAGAATCTGTTGGCAACCTTGTTAGCTCACTCTACTCCATAATTGAAATCACATTCATTGGCTTGTAGCTGTGGTAAACCCTTTTCCCAATATTCTCAGGGGGAAAAAAAACGTTTTCCCAATACTAGATATTGGAGCTTTTGCAACCACGATGAACACGTTCTCCCTCACTCTCATCTTCTCATGACTTAATTGTGGTCCATCTTACCCCAATATGCTAGGTATAGGAGCTATAGACTACAATCTTTGCAAATCAAGAGTGCTTGCAGCTCTCGCAAACCTTTTTATTTGTAGGAAACTAGTGAAAAGTAGGAAATATTATCACTGGTTTAAGTCATACTACCTCCAATATTATTAGTATTGACAATGATTTATACTTGCAAAACCATCAATATAATCCATATTATTCACCAATACCATTAGTTATACTAGCGGTCTAATTAATCAACTTATTTTCCCCCATTACCAACTCATGACATTATTCTCATGCTATTTGGACCAAAAACAACGTCGATGAATGGCATTAATGTAAAACTAAAAAGGTTGGCGAAATCCCTAATCAAATCAATAATCTCAATCTCTTCCATTTACTCTCTTCCTTCCCTTCTTTTTTACCCCCCCCCTCCCGTTCATGAGTTGTCAAAAGAGAAAGGGACCTAGCTTACGGTCGTGTCTAATGATGTAAGACCATTTTAAACATGGAAACGAGTCTTCTCTAATGTAACAAATTTGTGATTTTGATAGTAAACTTGAGTGGGAATGCCTTCTTACCGTGATCACATCTAGATTACTAGTTTAGGTAGCCTAATGATCTTATGTTGCTAATGACAAAGCTAAAAGTGGAGTCCACTCATACGGCCAGAGCCTTGTACCAATCAAGGAGACATGTCATTACAAAAAAGGAGGAGACGTCATAAAAATGAAAGAGCTAACAATGATCGCACTAAAGGTTTAAATAAATTTAGTTTTGCTAATGGTGGCTAGCCACATCCTTTATGACATATGTGCATTTGTTTGAAGACAAAACACCCTACCATAAAGAAACCCACCATATTACAAAAACTATCATCTTCCATTTATCATATAGCAATAACTCCCCTCTTGCGAACTTATATTAACTCTAGAAAATTCCCAACATTTTTTCAACATTAAATGGCAGCCTTATGCTAATCAAAGGTGCCTTAGTACCCAAAAACAACCAAGTGCACTTCATATATGCTAGCGGTAATCATAATAGCAAATGGGCAAAGTATCCAAACACAAAGTGATAAAGACAAGTGCAGTGTGCTTATATATAGTGAGCCACAGTCATAAATTTTAAAAAGGAAGAAACAACAAAAAGGCTTCCTCACATGGGAGCAAGCCTTAGAGTCAGAGATTTTGTTTACATTTTCGCATTGCATTACTGTGTCATTTATGTCATCTTTTTTAATTTGAAAAGCATGAACATCACACCCTAAAAAATTCACCAGTGAATTAGATAAACATGCCAATGGTAACAGCCACTATATCGGTGGTGATAATAGCCATGATACAAGTGGAAGTAGCTATAATACCAATGATCCATTAAGTAATATTGGTGGTAATAGTGTTTATGTTGCCGGCATTATAATAACTACCGGCAATATTATGGCTTGTACTAGTGGTAAAGCTTATTGGGTTTCTTGGCCATTTTTTCCTTATAAAATCTTGTGAGAGCCACAACTACTCTTCTCTTGGTAAGATTGTAGGCCATAGCTCTTGCATCTAGCATGGTGGCCTAAGGTGGACAAAAATTGAGTCATGAGAGGAAGAGTGTGAGGGAGAGAGTGTTCATGGTGTTTGTGGAACTGGTCGACTGTTCCAATCTCTAGCGTAATGGGCTACGAGTTAACTGCAACTATAAGCCAATGGGAGATAGTGAAGTAATGAGATTTTAGAGAGTTTTTTGTCCCACTTTTACTTGAATTTAAATCTTGGTTGAACTTGCACACACCACACTTTACATTCCTGTGAGGTGCCAATTATGGTTAATGTAACCCACCATGTGGGCCTTTCCATACCCTTAGCATTGCATGTCTACTGCTCCTCATCATTATGAGCTATGAGACATGTCTAGTTTATTTTTGGGAATCTGGGCACTCCTAAAAATATAGTTTAGTTTTCGCAGTCCCCGGACTCCTAAAAATAAGCTAAACACATCTCATAGCTCAAGACTTGTGAGACTACCACTACTACTATCACCATGCTCCATAAATGCCTAAAGATATAGTTCAATTACATGTAGTGATTAACAACTACTTTCATTGCGAATTAGTGATCGCAATCAACTTGAAGAAGATGTTTCAAGAATCCTTGGATTTGGTTGGCAAGTGGCATCTACAAAATTTACAGGATAGTAAGTACTAAAGATAGATTTTTTCTTTTTAGTTCCTAGGTTTGTTTTGTTTTTAAAGTTCTTCTACTCTCAATTATTTATCTAGTTTTGTTTTGTTTTGTTATGACAACGGTACTGTTGGAAGTTGTGGGGGAGACAAGACTGATAATGGACGCAATAGTGTGTTCATTAGTCAAGGGTCCATGGGGAGTCACCATGGTAGTTAGGCTTCCTCATATGGCATTGAGGTCACATGGTAGCGCACATGTGGTGCATAGGAGACTAGCTATGTATGGCTAGATTACAAGAATCAGCATGTGGTGGGTAAGATCAACCTAGAGTGCCTATGTGGTGGCATGGCTGGGTGGTTAGTTGCATGCTCTTAGTTCTGCTCTCCTAGGGGCATCCTTATAATGGTACTAGAGTAGTAGATCCAGCTGCTACACTTCCATCATGTTGCTACCTTCTACTATCATTGCTAAGAAAATTCGTTGCATCACTTATTACTTTCAAGGAAGAGAGAGAGAGTTTGAAAGAGGGCTGGCTAGACCTCCCCAAAGATGCAATTTTTTAATGCCTACGTGTAGTGCTTCACATATATCTCATGCTATAGGCTGAAATTTGACCTACTTTCTGAACAAAATTTGTAAATGACTCGATGATCTACATTTTCTATTTTTTACTTTGTCTCCATCCAAGGTCTGTGTTGAAAGATATCGCCTCTGCAACAAGAAGTGACAAAAAACGGACCACAAAAAGTGGGCACAGAAGATGTCATATAGAATCCATTTATGGGAAAAAGAGACTTCCTATGTTTAATTTCCAGACATTGAAAAATCATGTTTATGTCTCTTCAAGCAAAAACAACTTTCTTTCAACAACCACCATTATTTTTATTTCCATAAATCATTTATTTTTATTCTACTACACTTATTATACCATGGAGGAGTCCGGTCTACTTGGTTCTGCTTCTATGGATACTTTGTCTATCCATCTGAAGGTCTTGTGACTATGGGTTAGGCTATGGGTACATCCTTGGAGTCACATCATGATGTCATGCATGAGCATGAGATGAGGATTTGCTTGATGATAATTTAGTTACCATGTCTAAATTCATGGAATTAGAAAAGTGTCATGCAAGTCTTGAGGTAAAAGTTGATAATATACTATAGATTCTAACTAATCTTCAAAATAATTTATTTTTACAGTCATCAATCCTATAGCCTAAGTCTTTCAAAAGTGTGTCCGTCACACCGCCTAGTGGGAAGGGAGCTTCGATGCCACTAGTTCTGTCACCTATTGTCTCCACAGTTTATTTAAGAGTTGGCGGGTCTCGTGATTTTGCCCATATCCTAAAGTATTTAAAGCCTCCCAATTTGAATGGTGAGTAAAAGAAAAGAAATAAAGATGCGGTCACCACGTTCTTGCAAAATTGGCAAGACATACATACTTTGTGTCAGACACCAGGACATGTGTGCCCTAGAGACCAGCGAGTCCTTGGAGCAAGGCTTATAAGTGGTGATTGTGTTTGACAGAGAATGAGTTGATACCCATCTCATGGGTGTAGTTTGAGGCACTCTTTGGAAAAGAATTCCTCCTTGAGAATGAGTTGGAGAGGAATTGGGATACCCAGGATCAGTATAAGATGAATAACCAACCTCTAACTCAATACATCTATGAACATAGGGAAGTCACTCTAAAGCTTACGTGCATCAATGACTTCTAAAAATTTTGCAGATTCATCCATGGGCTTGATCCCAATTATAAAAACCAGGTTAAGCAGACAAGCCTAAGGTGCTTGAGGATGCAATTAAATTTGCCCAAATCTTTGATGACACAGTAGGCAAAGGGGAATGGGCATCTATAATGCACGGAAGTTGCCTAACGCCATTGGAAGTTCTTCATTTCAAGTGCCTAAAAACAAACAAAAAATCTGAGCAAAGGAAAAATTCTAGGGGCCAACCTGCTTCTTGTCCTGTTTGGAGTATGAGAAACTACTCGGAGATTTATTGCCTTTGTGTGGGGTAGAACACGACATAGATGTTATACCAGATTCTAAACTGATCAGTAAAACCCCTAAGCCACAAAGAGGCTCAAGATGTAGAATTTGAATTCATGGACTACTTGAAAAGTGTCCTTATATGGACGAGTGTGTCCCCTTAGGCTTCTCCAATATTGTTGGTGAAGAAAAAAGATGGGTCTATGTGGTTGTGTGTAGACTATTGTGGTCTAAACAAGATCAAAATTAATAATAAATATCTATTTTCTCTCATTGATAAAATGTTTGATCAACTCAAGGGTGCACGATATTTTTCTAAGATTGATTTGTGTGTTGGCTACCATCAGGTATGCATATGGGAAGCAGATGTTCCCAAGATTGCTTCTTGGACAGGGATGAGACACTATGAGTTTATAGTCATGCTTTTTGGTTTAACTATGCTCCTACAACTTTTATGACATTGATGGGTAGAGTCTTGGACAAGGATGAGACACTATGAGTTTATAGTCATGCTTTTCGGTTCAACTATGCTCCTACAACTTTTATGACACTTATGGGTAGAGTCTTGCAACCCTATCTAGATAAATTTGTTGTTTTTTTCTTAGATGATATAGTAAAACAAAAGCATAACATCTTGAACACCAATTCCTTACATTCCTTTGGGAGAATTCATTATTCGTAAATGAAAACTCTTTGTCAAACAATTAGTTTATTTGGGTCAAATAATCTCTACTTTGAAATGACCTACACCGATAAATCTAGTGGAATTACAATTTTTTAAAGGCCTTTTGGGGGTTTTATTGCAAGTTCTTTAAGGACTATGCAAACATTGTAGTTCCTATGATGAATGAAGTAAAAGGAAATGAACAAAATTTCTTGTGGGGAGAATCCTAGGAAAGGATTTTTGAGAAACTCGGGGTGGTGATTGCTACTGCTTCCATCCTAAAGGTCATGATTTGAATCAGCCATTTGTGCTTAAAACAAATGCCAATGGCCATGCGATACGCGCTACCCTTATTCAAGGCTTGATTATCGCATTTGAAAGTAAGAACTTGCATTGTGCACGCAAGTAATTATTCAACTTATGAGAGGGAGTTGTATGCAGTTGTCCATGCATTTAAAAAGTGGAAGCATTATTTATATGGTGCCTGCTTTGAGATAGTCTTTTATTAGGAGATTATCAAATGGCTATCATCTCAAAAAGTATTGAAGGATCATAAATCTGATTGGGATAATTTGCTCTAGGAGTTTGAATTTGAACTCGAATATGGCAAAGGTCAGTACAACATGGTTGTCGACACATTGAGTCACTAGAGGAAAGAGCACGTGATATGGGACACATGTCTACACTTTGAGGCTAGTAGGCTCTCTATGATGGTCAAGACCTCTAGCTCGAGGGTGGCTCAAAGTACTGAACCTACGGCTAGGAGTGAGCTACTAGCCCCAACCCTTATGGGTTGTTGCAGGTGTATCTCATGGATTGATTAGATTCTCATTTCAAGTTGTACCTTACCAAGGTTTAGACCTTACTAGACCTAGTTAGGGCTTGTTTTATTTGAGTTTTACTCAACTGAAGAGTGTGTTCTTGGAATCACTAAAGGGTAATTGTGAAGCCAATCTGAATTATTCCCAAGTGTGGCATGCCATCAAAAGCAGGGATCCCTCACCCTTGGCCTCTATTTTAGAGCCCATAGAAAGTAGTATGTCTTAACTCATGTCTTTGGACACTTTGTTGGCAAGTGATGAGAAGGTTTAGTGGAATAATTTCTCCATCAAAGATGGTTACTTGATTTACAAAGGTAGAATATGTATACCAAAGTGCTTAGAGATATGGCACCAAATTTTTGATAAGTGTCAACGTCAATCATCCTAGAATACGAAATAATTATGTGTTGAATAAGAGGCAATTTTATTAGTCTACGTCACATAAGGACGTCCAAGGTTATGTTATTGAAACATCAAAAGTGTCAGACCAATAAGATGAATGTCTTAATCTAGGTAGCCTTTTGAGTCCATTCAAGATTCTTGACAAAATTGGGAAAGTATCTCCATGGACTTAGCTCTAGCATTTTGTTGAGGAGTATCTACACAAGTGAATTGTCTTCGAATGCTGTGATTTCTGCAAAAGTTCATGAATGCTGAAGACATGTATTCACCTCCTCTATCTGATCTCATGACTTTGATCTTTCTTCCTCTCTGGTTTTCTACCATGTCTTTGAATTCTTGAAATTTGGAAAACACTTTAGATTTCTCTTTCAGGAAGTAGACCCAACAATATTTGTTGTAGTCGTTGATGAAAGTGAAGTAGTAAAGTGAACCATTGATGCTGCGGGTCTGGGCATAACCCCATACATCTGTATGTATCATATCAAGAATACCTCATGCACGAGAGATACTTCTGCCAAAGTTGGTCAGCTTTTACTTACCGAAGCAGCATGCTTCGCAAACTTTTCCAAGAAATTGTAGCTTCGAAATCCCAATTGCCATATCTTGATTCCTCAGATCTAACAAGTACTTGAAATTGACATGACCATATCTTTTGTGCCATTTTGCAGATAGTGGCATTTACTGCAGTTGAGTTGACATGGCATGCTTTTCTAGTATTGTAGCTAGCATTCTGTATAAGCATCCTTCTTTGACACCTTTTACTACTAGTTGACAACTTAGGGATTTGTCTCTAATAGTGCATTCATCTCTGTCGAAGATGACTCTATAGTTGTGTTTCATCATTTGACCTACTGACAAAAGGTTCTTGCTGAGCTTCGGACCATAGAGTACATCTTTCACCAATCCTTTTGTACCAATGAAATTGTTCATAGGGATAACACGTGTCCCTTAAACTGGATTCGATGTATTGTCTGCTGTGTAGATGACATTTTTCTGACCTTCTAAAGGTTTCATCTTTGTGAACCATTCTTGATGATTTGTCATGTGAGATGATGCACCGCTATCAATATACCAAGGATCCTGTTTTTCTTGGTCGACTTGATAGCTAAATTCCTCTTTTGGATTGTAATAAGTGTCTGGGTACATTGTATCAGTCTGTTGCATTTCCTCGCTTGCAAGAAACATATTCCCATGTTTATTTGCAAAATGATTGTGACTAGAATGTCCACCATGATGATTTCCTTTGCCGCGGAAAATTCCCTTGATTACTATTGGATTCACCATCTCGGTCGTACTGCTTCTTGTGGCAATCTCTTTCATAGTGTTCAAAATTGTGACAATAGTTGCACTGGATGTTTGACACATTGGTGGATGCATTCCCTTGTCCTTGGAATCTTCCTCGATTGGAATGATTTCCTCTTTGCTGATTTTGATGTTGCTGATGATGATGCTGATGCTGATGCTGATTTTGACTTTGTTGTTGCTGATGATGACCACTTTTCTGGAATGATCTACCTCTGCCTCTACCTCTGCCTCCGCTTCTATCTGAAGCTGTGAATGCCTAATCATTAGAATGACCTTTCCATGCTTGAATGGCTTGTGTCCTGAGTTCTTCATTAAGTAGGACTGACTAAAGTCCTTCCAGTGTTGGAATTTGCCATTGAATGGCAATACTCTGGACTAGATTCTCGTATCCTTCTCCTAGTCCATTCAGGATGACTTGAACCATTTCTGCGGGGTTCATAGTCTCTCCTGTTGTTGCGAGTTGATTGTTGTATTCTTTGATCTAGAGTACATAAGCATGACCGGTTTCACTGTTGTTGCAGAAACTCTGGCTAATCTGGTTTCTCAGAGTGAGAATCTTAGAAGTGTTCTTGGACTCGTAGAGAGCTGCGAACATATCGCATGCTTCTTTCAATGTCTTGACTGTGTTTAGCTGTCCTAGCATGACATCTTGCACATTATGCTTGATCAAATGATAGGCGTACTTGTCTTTCTTATCCCATTCTACCTGAGCTCACGCAATGTCAGGAACTGCTATAGGTGCGGAAACTATTTGTGTAGCCCATCGACATACTCCCATTTGTCCTGAAGTACTAGAATGGTCGCCATTCTTTTTGGAGCACCCTCAAATTCTTCCTGGATCAAGAGATACATCTTGATCTAGGTGGAGGGGCAAAAGGAGTGCAATGGTGCTCAATGATGATGTGTCACTGTGGGTCACATGCACTGATGATGTGACATTATGCCTAGTAAGAGGTGTGCCTGTGGAGCCCTGTGCTAAGGTGGCAACTATGTGGTCACATGCAGTGTGTGCACAGTGTGCCTGGCAGGGGACTGGTTAGTGCCACATGGTAGTGATGATGTGGCACACATGATGATGTCAACAGATGATGTGGCAGCTGAGCTGGCAGGGGTGATGTGGTGGGTAATGTGTCATTGATGACATGGTAGATGATGTGGCATAGATGACATGGTGAGTGACATGTCATTGATGATGTGGCAGTCAGTGATGATGTGGCTGCCACTGTGGCAACTGATGTGTCTACTGAGATGGAGTGCTTACGTGGCAGTCGGTTACCATGTGTTTGATGACTTGGCATTGGAGATAAGGTTGCCACATGGCGCCTATGAGTGGACTTGCCTACATGGCATGCGAGGTGACGTGGCCTTGTGGATAAGGTTTTGCCATGTGACAAACTTCATACCTCAACTAACCCAATCCTATTCTGACCTATGGTTGAGAGGGCTCGAGTTAGTGAGAACCCTTATCCGTCACGTGTCTCGTGATGGTGTGCCGAAATCTTATAGATTCTAAAAAAGATTTGAATTCCATCCTTGAGTCGTCTAAGAACTCCGTGAGGATTCCATCGCTACATGAGAGGTTGGAGTTGCTATCGGAGAGCCTCCCGTGGAATTCTGTTGCAAGCGTCTGCTGGTGTAGAGGACACAGGAGGCCGTAGTTGCAGAAGGCGATGTGCCTTCATTGTCTGTAGTGGGCTAACCTCTATGGAGGAGAAGGAGGAGCATCGGTGGTGAGGTGCTTGTTAGGCGTTGCCCACACGATTGCAGTTCGTTGGATGGAGATCCGGATGGAGATCCGTCGGCAGCTTGATGGAGCTACAGCTATGGCAACCGTGGGTGTGCCTGCTTGGATGAAGTGCAGGTCAGGTGATAGAAGTAGAAGGTCTGTAGGAGCCGATGTAGTCTATTTTGAGGCTGTGGAGAGGCTATCGTTTGGTTGGTTGATGCAATAGCTTCCAAGGTCGATGCTCATGCTGTATGCAGAGCCGACTCGAGCATATGGGATTGGAGTTGCTCCTCTGATTAAGGCCTCAGAGCCTTTGTTGTTGGAGTTGAAGTGGTCATATGCGCAGTTGAATAAGCTGGTTGGAGCGGGTGTTGGAGAGTAGCCTTGGAGCTGGCTGTAAAGAGGCATTTTGGTGAGGCGCTCATGATGCGTGTTGGTGTTGTGCACAGCCTTGAAGAAGCTTGGTGCTAGGCTTTGGAATCCTTCGTTGATGCAGAGGGAGGCACTGGCTTAGTGCAGGTTCTTTGCATGCGGATTGGAGCGCAATATTTGGAGAGGTCACCTTGCAAGCTTAGGCTATAGAAGCCTAGAATTGGTGGAGGTAGATGGAGCAGCCAACCACTCGAGTCGAGGCTCAAAGCTAAGTCGATGCTGCTAGTAGAGCTCTGTAGATGCTGTTCGTAGTTCATTGATTGATGTTCCATGTGTGTGAGTTTTTTAGGACCAATTGAAAGTACTTCAGTACCAGTTTAAGATACAATATCTTTTTTCGTATTGAAGGTTCTATAGCACCATCTAAAAGTGGTTCACATGTCTAGTGTAAATTACTTTAAGTCTATTTTATACAAGTTTAAGAGTGTCTTACGGTGAGCATTTTAGGACTTCTTTTAATTCTACTTTGATAAAACTAGAGTATAAATCTAAGGCTCATCAAGCAAATATATGGGATGCTTTACAAAAGCACATCCCCCCATCCTCTTGCAACAAACATCTTCTTTGTTGGGGAGAATCAAGTCTCCAATGTCCAAAATTAAAAAACAAGATCTTTAACCTAGTGATGGTGATACTTAGAGGTTGTTGTCTTTGTCATGTTTATAGGGGCAAGAATCCATCCTCTTGTAATTGTAAACAAGCATTGGCTGCACAGAGGTTTCTCTTGTGGATACACAAGACCTTTGCTATCTTTGCTATGCTGATAGATTTGTTATTGCTACCATTATTGTTAAGTAGCATCATTAGACATGACCTATTAAAGAAAAGCTCATCTTTTGATTGGGGCACTTTGACTTGTGTCAAAGTGTTGTAGATGTCTTGGCTACCACAGCTCATTTGTAGCCCATTTCTTTAGGTCGAACATCCTTGAAATTGGGATGAAAGAGAGTTCAAGAAATCTTTGCTTATGAGTAGCTTTGTTGAGGCCCTTCATCTTCTCATATTAGCAGTTAGCTACACATCTACAAATCTTCTTTCTTGCCTTCTCATCGGTGGACCTATTCTCTTTGTCCCTTTGCTTCTCCTTTGCATTTCGTCGATGCTCATTTTGCTTTGCAAACCAATACTTCTTGATAAACTCAATATCTTCTTGACCAAGAATAACCATGCCTCCATTTGCTTGCACTTTTGCATTGTTCTTGTTTGGAAGAAGGTATAGAATATGTTATCCTATGCTTTTGAATCTAGTTTAGAGTCATGATGAGATTTTGTATTGCATTTTCACATGATGGGTCAAGTCTAGCCAAATAATCTTTAATATGCACATGGCTACTACCAAGGAATGTGATAATACTACTTTTGGATAGGATAGATAGGTAGGCTTATGTGAGTGGTACTAAAGAAAACTAAATAACACCAAATGATACTTTAGGATCATGTATAAGCACTTTGAATGACTCTAAAATACTTTTGAGTCTTAAAGTACTTCTATACCACTTCATGGTACATCTACATGATTTAATAGCACTTGAGAACCACTTAATGGTATTTTTGGGCCACTTAAAAGTACTGAAGGACCACTAAGTAGCACTGACAAACATCTTAATAGTTCTCCTAGACCACTCAGAAGTACTTAACGACCACTTATCTGGACCACTAACTACTTTTGCACCATAAATTTCCACCTAAGGACCTACTTAATATTACTTTTGATCGCTTAATAGCACTTTAGAACCACTAAATAGTACTTTTGGACCACTTAGAAGTACTTAAGGACCACTAAGTAGCATTGACAAACATCTTAATAGTTCTCTTAGACCACTTAGAGGTACTTGATGACCACTTACGATACTTATGGACCACTTACTACTTTTGCACCATAAATTTCCACTTAAGAACCCACTTAATATTACTTTTGATCCCTTAAAAGTGCTTAAGGACCACTTAATAGTACTTTTTATCCCTTTATAGTACTTAAGGACCACTAAATACTACTTTTGGATAGGATAGATAGGGTACGTAAGTAATACGAAAGAATATTAAATAAGGACTAAATAACACCAAAGAGTACTTGAGGAGCATGTATAAGCACTTTGAATGGCTCTAGAATTTTCTTACATCTTAAAGTATTTTTGTACCACTTAATGGTATGTATGCACCACTTAATAGCACTTCAGAACCTCTTAATAGTACTTCTAGACCACTTAGAACTTAGAAGTACTTAAGGACCACTAAGTAGCATTTATAGATATCTTAATACTTCTCTTGGACCACTTTGAAGTACTTAATCACCACTTAAGAGTACTTTTGATCCACAAATTTGCTCTTAATGACCCACTTAATAGTACTTTTGGACTACTTAGAATTGCTTAAGGACCACTTAATAGTACTTCTAGATCTCTTAGTAGTACTTAAGAACCACTAAATACTACTTTTGGATAGGATAGATACATAGAGGATAGGATAGCATCCAATTGAAGATCATAAGTCACTAAACCACACTATCTTCCTTCCAAAGCCTGCATGATGTGGAAGAGATGCTTTCTTTTGCTGCCTTGAATCCTCTTCAGCATGACGTGAGTTGAAGGCAATGTGGGTTTCAGTGACTTATGATCTTCTATTGGAATGAGGGGGTGTATAATGGGATATGGGACCTCAAAGAATTTCATGGCCTTTGCAAAAGACTCTAGAATCAGATATAAGAACTTTAAGAACACTTGATAAAACTTTAGGTCACCTTGAAAACTATAAAAGCTTTTGAGAGCTATTAGAAGTACCTTAAGATGGCTTAAAGTACATTAGAGCTACTGAAAGTGCTTCAAAACCTTTGCAAAGTACTCTAGGATCAAGTATAAGTTCTAAAAGTGTACTTTAGAGCTATTTAAAGTACTTATACATGCTCCTCAAGTAATTTATAGTGGCACAAAAGTACTAATTTAAGTGTTTTTAAGTGATATTGAAGTTGTTCCAAGTGGTATTAAAGCACTTAGAAGTACTTTAGTATCACTTGAAATTCATACATCTTCTTTTGTGCCATTGAAATCCACCTAAAAGTGCTTCAGACCATGTGTGAACTTTTTAGGACCACTTGGAAGTACTTCAACACCACTTTAAGATACAATATCTTTTTGCTATTGAAGGTTCTGTAGCACCATCTGAAAGTGGTTCAAATGTCTAGTGTAAAGTACTTTAAGTCTATTTTATACAAGTTTAAGAGTGTTTTACGGTGAGCACTCTACTTTGATAAAACTAGACTATGAACCTGAGTCTCATCAAGTAAATATATGGGATGCTTTACAAAAGCACATCTCCCCATCCTCTTGTAACAAACATCTTTTTGGTTGGGGAGACTCAAGCCTCTAGTTTCCAAATTCAAAAACAAGATCTTTAACCTAGTGATGATGGTACTTAGAGGTTGTTGTCTTTGGCATGTTTGTAGGGGCAAGACTCCATCATCTTTTAATTGTAAGCAAGCATTGGCTGCATAGAGGTTTCTCTTGTGGCTATACAAGACCTTTGCTACCTTTGCTAATCTGATAGATTTGTTGTTGCTTCCATGTCCATTCAAACCATTACCATTAAGTATCATCATTAGACATGACCTATTGAAGAAAAGCTCATCTTTTGATCGGTGCTCTTAAGCACCATAAGAGTAAGAAGCTCAAGAACCATCAATGTTGGCAAAGCATAGAAGAACGTTCTTGAAGAATCCAGATGAGTATCCTGGGATCTTTATGGATGGCATGGATCAAAAGAAGACATATTTGCCACACTTTGTGAGAGTTTGAAAAGATGTGAAGGAAGAGACAATTGCACGGGTGCATCTCATGGGATGTCTCTTGTATCACAAAATATCTAGGTTAAGGTAATTTTCAATTATTCAAATTTGTACAATGATCAAAATCTATCAATTACAATATCTCATTGCATTCTCACATCATGTGAATGCCCCCTTCCAAGAACACTATAGATCTATCTTGACAATACAGCAAGAGAAAAAAACAAATAGACATTTTTTGCATACATGTGTATGCTAGGGAGTTATTAATTAGATCAAAGTTGGATTCCTCTTGGTTGGTCATACTCGTGATCAAATAGATCAAATGTTTCGTACACATTGTCTGATCATCAATGTTGTCTTTAAGCAGACTAGCAAGTTTACATGGATGCAATGTCTTAGTAAATTAAAAATCACATAATTAAATGGGATTAGTATAAGAGTATAAGTGTTGTGGCTACTGGAGCTTGACAGGAACAATCTCGAGGAGGCCTCTCTTCTTGTGCATAGCACAAACATGGTCCATGTGCTAAACAAGCCCATGGTAATCTCCACAGTAGCAAAACCACTTTTGCTGATACCTAGCATGTATATTCACCTCATGATCCTCCTCACATTGTAACATTGGCTTCGCATGAGTAATAGTCCAAAATATGCAGGTCTAGTAAAAGCAGGATCCACAGAAGGTTTATGCATAGAGGATTCTAATCAATTGTCCTCGTAATATGAAAATAAATCAATAAAATTAGAACATTAATATATATTTATTATCCTTATAATATAATAATGAATTTACAAATAAGAACATTATAATCATCTAATTATTATGCAAACATAATGCTCTTTCACATTAAGTATTCATGTGATAGACTCTCTCTCTCTCTCTCTCTCTCTCTCTCTCTCTCTCTCTCTCTCCAAGTTGTCTGTATTGTACCACTGGCACCATTTGCGTAGATGGTTGGGTCGCATTACCCATGACTCCTAGTGGAACAAGTTGATTGAACCTTCTTTTATGGCATTGATTTGTGTTGTGGTTTTTCACATTGCAATGTTCGCAATACTGGGCCTTTACCATGTTTTCGGGAGTTGGGCATTCATTTTGATAGTGCCCATGCCCCTTTCATCGGACACACCTTGTATTTGACCTCTCATTCTTTTTGGTCTAAAGTCTTGGCTCTTTACCCAACTTATCTGCATGTCTATCTTCAATTTGATTATGGCATCCAATTTATCCTCTCTTTCTTTAACCCCTATAGGTTGAGAGTTAGATTGGGGAGTAAAGCTAGGTGCACTAGGCATGATGTTTGGCATTCCTAGTTGTTGAGCCATGTTCATTGGTTGAGAGGCCATAGTCATCATTGCACTAGTCTATTGTATTGCCAGCATTGGTAGTTATTGCGGTGTTTGGGGCATCACCATCTGGGGGATTGTCCTTCTGGTACATTCATCATCCCACTCATTCTTGCAAATGGATGTATGGCAAGTGGTATTGTAACTGCATTGTTGAGGTTTTTAGGATTTGGTTGGGGCATTGCCATCATCATGTTATATGCACCCCATTCATCATGGGCATATTTGTATTAAACCCAGGTAGAAAGGACGCATTGGAAAATGTTAATTGTTGGGGTAGCACGCCCTGATTTGCCATGTTCATTGTATAGGGTGTTACTTGTGATGGAGCTTTAGCTCTTGCATCTTGCATGCCTAATTTTGCTATCTCCTAATATCCTGTTATGGCAATTGTTGCATCTAGAGTTTGGGGTGGTTGCATTCTCACATAAAACCCAACATCCCCAAGGAGACCTTTGACATGCCATCCTACTTGTTCTAGCATTGCCGCAGATTGGGCCTGCTTGCTAATAAGTCTCTTGACTCGATTATCATACATCTGGATGGATTCATAAGGAAGCATCTGAATGTTTGTTAATTCCTCTCTGATCTTGTCATTATACCCCATGGGTCTCTAAACAATGCTCATCCCAAGTGGGAAAATGAGCAGTCGAAAATTGGGTATGCCAATCACTGGTGAACCCATCAAGTGTGGCCTAGAAGATGCAAAGTCTATCTACATCGACCCCTTGATTATTGGCTTTAGCTATTGTATTAAAATGGTTTATATGGACATTCGGATCCTCCCCTATTCCTTTATAAACATTATATCTAATGAATGACCCTACATTTGCCATGTTGTGAGTTGTAGTAGTTGAGCTTGATGTAAAGGTATGAGATGTTGAACATTTGCCATCATGCACTTCGTCGCACGTCCCACACTATCCTAATCTAAATATTGATCAATAATTCATAGAAAACGAGCACTAAGATCTATCAGACCTAACCTCCCACTTCCAACATATCATCTTGCATTCCTAGGCCTTAATCTTCTAGTCTCAAATGGACATCATTCTTAGCAACAAAGTACACTTGCATGTTCCATCCCCTAAGAGTGCTCTCAATGGAAGCAAGAACGGAAGAGGGAGAGAGAGAAACAGAGAGCCACACAAGTTTTGGTGGGTGCAAAACCACCCTAATCTTCTTTTTCATTCATTTATATATGTGTTTGAGTATTGTACATAACCGGGGTAAAAGGAATAGTGACATTTAACCCCCACAACCTCCCACTTAAAGGACAATGTGCCTTTAAGGGAGAATAACTATGAGCATACTATCCAATGCCCATCAATACACGACAATACTCAAACCGCTGACTAGGTAGACTCTTCATCAGCATATCTGTAGGGTTATCATCTATATGAACCTTGACAAGCTCTATGCGCTTGTCCTCAAGTACCTCCCTGATGAAATGGTACCTGACCTCAATGTGTTTGGTCTTTGCATGAAAGACCAGATTCTATGCTAGCTGAATAGCACTCATGGAATCACTATGCAATGTCGGTACACCTGTATGAATCCCCAAATCTCCCACTAGTCGATCAAGCCATATAGCCTCCTTGCAACCCTCTGTGGCTGCAACATACTCAGCCTCTGTGGTAGACAAAGCAATGCACTTCTGTGCACGAGACATCCACAACACTGCACCACTTGCAAAGGTGAACACATAATCAGAAGTGGATCTCCTACTATCCACATGCCCTGCATAGTCTGAATCTGTGTACCCAAGTACATGCATGTCTCCTCTACCAAAGTAGATGCACATCTCCTTGGTACCCTTCATGTACCTCATGATGCACTTAATTGCCTCCCAATGCCTCTTTCCTGGATTAGCCATATACCGGCTAACAACTCCCACTGCAAATGCAATGTCTGGTCTAGTAGCTATCATAGCATACATAAGACTCCCAACCGCTGATGCATAAGGAACCTTGGCCATCATGGCCCTTTCCTCATTTGATTTGGGACTATCTGTAGGACTCAGTTTCACATATGGAGGCAATGGAGTACTCACTGCCTTCCCCCCCTCCATATTGAAACGCTGCAATACTTTTGTAACATACTCTTTTTGTGAAAGCCAAAGGAGTCTCCTACTCCGATCATGCATGATGCGCATACCAAGAATATGACCTGCAAGTCCCAAATCCTTCATATTAAAGGCCTCATGCAACTTGGCCTTTAATGCATCTAGCTCATAAGTATTCTTGCTAGCTAATAGCATATCATCCACATATAGTGCCAAGATTATCAGGCTATTATCCTTAGCCCTTTTAGTGTAGAGGCAGTAATTAATTTCACTCCTTCTAAAACCCTGGGACCGAATGAAAGCATCAAACTTTTGATACCATTCTCTAGGCGCTTGCTTGAGACCATAGAGACTCTTCTTTAGCTTGCAAACTAAATGCTCTTTGCCCTTTTCTTCAAAGCCTTCCGGCTACACCATGTAAATTTCCTCATGCAAATCCCCATGCAAGAAAGCTGTCTTGACATACATCTGCATAAGCTCCATATCCTCTAACGCCACTAGTCCAAGCATGCATCTAAGTGTGGTCATCTTCACAACCGGAGAGAATATCTCATCAAAGTCCACACCTTCTCTTGCTTGAACCCTTTAGCGACCAAACGGGCCTTGTATCTAGGCACATCATCACCTATGACCTTCATTTTGTAGACCCATTTACATGGCAATGCTTTCTTTCCATGTGGCAAAGAAACCAAGTCCCAAGTCTTATTCTTCATAAGTGAACTCATCTATGATTGCATAGCATACTCCCATTTGCGTTGATCCGCGTGCATCATAGCCTCTCTGTAGCAAGAAGGCTCCCCGCAATAAGTAAGCATCACATAGTCTACCCCTGGAACAAACCTATCAGGCGGTCTAGACACTCTAGATGATCTTCTCAAGGGCATTTCAGCTTGCTGTCCCACCTGCATATCAGCCACATTTGGCTCATCATTTCCACCAATAGATGATCCATCATCTACCCTTGATTGTATACCTATGGGAGTACTTGGTGGTACCGTTTCTTGCACATTTGGTGCATGGACAGCTTGCTATCTATCAACATATGCAAGTGGATTCACATCCTGGAAAGTGATTCTCCTCATTTCCACATCCCTCATGGGTGCCTTATGCATCTTCTTCTCATTGAAGACTACATCACTGCTGCGTATGATCTTCTTTACTTCTGGATCCCAGAGACGATAGCCCATCTCTCCACTTTCACCATAACCCAGAAAGATGCATTTCCTAGACTTAGGATCTAGCTTTTTTTGAAGCTCTTTTGGCACATGTGCATATGCTTCACACCCAAATATACGCAAATGAGAGTAAGAGGGCTTCTTGCCACTCCATGCCTCTTCAGGAATACCACCATCCAAACTCTTACTAGGTGATCTATTTATCACATGCACTGCAGTCTTCATTGCCTCAGCCCAAAAACCACCAGAAAGACTTGCATTGGAAAGCATGCATTGCAACCTTTCTTGAATGGTACGGTTCATCTTTTCTGCAACTGGATTTTGCTTTGGAGTACGAGGGGATGTAAGCTCCCTCTTAATCCCACGAGTATCACAGAAATGCTGAAAGTCATGAGAGAGATACTCTCCACCACCATTGTCAGTCCGTAGGCATTTAAGCGTTCTACCTGACTGATTCTCAACCAAGGCCAGCCATTTCTGAAATACCTGGAACACATCACTCTTCCGAGCTATAGCATAAGCCCACACTTTCCTAGGTGCATCATCAATGAATGTCACATAGTATTCAGCCCCGCCTAATGACCGTGTAGGCATGGGACCACATACGTCTGAATGCACCAAATCAAGCATTTCAAACCCTTTCTTTCCCCTTCTTTTATGGGCTGATTTAGTCTGCTTCCCATAGAGACAGTGCTCACAAAATTCAAAATCAGAGAAACTCAAATGCAGTACATAACCCAAATGGCATAAGAGTTTCATTCCATTCCTCTTCCATTCTAGCTCATGTGCCCCAACCTGCAATGCCACAAAGAACTGCTTGGCTGCTCGGTTATCACAATAACATGATCAAATACCCCTGATACATGTAAGGGATACAAAGTCCCACACTTGGCACCCCTGGCCAAAAGCATAGAGCCCTTCTGAATTTCCCAACTTTGAAAGCCAAAAGTGGTGTGAAAACCAGCATCATCTAGTTGACCCACTGAAATAAGACTCTTGGTCAACTTAGGCACATGTCTCACATGTTTCAAAATAAATGCAGAGCCATTTGCAAAAGAAAACCTTATGTCACCTACTCCCACTATGTCACATGCATAGTCATTTCCAAGATGCACACAACCTGTCTTTCCACTATCATAAGTGGAGAACCATTCCCTATGGGGAGTAACATGGAATGAAGC
The DNA here is from genome assembly GCF_047967505.1 of Dipteris shenzhenensis. NCBI lineage: Eukaryota > Viridiplantae > Streptophyta > Polypodiopsida > Gleicheniales > Dipteridaceae > Dipteris > Dipteris shenzhenensis. Next base: position 2,965,233 of record NC_141603.1, on the reverse strand, counting down.
ACCAGAATCCAAAATCCAATCTTGGGAATATGCATCATCTGAAGTGGTAAGCAACTCTGTAGATAAACTAGACATGAAGAGAACGTCATTATCACTATCATCTGTGATTGCATTGATCTGCTCGATCTTCACTTTTCCTTTGTCCTCCCTTGGACTCTCTTCCTTTTGATTTGCACCCCAATTTGCATTCTTTTTCTTATCCTTTGGTTCTCTTTTTAGCTTGTAGCAATCCTTCTTCATATGGCCCTTCTTGCCACAGTGGTAACACTCAATGTTCCATGCCCTGGATTTGCTACGAGACTTCCCTCTTTCTTGGGACTTCCCCCTGAACTGTGATCTACCCCTTTGCACATTTAAGGCTGCATCTTGCTTGTTGCCATCCATAAACTTTCGTCTAATCTCCTCGGCCAACAAGCTACCCACAACATCATCAAATTTTAGTACTCCACTAGGTGCAGTGTTACTGACACAGCTGTACGGAAGGTATCCCATGAGGATGGCAATGAACATAAGAGAAATATTGCCTTAGTCTCCGCATCAAAATTCATCTTTTGAGCCTGAAGTTGGCTGAAAATAATATTGAATTCATTCAAGTGAGAAGCAATGGAGACCCCTTCCTTCATCTGCGGCTCAAACAACCTCTTCATGAGGTAAACTTTAGAGGCAGTTTCCTTCTCATAAGTGGCACACAGTTTCTTCCACAAATCTTTCATAGTCTGCTCATTTACTACTGTGAAATAAATTGACTCTGCGAGATGAAGTCTAATAGTAGACTTTGCTAATGCATCCAACTCATTCCAATCATCTCAGACATATTTGCAGGCTTAGCTTCAATCCCTGCCAAGGGTTTAATCTGCTTCTTTTGAATAAGCACATCCCTTATCTATTCTTTCCACAAAGAAAAGTTTGTCCCATCAAACTTTTTAATGCTAAGAAACTCCTTTTCAGACATGGAAGAGGATGCCATGATGCAAATAAAGCAAAATCCCAAATGCTAGTGCCTACAAGAGAGAATCACACCAAATACTAGGTGCACCCAATTGTGTATGCCACAATAGACTGAAATATCACCAAAACTCAAAAGCATCAAAAGATGCAGCTGAGTCATGTGCATGTACTATGCATCCATATGAGCAAATATGGCCCAAAAGAAAATGCCAACTGCAATGGCAATCCAAAATGCCAATAAGTGCCAAATGACTCAAGCATAAACACCATCCACTGGCATATGCATTAATAATATGTCATCCAAGAGAGCATATCACTATCAGTGCATCACCTGCAATGTGTCAAAGCTGTCCCTCAGCATAAAATAGCATCCATGTGCAAAGCGTCCATAAAAAATAGCATCCCACAAGGCAATTTGGGCCTATTAGCACATCCAATAAGGACTGCAATGCATCTAAATGGCCTATAAACCATCCATTGCAATCCAATGCACACCACGAATGAGCGCACACTGCTTAAACTGCAACCAGAGTGATCTACATAAGGTATGCTCAAGAAATCATAGTCCCATGATAATGACCGCTACTGAAAATAGAACCTGAGATGCCTCAAAACATGGGCGCCATTGCATAATCGGACTCAGCAAGAAAATCTACAAATATCTCTCTTCTGTTGGAACTCCAAAATCCCAACCGATGAGTGAGAAATGGGAGTCAACACTTATCCACTGCCATGTGGCATAAATCTAAGGTTTCAAAACCTTAGAATGAAAAATGCATAACAGAGAGACGAAATCGAATACACAGAGATCTATAACTTTGAAAATCCCCCACCGAATCGTGTAAGAACTGATAGGTAGGGGTTTTTGGGCATTTGGAACACAATGGGACAGACGGTTTTGGAAACTGTGGTCTCAATCATTGGGTCCAACACACGGACTGAAAAACGTTTTTGGAGACAGAGCTATTTGTAAACTCCACCGGAGTGCGAATGATGAGCAACATAGAAGTTTTAAGACCTCCTGAGTCCACGGGAACTGACAGATTTGCAAATGGTTGCTCCAAACTTGAGTTCCAACACCCGAGCATAAGAACGTAGAAACTGACACAGTGAGTCAGAAATCCAATGAAATGATCCCAGATTCAAGAATGAAGGTGTTTCCAAGCTCCTGAAGTGAAGTGGACACCAAAAGCAAGCAATAGTTGCCTCTACAAGTCAATACAGAGTCTCTGTCATCGAACGGAATAGGAAAAAGCTCAAAAAACGACTTTTTCTTTGAAAACACTTAACAGGCTCTCAAAACCACTTCGCAAAACCAAAGTGACTTTTCCAAAGGTTCCTCCAAGGTCTCTACACACTTGGATGCAAGTAAAGTCACCCACAAAGCTTCCCATAGAGCTTCTCCTTCCTCCCATAGAGCTGCTGAGCTTCAAGCATTCATGCACGCTTAGCTAGATCACCCAGGCTCTGATACCAGTTGAGAGTGCTCTCAACGGAAGCAAGAACGAAAGAGGGAGAGAGATAAACAAAGAGCCACACAAGTTTTGGTGGGTGCAGAACCACCCTAATCTTCTTTTTCATTCATTTATATATGTGTTTGAGTATTGTACATAACCGGGGTAAAGGCACAGTGACCTTTAACCCCCATATCCCCGATAGTGGTGCCATTTTATATGTGAAAACTAGGGTTGGCTTCAACATGCAATTATTAATCCGAGGGCATTATGGGGGAAAGATATATCCTGCCATGTGCAAGTGGGTTGCTTGGCAATTATCGTTGTAGAAATAAGGATTCCTGCAACCTATCAACTCTATGCAAAATCCAACCACTCATGTCACCACCACCTCACCATTGTCTCTTGCATCCACAAGAGAGATGGGACATGATCAAGGGATGATCCTTCTTATTGGTTGAAGGAGGGAGAGGTCTACCATTTCCATTAGCCTTCTCCAAATATTAAGGGGACTCCAAACATTTTCCCTATCATACTTCAAGAGGATAGGAAAGCAAGGGGACAATACCTATATCCTCAACTCCTCTATGCCATGTGTGTGAATATAAAGTTTGCAAAATTATCCTTTCCCTTCCAAGTCTAGGGGTAGAGGTTCAATGTTTAGGTGAAGTTGTGTTTTGGTGATCATTGACATCGCACAAGGTATGGTTTCCCCCCTTTAAGTTGATTATAAAACCACCACTCCTTTTAAAGGAACATGCATCTACTTTATGCATTCACACATGACAAGTTACCGCAAGAATAAAATGACATAAGATTGAAATGATTTCATAAACTTTGCAAACACCCTTTGTTTTTAAATGAACATGAGAGCACCTTTCAATACTTTGACATGTCATTGGTAAATAAATTTTGAGGACACCAACACACTTGGGATTCATTAATCAACCCACATTCATAAACATAACCAAACTTTATTTGCAACTACCCAAGGACATATCCTTTCTTCTCATGCTCAAGCACTCTCTCTCTCTCTACCCTAAGACCCATAATATATTTGATCCAAAGGGCTTGAATATTCAAATTCAAAAGTATTTAATTACCATTTTGATGCATAAAGACTCCCTTAACTTTAAGTCATTGATTTTCATCATGCTTATACTTTCATCACCCTCATGTTTGTGTTCAACACCTCATGCATGACTACTCTTTCACCCTCCATTTAAGCATTTCATAAGACATGAATGCCAAAGTAAATGATAAGTTTGGTATCATTCTCCTAACCTTCCTTTCTTTTTTCCAATGTAGGCTAGTGTCCTGACCCTATATGTCTACTCACTGCCTTCTTATAGGTTGCTAGTTGACCTGCTTATGGGCGTATATGGGACTCATTGGCTTTCTTCTTAGGTTGGTTGTCCAGATCTCAAGTCTGCCCACATGACTTTTCCATCATACATATAATCCAACTGAGGCATAGATGGGGTAGCTATTCATTTTGCAAAAACCTCAGATTCAACCCGTAGCATAGGTGTTATTCCCATATAGATTTAAAATTTGAAAAGCAAAATCCTTTTCTCTAAGTTCTCTAACAATAAATCCTTCAATAGTACATATTTTAGACAGCATTCAACAATTGCATTCTTGAAGATGGTATTCAAGGTAGATAACATAGAATTCAATTACTTTTCTATCTCACCTCAAGGTAAAATGTTGAACATTGTGCACTTCTTCGGCTCCACTAGCCTCTGGAGATGCCTGCAATCTAGGGTAGCAAGGTTTACAACGTTCAATTTCTCTGCAATCAACACCAAACAACAATCCACCACACTCATTTTATGACAAGGTGAGTAAGTTTCATGAAGCTCTTTGACTCTAAGCCAATCTCCCTCCAACATTGAAACAATCTATTATCCCAATGAGGATGATATCAGTAAGGCGATGGGAGAGCCCTCGTTTCCCCAGCATGTGTGAGGCTTCTGCAACACACTTCTAAAAACAAACATTTTTGCACCCTCTCCTTGGATCTTTGCAAAAGCTCTTCCACTTCTTCAAATATTTTCAAACCAACCAGCATAGAGCATAAAGCAAATATATATTTATTCTTGATCTCTCTCCAACAATTATCAGCTTGTATTCGCAATGTGTTAGGCAAACATCCGTGAGCATCTCTGACCTTTCTTATTGCTTTCATGATTGATATAACAACCTGGTTACTATCATGGTCATGCAAACTATCAATCCATACATCACAAAAGATTCGGTATCCATGTACTAATACTCCACACAAGTGTGTTTTTAGTCCATGTTTGCCCTCCAATGTTGGTGGGATACATTTATATCGTGGCAAAGTGGTTGTATTCTGGTCCATGCCATCAATGGTGATGCACATGGACTTATCGACATGTGAAATAGCTTCCTCTCTCCAAGAAGCATACAACTTTCGAGCATCCTGCACATGACATAAATGGATTGATCGCCATTTAATATATCTTCTCGTTGCTGCTCACATTTACTATGTTCAATGGCATTTTTTAATTCATCACATGTCTTACATTTTGACATCCTTTGCTTTGATGGTGTCTTGACATGGCAATCTCTACGCCAAATTTTGTACAAGGTTGATCGTGAAATCATGCTCTCGTCTCTGTCTTGTAAAGTTTTATTGATAGTTTCTAGGATGACCTTCTTTGTCATTTCCAAAGAAAGATGTTGTTGGCATTCGACACATCCATCTAGCATTGTTTGTTGAAGATGAGGCTGCGGTAATGCATGGTCTTCGAGAACTTGCTTTAATGTTGCGGTTGCATTTATAGTGCTTCCATGGCATTTAAGCTTGTAGGTATTTCCATGAATTGTATGAATAACTTTTTCTTTCACCTCTGCCCAGATGGTCCAGTATGTGCCATGTGATAGTCCAGTTAACCATTGATATCCTCGATTGCAAATGGGTCTCCCATTAACCATGGGTTTCAATCTAGGTTTACAGTGTCTTCAAATCTTGATTCGTGCCTTGATGAAGAAAGCATGAAAACTCTTGAAGAAGATAGTTATGTCTATTAGGCACTGTCTTACTCCAAATACCAAGGCGTATGGCTGCACAATCATCTTTCCCAACTTTTCTAATGCAAAGTCTCTTGCAACAAACTCGCATAAGCATTTCTCCTCGGATAGCATCACATGTCTCTTTGGTTCTGGAATTGATGCCATGATTCTTCGCCTCTTCACACTCACATACTTTCTTTTTGTAAATAGTGTCTTGCGTTTTCTAGTTGTAAGACCATCAAACCTCGAATCCATTTCCCTTGAATCTTCATCTTTATAATCAAATGCTGTGTGGGCTTGAGAATTATTTGATACCTTATAATATCTTGGAAATGGCAATCTGGTAGACATGTTCATTGATGTCAATTTATTGCCAATGCCTCTTGAATTTTGTGGTTGAACTGTTTCTCCTTCGTAACACAAGATTCTCCCATCTATATTCTCTAGCATGCTAGCAACAATATTACGAACAACATGACAAGTCTCAGATTCTCTACCCCTTTTGCCTTGTGTTCGAGTGGTAACATCATGATCATTATCACTAATATCATCAATTCCTGTTATTGCATCACTTATCCCATCGATCTTTGCATGTATTTTTCTTTGTGGTCCCATCTTATTATTCTCAACACAAGACAAGTCTTCTATATCAATAAGCATGTTTGAGTCACTTGCAGCACAAAGACAAGTCTTCTATACCAGTGAGCCTGTTCGAGTCACTTGCAACACAGGACAAGTCTTCTATACCAGTGAGCATGTTCGAGTCACTTTCAACACATGACAAGTCTTCTATACTAGTGAGCCTATTCGAGTCACTTGTAACACAAGACAAGTCTTCTATACCAGTGAGTATATTTGAGTCACTTGCAACACAAGAAACCTTTTCTACATCAACATTTGTTACTATAATGTCCTCAATACCTATGAGCATGCACTATGATACTCTTGATTACTACTATAGCTTCTTATCAATTTGGATCCCATTTGTGTTATAGTCTTTTTCTTCTGATAATATTCCATTGTGTCTTCCATGACATTGAAGGAAATTGTCTTGGGCAAACTTGATTTCAAGAAAGCTAACCCCCATTTACAAGAGTTGAGACGTAATATTATGGATGTCTAATTGTGAAGCACTATCCATTGCATTTTGAATGACACCTGCACTAGTCAACTTAATTATCTCCACTATTTAGAGAAAACTCTGAGCATAGCCCTTAAAGTTGCCAATTGCTAAAACTTTTCTGGAGCAAGATAACATCTCTACTTTTTTCCCCTGAAAATAAGTTTTCTTGATATCTTGAAAGTATGTCTTTGGAACAATTTTGTCTTGGCCCTAGAGTGTTCTGTGTGCTTGCATATCAAATATGTCACATTGTAAGATATCTCCCAATGTTTCAAAGTCTCCATGTGGATATTTTTAATGTACTTCAGGATTTACAACCTTGGTGATTATCACTACACATCTTCTCTCACCACAACGTTGGAAATGACACACATTCATAGGATCAAGACTATGAATTCGTCCAAAAGCCACCACTTCATTCTTCTTATATAACACCACATCCATACCCTCTGTTAGGGTGAATACCTGTTTTATGTACAAAAATAGATTAGCAATTCAAAATGAACATAATAAATAATCATTGAGCTTATTATTACTTAATAACTTCTATATCAAAACTAGGAGAGAAGGCATTAAACCTAAACCCTACATCTTAAACTTTAAATAATTAATACCAAAACATCTTAACCACCGTAAATCCTAAACTTTAAACATTTAATTCCTAAACCCTAAATCCTAACTCCTAAACAATAAATCCTAAACCTTAAACCCTAAACTCTAAATCCTAAACCCTAAATCTTAAATCCTAAATCCTAAATCTTAAATCTTAAACCCTAAACCTTAACCCTAAAATACAACCAAAATTTAATGAATTTTTTAAATTTGTGCAATAGGTTGGATATATCCCCCAACCTGTTGCTTGAGCAACAGGTTGGATATATCAAGCAACAAGTTGGGGGATATATCCAACCTGTTGCACAAATCAAGAATTTTTCTTATTTGTGCAACAATTTGATATACAGTTGGGGAATATATCCAACCTACAACTCAAAAATTTTCTTGATTTGTGCAACAACCTGTTGCTTAAGCAACAAGTTGGGGGGTATATCCAATCTATTGCACAAATCAAGAAATTCTCGATTTCTGCAACAGGTTGGATATACCCCCCAACCTGTTGCTTGAGCAACAGGTTGGGGGGTATATCCAACCTGTTGCAGAAATCGAGTTGAGCATCAGGTTGGGGGGTATATCCAACCTATTGCAGAAATCGAGAATTTCTTAATTTGTGCAATAGATTGGATATACCCCCCAACTTGTTGCTTAAGCAACAGGTTGTTGCACAAATCAAGAAAATTTTTGAGTTGTAGGTTGGATATATTCCCCAACTGTATATCAAATTGTTGCACAAATAAGAAAAATTCTTGATTTGTGCAACAGGTTGGATATATCCCCCAACTTGTTGCTTGATATATCCAACCTGTTGCTGCAACAGGTTGGGGGATATATCCAACCTATTGCACAAATTTAAAAAATTCATTAAATTTTGGTTGTATTTTAGGGTTAAGGTTTAGGGTTTAAGGTTTAAGATTTAAGATTTAGGGTTTAGGATATATCCAATCTGTTGCACAAACCAAGAAAATTCTCGATTTGTGCAACAGGTTGGATATACCCTCGATTTGTGCAACAGGTTGGGGGGTATATCCAATTTGTTGCACAAATCCAGAAAATTCTCGATTTGTGCAACAGGTTGAGCAACAGGTTGGGGGGTATATCCAACATGTTGCACAAATCAAGAAAATTCTTTGATATTGCAATAGGTTGAGTGCACCATTAACCTATTCGACTTGCAACAGTTTGGAGGATATATTAAACCTATTGCACAAATTGAAAAAAATCATAAAATTTTGATTTTATTTTAGGGTTAGGGTTTAGGGTTTAGTATTTAGGGTTAAGGATTTAGGGCTTAGGATTTAAGATTTAGTGTTTAGGGTTTCGTGTTTATGATTATGTTTTTAGGGTTTAGGGTTTAGGATTTAGGGTTTAGGGTTTAGGGTTTAAAATCTAGGATTTAGGGTTTATGATTATTATTTTAGGGTTTAGGATTTAGGGTTTAGTATATAAGATCATGAGCTTAGAGTCTAGAATCTAGGGTTTAGAATTGAAAATTAGGTTTTAGAATTTAAGTTATAGGGGTTAGGGTTTAAGGTTTAGGGATTATAACTGTTATATAAGTTTAAGAGCTTAGATTGTATAACCTAAGATTTAGGGAACTTTAGGATTTAAGATTTAGGGTGTAAGATTTAAGATATATAGACTATATAAAATATGCATTCTAAAGTATTTAGTTTAGATATATATAGACTATATGTTATATGCTTTCCAAAGTGTTTTGTTTATAGGTACGATCCATTGCAAAGGCTTTACTTTAAGTAAGTATAAGTCTACCTAGTCAAAGTATCCTACTGATTAGGGACAAGCACATAGGCTAAAAGCACACTGATTCATATTTTCTTACATTCATGCTGCATGGTGTATCAGAAGGTACGATCCTTTGCAAAGGCTTTACTTTAAGTAGTTATAAGTCTACCTAGTCAAAGTATCCTACTGATTAGGGACAAGTACATAGGCTAAAAGCACACCGATTCATATTTTCTTACATTCATGCTGCATGGTGTATCAGAAGAAATGAAAAAGTATGTGATAAGAAATATTCAAAAGAAATATGTATTCCATATCATGGATACCATGGATATCTGGTGGTTGCTAAAGTAAAAAAATGATATGGATGCAATGATAATGTAGTCTTCTAAATTCTATGGTTTTAAATACCCACCTTACAAATACATTATCTAATTTTTCATTCTTCGACTAACTAACAAGTATTATACACATGGAATAAAAGCATACATGCTAAAAGTAAGTGTGTAAATTTTAATATTTTCTTATTTTTTAAATTAATTCAATTCTTTTATTGACTACTTTTTAAAATTGAAAGATTATTAGTATATAATCTATATAATATTAAATGTTAATAATGTATAATATTAATTATTTATATATTTATTTAAATTTATATAATAATTAATTTATATTTATATTAGTTTTTAAGTTAATAATGTATAGAATAGTAATATATTCACTAATTCTTCATTATTTTAAGAGTAAGTATTATGTAAAGCACATATGCTATATTTATATATTTATTTATATAATAATTATATAATATTTATATTAATTTATAGATTAATAATATATATTTTTAGCAAAATTATATTTTAACATTAGTTAATAAAAATTTATTATATTATGGAGTAAAAATATTATAAATGGATTTCTTATATTAATAAAGTTCGTGAGAAGAGTTTTTTGGAAAGATTTATATAATTTTGTGTTGAAATTGTTGCGTACGCAATAGGTAGGGACATTTGAGTGGTTTTGACGTTGAGAGAGAAATTTGTAATAAAGTGTTATGAGAAGAGTTTTTTGGAGAGATTTATGATTAATTTTTATTTTGAAGTTGTTGCATACACAATAGGTAGGGAGGTTTGAGTGGTTTTGAGGTTGAGATAGAAATGTGTAATAGATTTTTTTTTTTTGAGGAGTTTTTTGGAGAGATTTATGATTAAATTTTGTTTTGAAGTTGTTGCGTACACAATAGGTAGGGAGGTTTGAGTGGTTTTGAGGTTGAGAGAGAAATTTGTAATAGATTGTTTTTTTTAATTGATGGGTTTTTTAGAAAGATTTATGATTAAATTTTGTTTTGAAGTTGTTGCGTACACAATAGGTAGGGTTTGAGTGGTTTTGAGGTTGAGAGAGAAATTTGTAATAGATTGTTTTTTTTTTTTGGAGGAGTTTTTTTGGAGAGATTTATGATTAAATTTTGTTTTAAAGTTATTGCGTACGCAATAGGTAGGGAGGTTTGAGTGGTTTTGAGGTTGAGAGAGAAATTTGTAATAGAATAAGTTAGGAGAGAAATTTCTGAGAATAGGTTGTGAGAGTTTGAGGTAAAGAGAAAAATTTGTGGGAAAAAAGATTTAATGCAAAAATGGTTTTTTAAGTTGTTGCGTACACACAAGTCTTTGAGAAAAGAATCGGATTTGAAAAAAAATTCAAATTTATACAAACTTGATTCTTAGAAGTTCTTGTGTACGCAATAGGTTAGAAATGAACTCACCTCTTGCAACATTTTGAAAATTTTTGAGAATCCTGCAACAGGTTGATGAGAGGAGAGAAGCGTGGAGTGTAAATGAATGATCTTTGATTGGAAGAGAGAATGAAGAATGTTCTACTTATAGTGAACCTAAAAGAACTACAAAAACCTTTAAAACTAAAAAAAGCTGACTTGACCTAAAAGCTACCCATTTCCTATAAAACTCTACTTCTCCTCATTCTCTCTCACAACTCTCCTCATTCTCTCTCACAACTTTCCTGGAGCTCCACCACCTCTCCACCCAGGTACTCCCTCCCTCCCTCCCTCTCGTCCCTCCCATCCCCTCTTCTCCCGCTTCCTCTCTCCCCTCCCTTCCCCTCCCCTCCCGTGCCCTCCCCTCCCCCTCCCTTCCCCTCTCCTTCCCCTTCTTCTCCCGCTTCCTCTCTCCCCCTCCCTTCCCCTCTCCTCCTGCTTCTCCCCTCCCTCCTCCGGCTTCCTCTCCTCCCCTCCCTTCCCCTCTCCTCCCCCTTCCCCTCTCCTCCCTTCCCCCTTCCCCTCTCCTCCCTGCCTTCCCTTCTGCTTCCCCTCCTCTCCCTCCCCACCGGACCTTCCCCCTCCCTTCCTCTCCCTTCGCCTCCCCGCAGGCCCCTCCCTCCCTGCCGTCCGTCCCTTCCAACCCCCACTGTCCGTCCCTTCCCCCCCCCTCCCCCTCCCCCACCCCCGCCCCGCCCCCTTCCCCTCCCCCTTGCCCCCCCTCCCCTGCCCCGCCCCCTTCCCCTCCCCCTTGCCCCCTCGCCCCCTTCCCCTCCCCCTTGCCCCCCCCTGCCCCCGCCCCGCCCCCTCCCCCTCCCCTCATGCAGGGGAGGGGGAGGGGGTGGGGCGGGGACAGGGGCAGGGGCAGGAGAAGGGACGGGGGTGGGGTGAGGGGAGGGGGAGGGCGTGGGGGGAGGGGGAGGGGAGGGGGAGGGGGCGGGGCGGGGGAGGGGAGGGGGAGCGGGGGGATCCCCCCCTCCCCGTCGAGCCGACCGGGAGGGGGGGAGGGGGAGGGGGCGGGGCGAGGGAGGGGAGGGGCAGCAGCAGGGGAAGGGGAGGGGGCGAGGGCAAGGGAAGGGGAGGGGGCGAGGGCGGGGCGGGGGCAGGGGCGAGGGGAGGGGGAGGGTCGGGGGAGGGGAGGGGGAGCGGGGGGGGATCCCCCCCACCTTTGCTTGTGCAACAGGGGGGGCCCCTCCCCGCCCCGCCCCCTCCCGCTCCTCGTGCCCTCCCCCTCCCCCCGCCCCTTTCCCTCCCCCACGCCCTCCCCTGTGCCCCTCGCCCTGCCCCCCTCCCTCGCCCCCTTCCGCCCCCCCCCCCCCCCCGTCGAGAGGGGAAGGGGGAGGGGGCAGGGCGGGGCGGGGGCGAGGGGAGGGGGAGGGGGCAGGGCGAGGGAGGGGAGGGGAAGGGGGGGGATCCCCCCTCCGGCGAGGGGAGGGGGAGGGGGCGGGGCAGGGGAGGGGGGGATCGCCCCCCTCCCCCGCCCCACCCCCTCCCCCTTGAGAGTGCTCTCAACGGAAGCAAGAACGGAAGAAGGAGAGAGAGAGATAGAGAGCCACACAAGTTTTGGTGGGTGCAGAACCACCCTAATCTTCTTTTTCATTCATTTATATATGTGTTTGAGTATTGTACATAACTGGGGTTAAGGCACAGTGACCTTTAACCCCACAACCTCCCACTTAAAGGACAATGTGCCTTTAAGAGAGAACAACCAGTGAGCATACTATCCAATGCCCATCAATACACGACAATACTCAAACCGCTGACTAGGTAGACTCTTTGTCAGCATATCTGCAGGGTTATCATCTGTATGAACCTTGACAAGCTCTATGCGCTTGTCCTCAAGTACCTCCCTGATGAAATGGTACCTGACCTCAATGTGTTTGGTCTTTGCATGAAAGACCGGATTCCGTGCTAGCTGAATAGCACTCATGGAATCACTATGCAATGTCGGTACACCTGTATGAATCCCCAAATCTCTCACTAGCCGATCAAGCCATATAGCCTCCTTGCAACCCTTTGTGGCTGCAACATACTCAACCTCTGTGGTAGACAAAGCAACGCACTTTTGTGCACGAGACATCCACGACACTGCACCACCTGCAAAGGTGAACACATAACCAGAAGTGGATCTCCTACTATCCACATGCCCTGCATAGTCTGAATCTGTGTACCCAAGTACACGCATGTCTCCTCTACCAAAGCAAATGCACATCTCCTTGGTACCCTTCATGTACCTCATGATGCACTTAACTGCCTCCCAATGCCTCTTTCCTGGATTAGCCATATACCGGCTAACAACTCCCACTGCAAATGCAATGTCTGGTCTAGTAGCTATCATAGCATACATAAGACTCCCAACTGCTGATGCATAAGGAACCTTGGCCATCATGGCCCTTTCCTCATCTGATTTGGGACTATCTGTATGACTCAGTTTCACATATGGAGGCAATGGAGTACTCACTGCCTTCCCCCCCTCCATATTGAAACGCTGTAATACTTTTGTAACATACTCTTTTTGTGAAATCCAAAGGAGTTTCCTACTCCGATCACGCGTGATGCGCATACCAAGAATATGACCTGCAAGTCCCAAATCCTTCATATCAAAGGCCTCATGCAACTTGGCCTTTAATGCATCTAGCTCATAAGTATTCTTGCTAGCCAATAGCATATCATCCACATATAGTGCCAAGATTATCAGACTATTATCCTTAGCCCTTTTAGTGTAGAGGCAGTGATCAATTTCACTCATTCTGAAACCCTGGGACCGAATGAAAGCATCAAACTTCTGATACCATTCTCTAGGCGCTTGCTTAAGACCATAGAGACTCTTCTTCAGCTTGCAAACTAAATGCTCTTTGCCCTTTTCTTCAAAGCCTTCCGGCTGCACCATGTAAATTTCCTCATGCAAATCCCCATGCAAGAAAGCTGTCTCGACATCCATTTGCATAAGCTCCATATCCTCTACTGCCACTAGTCCAAGGATGCATCTAAGTGTGGTCATCTTCACAACTGGAGAGAATATCTCATCAAAGTCCACACCCTTCTCTTGCTTGAACCCTTTAGCAACCAAACGGGCCTTGTACCTAGGCACATCATCACCTGTGACCTTCATTTTGTAGACCCATTTACATGGCAATGCTTTCTTTCCATGTGGCAAAGAAACCAAGTCCCAAGTCTTATTCTTCATAAGTGAACTCATCTCTGATTGCATAGCATACTCCCACTTGCGTTGATCCTCACGCATCATAGCCTCTCTATAGCAAGAAAGCTCCCCGCAATCAGTAAGCATCACATAGTCTACCCCTGGAACAAACCTATCAGGCGGTCTAGACACTCTAGATGATCTTCTCAAGGGCATTTCAGCTTGCTGTCCCACCTGCATATCAGCCACATTTGGCTCATCATTTCCACCAATAGATGATCCATCATCTACCCCTGATTGTATACCTGTGGGAGTACTTGGTGGTACCATTTCTTGCACATTTGGTGCATGGAGAGCTTGTTGTCTATCAACATATGCAAGTGGATTCACATCCTGGAAAGTGATTCTCCTCATTTCCACATCCCTCATGGGTGCCTTATGCATCTTCTTCTCATTGAAGACCACATCATGGCTGCGTATGATCTTCTTTGCTTCTGGATCCCAGAGACGATAGCCCATCTCTCCACTTTCACCATAACCCAGAAAGATGCATTTCCTAGATTTAGGATCTAGCTTCTTTCGAAGCTCTTTTGGCACATGTGCATATGCCTCACACCCAAATATACGCAAATGAGAGTAAGAGGGCTTCTTGCCACTCCATGCCTCTTCAGGAATACCACCATCCAAACTCTTACTAGGTGATCTATTTATCACATGCACTGCAGTCTTCATTGCCTCAGCCCAAAAACCACCAGAAAGACTTGCATTGGAAAGCATGCATTGCAACCTTTCTTGAATGGTACGGTTCATCTTTTCTGCAACTGGATTTTGCTCTGGAGTACGAGGGGATGTAAGCTCCCTCTTAATCCCACGAGTATCACAGAAATGCTGAAAGTCATGAGAGAGATACTCTCCACCACCATTGTCAGTCCGTAGGCATTTAAGCGTTCTACCTGACTGATTCTCAACCAAGGCCAGCCATTTCTGAAATACCTGGAACACATCACTCTTCCGAGCTATAGCATAAGCCCACACTTTCCTAGTTGCATCATCAATGAATGTCACATAGTATTCAGCCCCGCCTAATGACCGTGTAGGCATGGGACCACATACGTCTGAATGCACCAAATCAAGCATTTCAAACCCTTTCTTTCCCCTTCTTTTATGGGCTGATTTAGTCTGCTTCCCATAGAGACAGTGCTCACAAAATTCAAAATCAGAGAAACTCAAATGCGGTACATAACCCAAACGGCATAAGAGTTTCATTCCATTCTGGCTCATGTGCCCCAACCTGCAATGCCATAAAGAAGTGCTTGGCTGCTCGGTTATTGCAACAACATGATCAAATACCCCTGATACATGTAAGGGATACAAAGTCCCACACTTGGCACCCCTAGCCAAAAGCATAGAGCCCTTTTAAATTTTCCAACTTTGAAAGCCAAAAGTGGTGTGAAAACCAGCATCATCTAGCTGACCCACTGAAATAAGACTCTTGGTCAACTTAGGCACATGTCTCACATGTTTCAAAACAAATGCAGACCCATTTGCAAAAGAAAACTTTATGTCACCTGCTCCCACTATGTCACATGCATAGTCATTTCCAAGATGCACACAACCTGTCTTTCCACTATCATAAGTGGAGAACCATTCCCTATGGGGAGTAACATGGAATGAAGCACCAGAATCCAAAATCCAATCCTGGGAATATGCATCATCTGAAGTGGTAAGCAACTCTGTAGATAAGCTAGACATGAAGAGAACGTCATTGTCACTATCATGTGTGACTGCATTGATCTCCTCGATCTTCACTTTTCCTTTGTCCTCCCTTGGACTCTCTTCCTTTTGATTTGCACCCCAATTTGCATTCTTTTTCTTATCCTTTTGCTTTCTTTTTAGCTTGTAGCAATCCTTTTTCATATGGCCCTTCTTGCCACAATGGTAACACTCAATGTTCTGTGCCTTGGATTTGCTACGAGACTTCCCTCTTTCTTGGGACTTCCCCCTGAACTGTGATCTGCCCCTTTGCACATTTAAGGCTGCATCCTGCTTGTTGCCATCCATTGACTTCCGTCTAATCTCCTCGGCCAACAAGCTACCCACAACATCATCAAATTTCAGTACTCCACTAGGTGCAAAGTTACTGACAGCTGTACGGAAGGTATCCCATGAGGATGGCAATGAACATAAGAGAAATATTGCCTTAGTCTCCGCATCAAAATTCATTTTTTGAGCCTGAAGATGGCTGAAAATAATATTGAATTCATTCAAGTGAGAAGCAATGGAGACCCTTCCTTCATCTGCAGCTCAAACAACCTCTTCATGAGGTAAACTTTATTAGAGGCAGTTTCCTTCTCATAAGTGGCACACAGTTTCTTCCACAAATCTTCCGTAGTCTGCTCATTTACTACTATGAAATAAACTAACTCTACAAGATGAAGTCTAATAGTAGACTTTGCTAATGCATCCAACTCATTCCAATCATCCTCAGACATATTTGCAGGCTTAGCTTCAATCCCTGCCAAGGGTTTAATCTGCTTCTTTTGAATAAGCACATCCCTTATTTGTTCTTTCCACAAAGAAAGTTTGTCCCATCAAACTTTTTAATGCTGAAAAACTCCTTTTCAGACATGGAAGAGGATGCCATGATACAAATGAAACAAAATCCCAAATGCTAGTGCCTGCAAGAGAGAATCACACCAAATACCAGGTGCACCCAAATGTGTATGCCACAAGAGACTGAAATATCACAAAAAACTCAAAGCTCAAAGCATCAAAAGATGCATCTGACTCATGTGCATATGCTATGCATCCATATGAGCAAATCTGGCCCAAAAGAAAATGCCAATAAGTGCCAAATGACTCAAGCATAAACACTGTACACTGGCATATGCATCAATTATATCTCATCCAAGAGAGCATAGCACTATCAGTGCATCACCAACAATGTGTCAAAGCTGTCCCTTAGCTTAAAATAGCATCCATGTGCAAAGCGTCCGTAAAAAATAGCATCCCACAAGGCAATTTGGGCCTATTAGCGCATCCAACAAGGACCGCAATGCATCCAAATGGCCTATAAATCATCCATTGCAACCCAATGCATACCACGAATGAGCGCACACTGCTCAAACTGCAACCAGAGTGATCTGCATAAGGTATGCTCAAGAAATCATAGTCCCACGGTAATGAGCGCTACTGAAAATAGAACCTAAGATGCCTCAAAACATGGGCGCCATTGCATAATCGGACTCAGCAAGAAAATCTGCAAATATCTCTCTTCTGCCAGAACTCCAAAATCCCAACCGATGAGTGAGAAATGGGAGTCAACACTTATCCATTGCCATGTGGCATAAATCTAAGGTTTCAAAACCTTAGTATGAAAAATGCATAACAGAGAGACAAAATCGAATACACAGAGATCTATAACTCTGAAAATCCTCCACCAAATCGCGCAAGAACTGATAGGTAGGGGTTTTTGGGCATCCGGAACGCAATGGGACAGACGGTTTTGGAAACCGTGGTCTCAATCACTGGGTCCAACACACGGGCTAAAAAACGTTTTTGGAAACAGAGCTATCTGTAAACTCCACCGGAGTGCGAATGATGAGCAACATAGAAGTTTTAGGACCTCCTGAGTCCACCGGAACTGACATATCTGCAAATGGTTGCTCCAAACTTGAGTTCCAACACCCAGGCAAAAAACGCAGGAACTGACACAGTGACTCAGAAATCCAATGAAATGATCCCAGATTCAGGAATGAAGGTGTTTCCAGGCTCTTGAAGTAATGTGGACACCAAAAGCAAGCAATAGTTGCCTCTACAAGTCAATACAGAGTCTCTGTCATTGAACGGAACAGGGAAAAGCTCAAAAAACCTTTGAAAGCTCTTAACAGGCTCTCAAAACCACTTCGCAAAACCAAAGTGACTTTTCCAAAGGTTCCTCCAAGGTCTCTGCATACTCGGATGCAAGTAAAGTCACCCACAAAGCTTCCCACAGAGCTTCTCCTTCCTCCCACAGAGCTGCTGAGCTTCCAAGCATTCATGCACGCTCAGCTAGATCACCCGGGCTTTGATACTAGTTGAGAGTGCTCTCAACGGAAGCAAGAACGGAAGAAGGAGAGAGAGAGATAGAGAGCCACACAAGATTTGGTGGGTGCAGAACCACCCTAATCTTCTTTTTCATTCATTTATATATGTGTTTGAGTATTGTACATAACTGGGGTTAAGGCACAGTGACCTTTAACCCCACACCCCTCCCCCTGCCCCTTTCCCTCCCTCTCACCCTGGGGCAGGGGAAGCCAACGGGGAGGGGGGGAGGGGAGGGGCACGAGGGAGGGGGAGGGGAGGTGGGGGGGCCCTTTCCCTCCCCCTCACCCCGGGGGAGGGGCACAACAAGTGGCCTTCCCACCTATTGCGCACGCAATAGGGGGGAGGGGGGAGGGGGGAGGGCGATGGGCATGGGGAGGTGGAAGGGAGGGGGGCGCGGGAAGGGGGGGTAAGGGCGCGGGGGAGGGGGAGCGGCCGGGGTGGGGGGTTAACCCCCCCACCCACGTGTTGTGTGTGCAACAGGAGGGAGGGGAGCGACGGCACGAGAGGGTAAGGGGCGGGGAAGGCGGGAGGGGGAAGGGAGGGGAGGGGGGTTAAGGGGGAAATTCCCCCCACCCACTTGTTGCGCACGCAATAGGGGGAGGCGCAGCAGCAGGAGGGGAAGGGGCAGGGGCAGGGGCGGGGAGGTTGGGGGAGGGGAGGGGAGGTTGGGGGGTTGGGAAGGGGAGGGGCAGGGGAAGGGGCGGGGACGAGGGAGGGGAGGGGGGTTAACCCCAGGGGAAGGGGCGGGGGCGAGGAGGGGAGGGGAAGGGGAGGGGGGCGGGGAAGGAAAAAAATATTAATTAACTTAATTTATTTTAAAAAAATAAAAAAATTAAAATAAATAAAACTTAAAAAAGTAAAAAATTAAATTAAATTTTAAATATAAAGATAAACTAATTAATTAAAATAAAATAATTAAAAAAGAAAAAAAATTATTTTATTTTAAAAATTAAAAATAAATAAATCTTAAAATAATATTTAATTAAAAATTTATTTAATATTTTGAGTTTGAATATCATTGTAATTCTCATTTTTTATTTTTGATTATTTTTCAGAAAACTATGGCTTCCAGTTTTGGTTCCAAGGTGTCTTTCAAATACCTTGAACATGCTTGGTATTTTATGGAGCGCAAATCAAAGTATTTTTTGGTGATCATTGCAGAGAATATATCAAGCGTGAAATATTCTACAAAGGCAGTAAGAAATGGTGGCATGGTCTCAAACATCAACATTAAAGAAAACAATTTGACAGAAGTTGTGTGCAAAGGAAAGAATGACGAGGTGGTTTACAAGTTACGAGTTACTCACAAGCACTTCTTGAAGCCCTTACCAGATTCAATTGAGGGATCCCAAGAATTACTTAGTGCCTTAAAAGCATTGAAGAAAATGTGGGATGCATTTCCAAGTGGTGGTGTTGTACCTTTAGCAGCAGTAAGTGCAGCAGTAAGTACGCCATCTATAACATATAACCCTCAAGTACCACCAATATCTGTGGAGATAACTCTGGTAACTCCGGCAAGTGTAACTACAGTATCTCCAACTGTACCTACACCATCGACTGCTACAACTACAGGAACAAGAAGGAGTAATCGTGGAGCAGATTCAAGTTCTACAGCTATTCCCAGAAAGAGAGTAAAAATAACTCCTACTCCACATGCAGATCGTTCAAGTGCAGGCTATTTAAAACTAGGCGAAAAATTGGATAGCGATGAAGAGGAGGATCCGCAAGAAGAAGATACAAGTCTTGAAGACTTTTCTATAAGTGTGGCAGACTTACATCCTCCAGAGGATGAGGGATACATTTGGGGATTTTCACAATTCAGCATGGCCACAATGCTTATTGATCGAGCTTCGTTGTTCACAAATCAAAGAAATCTAGATAAGACATTTGCACGCAAATTGTATGAAGATACAAGGAAAACAAGAACTCCAGTTGCCACTAATATCACTCTTCGTCCTATGGCATTTAAGAGACTTCAAGAAGATGATCCTACATTGCCTGATGTCACATTTCAAAAGCGCATGGACTTTCTTGATGCTTTTGAAAACTTTAGAAGGAGTGACTTTGTTTGTGGAGGGGCTTTGTATGGGACTGACATCGAGAAGAGATACATGCTCGCAAAGAATAGATTCTTGGAAAGATGCAGGTTTGAGCCCATTGATGGGCAACACTTTTGTGAAGCTTGCAGGATCGCCCTTGATGAGGGAAGAAAAGGAAACTTGCCATAGATTGAGTGGATGGAAAAGTTTCAACGGGTCATTTGTCATATATGCATATTTAACGATGACTCGAAGTACATTCTAGAATAAGAAAGGCTGAATTCTGCTCCATTTAGGTTGAAAAAAGCTCTTCTCTTTCTGAGATCTTGATAAAGGCAAGGGAGTTATTTATGGGTTGTGGAAAGCCACAAACAATGAAGGGCAGGAGACCTACATCTGAGTACATGGCAAAGAGGACTCGGTTCTATAGATGCTTGAAAGGTGTTGTAAGCAATACGCAAGGCATACCAAGTAATAAGGTTGAGGCAAAGGATTTGAACACCGCCGTTGCAAGATACAGGGATGTTACTTGCATTGTCTTCCGTGAGGACCTAGTGTTTCAGAGCATCACGGATGTTTGCCAAGCATATGAAATAGGGAAGATATCCTTTGAGGCACCAGAGCACATTGCAAGTCAGAGGAAAGAAATAAAGAAACCAATGTCTATTGTTTGGTGGAGAGCATTAAGGTTTGTTCCAAATGCAATAACAGAAGAAGTATGCAAGAAGATCCTAAGTGGTGACTGCTTCTTTGGAAAGAAGAGCAAGCATACCAACTTGGATGAAGTGGTCACCCGAATGATTCAAAGTGAGGCTGCTCTCTCGGCACTATTATTTTTATTGAAATCTGATGATGAGTTAGCTGGCAAGTCAATTGATGTGGATAAGAAGAAAGCACTTAGCCTAGGTCAACTCCTTGATAAGACATGGGCTAGAAAGTGGTTGGCTTCAATGGATGCAGATGCCACACTAACAAAGGATCTAAGAGCTAAAATGCCAAAGGTTGTTGAGACAGAATATATGGACATCAAGAAAAAGGCCTTGCAGTCCCCAAGGTAGAGCAATTGGTGGTTTAGATGATGGTTCTCCATTCAGCTTCTCCTATGATATCCTGCTATCAGAGAATGATACAAAATTTGCACACATCAATGGCATTGATACAGAGCATTTCATAACAATGAGCGGTCATGCTTGGGAGAAGCCATGCGTATTTCATAGATGAATTGCAAGACCTTGCAGTGTCATGGATAGTTGAACTTGTGCGGTTTATCGTAGAAGGTCCTATGGCAGATAAGAAAAGATCAACGTTGGTCTTGTTCGTGACAGAATCACAAAGGGATGCCTTATATGCGAGTTTGACATCTGCATTTGGGTATTTACTTTCAAAAGTATACCATGGTATAGTCCTACGTAATCATATGACTGTCTTGGAAGGCACTACCATTCAAGTCTTGCAGCCTTTCTTGATGTGCTTCTTATCCAGGGGTGGTGGCAATCTAATCCAAATTCCTTTAAGGACTCTCGAGCTTCATTACTTTGAGGACAATAAGGTTAAGCTTGATGCAGCAATGGTGGATTACAGAAAGCCGATGGATCCTAATGTGATACTAGAGATGACAAAGAATTTATTGAATGATGGGTGGGAAGTAGCATTGTATCGAATGGGTTTTGCTGCTGAGAAATTGCTATGCCAAGGTAGAAATGTAAATGTCATTGATACCCCCCATCAAATTGAGTTCTTTGATGCATATTATAGTTGCACTACCTTCTTTGAAGAGGAAAATGTCAAAGAAGAAGATAGTGAGTCTGAGGGTGATGATTCTAGCTCAGGTGATGATGAGGATGAGAGCTCTGCATCCAATGACTTACGGCAAGAAGAAATCCGTACAAAGAATAAGGGTGATCAATTGTCAACTAGAGTCAAGGAGGTTCCACTCATCATACAGGAAGGCTCGCGGTAGCAAGAAGTTACAGTAGTACAACACGTCACAGGAAAAGATAAGGCTAAAGAGGTGGAAGCACTTCCCTTGAAATTAAAAGTGAGGAAGGCACCCTTGATCTTGGGTGAAGGACAGGCAAGTGGATCAAGCAAGGAAGCCTTACTCAAAGAAGGTATGGACGAGGCAAAGCATGACCAGGAGGAGTTACTAGGAGGCATAGATGGTTCTTCAACCATGACATTACAGACTCCAGAGCAGCCTACTAGTCAAGAACCTAGTAGCCAGGTCCCTACTCACCAAGAACTTGGTCATGAGACTCTAGAGCAGCCTACTAGTCAGGTGCTTGGAACTGAAGAGCAAACTACTGAGGACCTTGCTACTGAGACTCCAGTCTTAGAGCAGCCTATTAGTCAGGACCCTGGTAGTCAAGGGCCTGGCATTGAGGACATTAGTACTGAGTAACATGATGGCTGACGGCTTTGTAACTTCACAAGTTTTGAGCTTCTATGTAAAGCGAATATCTAATAGAAAGTTTACTACTTTTTTGATTTCTTTACTCTCATTATTGTGTATAAAGATTGTTTATGAGGGCCATTTTATACTTAATGGTGTATTTTAAACTTTATATCAAATGTATTTTTATAGTTAAGGGTGTTTTTTAATACCAAGTGTGGTGTATATGTACACTACTTACACATAAAAGGATTTATCTACACTACCTTTCTAAGGGCTTTATGTACACCACCTTTCTAAAAGAAATGGTCATAAAGGTGTGTGCACGCCACTTATACATAAAGGTGTTTATTTATACCACCTTTCCAAGAGAATTGGTCATCTATTATTGGTCATCTATTGATGTTCTTAGGTGATAGTAGCTCAATTCACAAGAAGTTATGAAGATGTTTATGTAGACCACTTTGTAAGAGATTTTTGTGAAGTTATGAAGATGTTTATGTAGACCACCTTTGTAAGAGATTTGGTTATGCATTGATGTTCTTAGTACTTAATCATCAAATCTTTTGTTTTGAGTTGGCAAATCTAGTTCAGAAACAACATTACTAGTATATTCAAAATTTTTGGACTGTTTTTTAGTCCATTTCTCAAATTGGACTTTACACAAGTCCAAAAATTTTGAATAGTGTGTTTTTCATTGGCCTTCTACTCTTCTCTTTGTGATCTTGCTTCTTGTTGCTTCTGTTTCCCCGATGCTATGGCATGCATTGCCTATTCTAACCCCTCGTAGCATGAACCTCTCAACCCAACCCCATTGTAGTCACTTCTTACATAGTCCATGTTGCTTCAGCTTCCACTCCCTTTTCTTTGGAACAAGTTCACCCTCCACCACACCCCATTGATCCTACTTAGGAGCCTCTTCATGCATGGTTGCAGTGGAATCACATATCATGCTTTGCGTCACTACTGTGGACAGAAGTCTAGAGTGCAGACATCACTTAGAAGATTAAGGTGACCTACATCACGGATGATACTTTAGTGTTCTTTGATGCATGATGCATTGCTCTCAATCAAGAGCTTTATGCATCGATATTTCTTCTTATCATCGTTGGCCCAAGTACAGTACTAGCTCTGGATGTTGCAGCCTATGATTCTTACTTTGAGTTGGGTACGTATTCTAATCACAGGCGTATACGATCAACAAGTCTATAGATCCCCATATATGATCCTTCTTTTCATCGGAGTGCGCATAATATTGCCCAAAATTATCGCACAATCCTAACAGTGGACTGGCTTACTGTGCTCACCAAGGCTTTTGAGTAGTAGCTCAAGAAAGTGGCCAAGGGCCAAGCTCACAATAATTTGGGACAACCTCTCTACATGATCCGATATCAGCTTGCTTTTGGTCAAGTACCCTAGCCTACGTTCGTGACTAGTATCATTGGTCAAACCCAATGCCTCCACCTTGCCACTGGTCCCAATCATTACCACTGCCCGAGTTTTTTCTACTATGTTTGTGTCTTCTTCCATGACAAATTTTGCCTCCACCCCTATTGTCTCTACTTCAGCTTCTACTACTATCACTACTAAAGTCTCTCTATTGACCTATATTGCTAAGACGACTCTGACTTCAACACCCACTTCTTCTGCTAAGTCCATCCTTGATTCTGAACTAGTTTCTAATCTTGAACTAATTTTTCCTTCTGAGCCAGCTACCTTGGTTGTCAGTTTTGCACCTCCTCCTATTACTACTGAGCCCTTGTCTTCTTTTCTCAAGTTCAGTGTGGATACACTGATTTACTTAGAGATCGGCACATCTGGTGCAGCCAACGACACTCACATTGCTGCTACTGCCATTTTCACTGAGTCTATCATTGTTACTAGGGTGCCTCATACATCTTCACCCCCATTTGTTGCTGGTTTGATCCCTACTATTGGTTCCTTGGTTGTGGGTCTAGAGTTCCCAATCACCCAACCTCTTGAACTAGGGGAGTGCCCTCATATGGATCAAATAATCCTAGCCACCCAGGCTACCTTTCCCCCACATGATTCATTAGATCACCAAAGAGTCTATGAAATTTTCTTTGTTGATGACTCATCCCTGCAGACCAATATGCAGAAATGCACATACAAATGGGTACTAAAGTTGCCAATGTTGTACGTATTATGTACCATGTCTTGCACTACTGGTTACCTCCACAATTCATTAGGATTGTGCAGAGAGAATATGTTGCGAGCAATCACGTGTAGTAGGCCATTTAGAATCACCTCCAAATGCACTATGATGCATTGCAAGTCAAGTTCTAAGCACCGGACAAGAGAAATGAAAAGCTTAAGTCAGAGCACACTGCCTTATGGCTCTAGTAGGATGAGGACAAGGAGCTGATAACTAAGACCGAGAAGTGGATCAATACTCTCAAGGAGAGGAACCAAGGGCACCAAATCACATTCAAGATCTCAAGGCTACTAAGGCATTGGATGACCCACCTGTCAAAGTGGTGTCTACAAGTCGAGAATGCGAAGCTTCATTAGCAGATTTTGGTGTATGAAGACCGCCTCCGCACTCTCAAGTGCATCAGAGTTTTGTTGACAAGGACGAGCAGCATAATGACACTAATTCAATCCAATAGTAGTTACTAGTTGAGTGAGGTTCCTTGTTAGGATTTAGCAAGTTGATTTCTAGAACTACCTGGTAGAAGGAACCAGTCTATAAGTTGTTGTTGTAATTGAGATTAGGTGACTTATAGCTTGTAGAGTCTTGTTTTAGAGACAAGTGCAAGTGAGTCTTGAATGGTTCGTGAGGCATGTTACTATGAAGCACCAGGTTCTTTGTATTGGTTAAGTGCCTAGTACTCAGCCAAGGGAGCTTATCGATCACTTGGTTAAATCCATCCCAAAATACATGCTTCACAATTTCATGGCTAGCTAGTAAGATAAGCAATTCAAGGCATGCCTCACTAATTTCCCCCATGATGCAATTATATTTGTGATAGTTTTTGTTGAAGAAAGTGCTCATCACTAGTATTAAGCAAATAGTAGTCTTAGTACTTATCATCTACAATCATCTACTTGATTCTTCTATAACTAGCATCAATCTACTAGTTGACAAGAGGAGTTCAAGAAAGTGCAATGTAGGTACCATTTCTACATTTTAGACAGCAAGGAGCACGACCTTAGGGGAGAGATGGGGTCTCAAAAGGGCCTCGAGTCAAGATAATTGTTGTCGAGCTTGTTTAACAAAGATAAGTTTATTGAGAGATATGAGACTTGCATCTTCCCAATTCTTTATAAAAAATATTGTTTTGTGGAAGAGAGCTCTCGTCTCTAGTGAGGGAGGGCAATTTGGCAAAAATCCAGGAGAAGAGTAAAGATGAAGATAAGCATTAATATACAAAGCAAGGCAATTGGCTTGGAATCGGAGAAAATTTTGCAAAGAAGTTGATGTAGATCAAATTGTAGCAAATTTGGGGAGCAAATCAAACTATAGCAAATTTGAGGAGGACAACAAAGGAGGAGGTATTTAGCACATCTTCGTAAGATGGGATGATGGTGTTTCACTATAATTTACTAGTTGTATTAAATGCATGCCTAGACTTTGAATGTGTTTGAGAAACTTTTCTTCCTTAAATCAAGTTCTTGATTATATAACATTCATACTCATAGTGCCCAATTCTTATGCTTGAAAGCATGAGGACTAGTATTTTCAAATGTCATCAATAACACAGAATTTTATTTGGGTTTCATTCAATTTGCAATTGAATATTGCTCAGTTACATATGCAAGAAATTAGAATGGTGGCCACAGCCAATGTTGCTTTCCATCCTCTCCAATAAATTCTTTCAAATGGCTTGGAGGAGCTGCATTCTATGACTCCATAATAGAGCTTGTCCTGAATGATAACTTGAGCACAGTTGTCAACATAGTGTGGTTGCTAATAGTTCTGGTACACCTCTCTCTCTCTCTCTCTCATGGTCTCCCTCTATATCCTTCTTTCTATCCTTATGTTGCTCTTCTTGTCTAGATATTTTAAATGTCTTTATCATAAGTTTATCCACTTTGTGAACATTTGTCGACCATGGGTTGTTAGAGATACATCTATATTAAGGATACATCTACGTTATAGATGCATAGCAATGTGAATATTGCATGTGGCTTATTTTTTGTATGTTCATGCATGCAAGGCACTGGCACTACTTGCACTCTAGATTATGTCTATCTCACTCTTTCAACTTGACTCATTGTTGTTGTCATAGCCTTTCTACACATTTCAAAAAAGAATGAGTTGAAAGTATTCCCTCTCAATAGTGCACCTATCTCTCCCTCTCCCTCTATCTATATCTCTTAGTTTCACATAAATGCCTTCAGAATCTGGTTTTTGTGTTCCTAGCTATATTTTTATGTCTGCATATTTCTATGCTTGCTTCTAAGCACTCTGAAGTCTCCACATCATTCATTCCTACAAGTGAATTGCAGGCTCCCTGCAATCTTTGTGTTGGAGTACCTCTCTCTCCCTCTCTCTCTCTCTCTCTCTCTCTCTCTCTCTCTCTCTCTCTCTCTCTCTCTCTCTCTCTCTCTCTCTCTCTCTCTCTGTCTATCTGTCTATTTGTCTGTTTGTCTACGTCTATGTGTCTATCTCTCTGTTGTTTTGTCTGTTTGTCTGTTTGTCTATCTGTC
Source organism: Dipteris shenzhenensis (assembly GCF_047967505.1). NCBI lineage: Eukaryota > Viridiplantae > Streptophyta > Polypodiopsida > Gleicheniales > Dipteridaceae > Dipteris > Dipteris shenzhenensis. Next base: position 2,938,210 of record NC_141603.1, on the reverse strand, counting down.
TATCTATCTGTTTGTCTGTCTAGCTATCTGCATGTCTATCTATCTGTCTATCTATCTATCTATCTGTCTATCTATCTGCCTGTTTTTCTAACTATCTGTCTGGCTATCTATCTGTTTGGCTATCTACTTGTCTGGCTATCTGTCTGTCTGTCTGTCTATCTATTTGTCTATCCATCTATCTTTCTATCTATCTATCTATAACTCTATATGTCTATGTATGTATGTATGTATGTATGCACACACACACACACACACACACACACACACACACACACACACACACACACACGCACGCACGCACGCACGCACGCACGCACGCACGCACGCACGCACGCACGCACACACACACACTTTTTTTTTGTGAGAATACGCGCACACACACACACACACACACACACACACACACACACACACACACACACACACACACACACACACACACACATACACACACACATTCATGCATACATACATGCATGTATGTATGTATTGTACACACACACACACACACACACACACACACACACACACACACACACTCACATATACAGCTATCTTGATATTTCACCTTGAATGAAAATTTGGTGATTGTTGTTGTCGCAATCTTTTTTAATATATCATGAATGTTGTGCGTTTGTGCTGTTTCTACCTATAGGCGACTAAAAAATTTTTATTTGAGAATGCAAGGGAACCAAATGGAAATGAGTACAACAACAGGTGGACACAATGGTGAATAGTTTGCAACTACAAACATTTTATTTGAGAATACAAGGGCGCCAAATGGAAATGAGTACAATAACAGGTGGACAAAGAGGTGAACAATTTGTGCTCACATTAGAAGAGAGCTTGGATTTTGCAAGGCAATCACTCAAAAACATGACAACATCATTGTTGATGATACCACAATTAGAAAATTTATTGGAACATTGTTGGGTGCATTGAAGAACACTCCAAAGAAAAGGATCAGGCACAACAAATATTTACCCTATAGCAATTGCTTCGACACCTACACTTCTCTAAGCTACACTCTAGAGCCCCGTGTTAATGCACCTGTCTCCCCCCCTCTCTCTATCTCTATCTCTTAGTTTCACATGAATGCCTTCAAAATTTGGTTTTTGCGTTCCTAGTTGTATTTTCCTGTCTGCATATTTCTATACTTTCTTTTAAGGACTCTGAAGTCTCCATATCATTCATTCCTACTCGTGAATCTTAAACTCCCCACAATCTTTGTGTTGGAGCACCTCTCTCTCTCTCTATATATATATATATATATATATATATATATATCTATCTATCTATCTATCTATCTATCTATCTATCTATCTATCTATCTATCTATATGTCTATCTATCTATCTATCTTTCTATGTATGTATGTATGTACACACACACACACACACAAATATATGTGTGTGTGCATGCGCATTCGTGCGTGCGTGTGTGAATGTGTGTGTGCATGTATGTGTGCACCACACACACACACACGCACACACATGTATGTATGCATGTACGTACGTACGTATGTATGTGTGTGTGTATGTGTACACATGTACATATGTACATATGTGTGTGTACGTGTGTACATACGTACATATGTATGTATGTATGTATTGTATACATACACACACACATACATACACTCACTCACATATACGGCTATCTTGATGTTTCACCTTGATGAAAATGTGGTGATTGTTGTTGTTGCAATCTTTTTTAATATATCATGAATGTTGTGTGTTTGTGTTGTTTCTACCTACAGGTGACTAAAAACGTTTAATTTGAGAATACAAGCGCACCAAATGGAAATGAGTACAACAACATGCGGACACAATGGTGAATAGTTTGCAACTACAAACATTTTATTTGAGAATACAAGGGCGCCAAATGGAAATGAGTACAATAATAGGTGGACACAAAGGTGAACAATTTTGGTTATGTGAGAAGAGAGCTTGGATTTTGCAAGGCAACCACTCAAGGCATATTGGTGTGACAAGAAAAGTAAGAAGCTTGTAGCAAAAAGATCATTTGAGGAGAAAAATCACAGCATCATTGTTAACGATACCACAGTTAGAAATTTTATTGGAACGTCGTTGGGTGCATTGAAGAACACTCCAAAGAAAAGGATCTAGCACAAAAAATATTTTCTCTGTAGCAACTCCTTCGACACACACACTTCTCTAATTTTCATGATGGAGCAATGCAAGTCAAATCTTACAACATGGTATCGAACATTCGATGCACTCTCACACAAGTCAAGTTTCCAAGCTCAGCTGATGAGTTCAACCTGAAAAGATCACCTCTAATGATGATTGTGGATTTGATAGTGGGTAAAATGAAGACATCAATGTCAGCATAGTGACAAGAGCTCTAGAGGTTCATACATGATGTGTGTACTTTGCAATGTCTCGATTATAAAATGATGATAATGGGCTTTTGCCATTACACACTTGCCACAAGCCAAAACACAAAAGCACTATCACCCATGAGATTCAAGACCTCATTATATTGCATTTTGGATTGCAGAGACGTAGGTCTCTCCAAACAAAAAATATTTGAGTTCATAAAGAATAGACACATCTGCTTATGTGGAGCATCCTAGTGATCTCCTTGATGAGTCTCAGGTATGTTAATTTTTATTGGCATCTTCCTGAGCTTCTTTGCATATATAGCTTTACAGTGGCTATGGTTTGCATAGCTTTGCAGCTTGGATGCTTTTTGTGCTACTTTGCTCTGATCTTCCAAGGCTTAATCGAGCGCTTTGAAAGTGCACCTTCCTTCCATCTTAGAACTGATTCCTCAACATCAAAAATCTTTAAAGCATTCTAGAATGATTTCATGCACTACTATGTGGCTTTGAAGTGATAGTCTTACCATTATGTAGGGTGCATAGTGTTGAGATATGGTGCCATGTGCACATGAATTAGAGGCAAAGCTATGTGATAAGGAAAGAATTAAAGTAGCCACCCTAGGATGTGGACTACATGATGTGGAGATATGGATTGAGGATATCCACAAGGAGAGATGTGGATCAGAGGATCCCATATGGTTTGACTATTCAAAGGGCACTCTCTTTATAAGAGGCCTATCATGTATTGTTGAACACACATTACAAGTGAGAAATGTACATTCACTCAAGATTCTGTTTATGAGTCCTAGCTAATCTATCTTGGAACCTAATTGACTTGAGGGACATGTCATGAGCATTCTCTTCATCATGTCTCCACATAGGTTTTATCTACCTTAGAGTGATCTATAGATCCTGAGGCATGCATGTTTTCTTATGGTATTAGAGCTTAGGTCTAGTCTTCCAGATTAGTTCTAGGCATGACTTAGGAGATCGTGTTTTCTCCAAGATTAGCTTTAGGTTTATATTGAGAGTTCTCTTCTACTTAGAGAAATCTTCGTTCATTAGAGATTTTCGTTAGTCTCGTTTCCATCTACTCTTCTTTATTTTGTTTGAGAAAGAGAGAATCAAGTTGTGAGAGAGTAGTGCTTCTCTTAGCTAGGAGAGAGGAAGAACATTGTTTATTGAAGGAGAGAATAGTGACTCTCTTGAGCAATAGACACACTCACCTAAATCCCTTGTGCCTACTTCCTAGCCTCGACTACAAGCTTCAGCAACCAAGAGAGCTACCTAAATAGCTCACAATTAATGTAGAAGAAAGCTAAAGTAGATGCGCAAATAGTAGTAGGACTCATTGAAAGTTGGAGCGGCTGACCACTTGTGAAAACAGCCCGAACTGGGGCTATAGTAGAAGCCTCCAACAAGCAGAAGCTTGAAGAGAAGATCATAAGAGGGAGCCAGAAGTCAAGAAAAGGCTCACGGGGTCAGCTAATCCTATGGCCAGCCTCTCTAGCAACGACAGGCGAACTCCTCTCCAACGCTCCATCGTCACAAGGCTCCTACAACTACTACAATAGCCCGTGCGCAGTAGACTACTAGCTTCTCCATTTACAAGCTACACAGTTTTTTGCTACCAAAGTCCTTTCGACCTCCTCGCCTCGTCTACAGCAACGGCTCCACGGGCTTATAGCCATCTTCATCAACTATAGCACAAAAATGGCGGCGCCAACACAAACCGCTCCCAAGAAGGCTCTCCAAGGCTTCAACTCTCACAACACCAAAGCAACGTGTGGTGCCTCCAACAAACCATCTACGACCATAACTGCCGACTCGTCCAGCGCATCTAACAAATTGTTGCAAAGCTCCAACTGATGCAGCATACCCATAGACGCCTGCATCAATGACCAGCACAACATCATGCAAGCAACTAGAGAGGAAAATGACTAGCAGCAACAGACACGGATTGCATCACCAAGCTACAATCTACAATCTACAAGCTGAAGACCCGTTGGAAACAAGCGAGGTAGGCGATTTGGGACACGGGGGAGTCAAGGTTTCAATGGCGGGAGAAATATCGATGACCTTGTTGCGGTTCTTTACAAGTGATGCCTAGGGCTAACGGAGATCTTTATAGCATAAATCTCAGTACCGTGCTTTTCAATGGTGGCATCTCATGTTTTGAAGTGGTGCTTGCTTGGAAGTGTTCTAGTAATAGCAGCAAAATTTTCAACGGCTTGATGCTTGCAAGACAAACTCCAGCAGCCCGAGAGACGGCTCTACGGCCTAGCAGCTCGAGAGATGGCTCTACAGCCAGGCAACTTCAACAACAAGGAGTACCTGACAAACTCTACTGGACAAACTCTTAACTCACCTTCATCTAAGCCTCAACGAACAGCTCGACCCGGGTCACCTACGGCGATGAAATGGCGCACAGCTTTCCACAGATCACCATACGCCCTTTGCAAGGTTTTGGACCTTAGAAAAATACACGTGGCAGATTGGATGTAACCCTGGTTACATTTTGTGACCCTCGGTTAGTATATATGAGTAACACAAGGTGGGTTGACTCTAACTCTTATTGAGTCAATGGTCAACTAACCCGAGTAAAGGAAACCTTGGGTCCTTCTTGTTAGGGTTAGCTCAAAGTGCCACATCACCAAGTGCCATCTAAGCATAGAGGCCCTTTCTAAGCACAGTCCTGCAACCAGGATGTGAACAGCCATGCCACATCATCAAGGCCCTCTCTTCTTCATAAAACTTCAACAAGCCATAACTGCCAATCTAGGAAGAATTTGGACATGCTCCAAAAAGAAAAAGTGATCATCTTTTTGAGCTCTATTCGCTTGTCAGATCAAAATCATTGTTAGCAATCAGACACCACCAATATGGAAAGAAATCAATTGGTAAGACCTTTGCAACAAATGACAAATCAAAGCATGAATGCACAGATCGTTGTCATAAGCATGCCAAAAGCACAAGTGCATGAGATGACCATAGCACAAAACATGGCATCCACACAAAAAGCATTAAGGCACATGGAAAAACAAAGCATCATGCATCAAGCTACATCGAGCAGAGAAGAGAATGCCATCAACAATATGTATTGAGAAGCAAAACCTTGCCACCTTCAACCCACACATTTGTAAATCAAGCTTGACCACCTGAGAGTAGCTATGAAAGCACCCAGGGGAGGTCTTGACATGTTAAAACCACACTTGACCACCTTAAGTAGCAATGCAAGCACTAAGGGGATGTGATGGATTTGTAACTCACATCTGACCACCTTGTAGTAGCCAGAGGATCATGGCACCAAGGGGAGGTGTTGAGATATGGTGCCATGTGCACATGAATTAGAGGCAAAGGTATGTGATAAGTAGCCACCCTAGGATGTGGACTACATGATGTGGAGATATGGATTGAGGATATCCACAAGAAGAGATGTGGATCAGAGGATCCCACATGGTTTGACTATTCAAAGGGCATTCTCTTTATAAGAGGCCTATCATGTATTGTTGAACACACATTAAAAGTGAGAAATGCACATTCACTCAAGATTATGTTTATGAGTCCAAGCTAATCTATCTTGGAGCCTAATGACTTGAGGGACATGTCTCCACATAGGTTCCATCCACCTTAGAGCGATCCATGGATCCTGAGGCATGCATGTTTTCTTACATAGGACATATAGATTTAAAGTGCTCATGATAGCTTTGAACGTGACTTCCGGTCTGGTGTTCTCCCAATTGCTTCAAAGTCTTCTCTACAAATTGTAAATAGGTTTAAATCAGTGGTCCACAATTGTAAACCGGTGACCCATAGCTTTGAAGCGATGAGCCATAGCTTTGAAGTAATGATCCATAGCTTAAAATATGTGACCCATAGGTTTAAAGTGGTGACCCATAGCTTTAAAGCAGTTGCCAATAGCTTTAAAGGGATCGCCAATAGCTTTGAAGCAATGCCCAATAGCTTTGAAGTGGTTCTTGATAGCTTTGAAGAGGTGCTCAATAGCTTTAAAGCGATTCTCAATAGCTTTAAAGTGGGGACCGATATCTATAAACCAAGTTTGAGTGTAGGCTACTAGCCTTTATACTTGGATGCATAGCTTTAAAGTATTGTGTGGACATTGAGATACTAAGACAGGTGAGAGTAGGGTCCAATTTCTTTAAAGTGGCAGGTTTGATAGCTTTTTAGCAAGAGCTAATAGCATTAATTAACTCCACATATTTTTTGTGCTCCTAGTTTGCACATTATTTAATGCTTTCAATACCATCGATACAATTGGTTTGAAAATTTGAAGATGACCCACTCCATTTGTGTCACAGGTGCAATAGTACCATAGATTCAAAGAGCTAGATCTAGATTGCACACGTGGAAATGATTTTCTTGAAGGATTCAGTGAACCATATGTGGCATCCACAGTTTGGGCTACCTGGCCATACATGTCCATACAAGTGTTTAGAATGTGTCACCAAGGAGGGGATAGGTGCTTGCACATCATTGCAGCATGTATACAAGAGTGTGACAAACATATGGGAGCCTATACTTTGTGCAAAGGTGGTTGGATGTATGTTTCACAAGTTTTCATTCCTATTTGAACCTATAGAATAGAGGAGGCAGATAATAACTTGTTAGTGGTTGTTAAGGATTTCAAGGACATAGGAATGACTGTCAATGAGGGAGGAAAGAAAAAGAGAAGAGAATACCTTGTGCAAAAGAAGATGCCTTGAAAGGATTTTCTCAGTATATTCAAACAACATCTTGCCTTCTTTGTCAAACACAACTTTGTTTACTGGTGGTAGGCTATACAGTTTAAATTGTCAATCTCCTATTTTCTTGATGATGCTATTGTTTTAGTCATTGATTTTCTTGAGAACTATACTTTCAAGGAGCAGAATGAATTCAATCAATGCATTGATTGAATTCAATGAGCTATACCTTCAAGGAGCCAAAATGAATTCAATCAATGCATTGATGTTCCAATGAGGTCACTTTTTTTGTGCATAGTAGCCACTATTGCTCTCCTTCAAGCAAAGTCAAGAAGAGTACTCACTACTATATATCAGATGATATGATCCATGATACATCATATGTCCAAGATTGCTTCCTTTTTCATGATGCATGGTTGAAAGTTAGGGGCCATAAACGTCATCATCATTGGGTTTGGTTTAATGGGGTTGCCTCGCAATTTAAGGCTAAGCAGCCATTTTATTTTGTGGCCGCATTTTATCACATGACAATGGTAAAGATGACATGGAATTTTGTACTTTAGAGGCCATGGAAAAGGAAAGCATGACGGAATAGGGGCAGTTGTCAAGAGAGCTCTCACACAAGAGTAGCCAAAGTTGGATGGATGTATGCTAAAGTGTGTAGGTGATGTGGTTGCCTTTCTAAAATGCAAGCTTTGTAATTTCGCCAAACCCAGATTCTTTTGGAAGTCAAGGTAGGAGATGTGCACTGAACAGTGAAATGGGATTGTAAACCTGCTTCAACACACATTCCATGCATTTTGTGGATGGATATTCAACAATTGCTTCCTGGTCTTTGAGATACAAAAGGTTGTCTTGCTTTTATTATTTGTGCATGTAGGAAAAATGGAGAATATGTAACAACTAGTCGCATATAGAGCGTTGACAACATCACACGATAACTCCACTCTTGGAATCCAGTACTAAGGATGACTCCAAGGATGATGAAGGTGAGGAACAAGGAGACTTTGGATGCTTTGATGGACCACATATGCAGGGCACCATCATGCTATTTCTAATGCTCTTTCCATCTCTAATGTGCAGGCACCAAGGAGCAAAACTCAAAGACACAATAGGATGCATGGGGGAAATCGATCATAACTTACTCTTATGTAGTGAGGGGGTATTGGTATAATTTATTACAACAGGATGTTTGTTAATTACTTTCATATTTGCATCTAGTACAGGGAGCATACAGGCCACCAAGTTTCCAATGGAACCACTCATAGTTGTGAGAGAAACAAATTGAGCCTCTTGCGGGAAGTGCATGAACTCATTTTTATTAGTATGCATTTTAAAAGAAGTTTATGCTATTAAAAGGTTTGGGTTTGGCTTGGTTTGGCCGGGCCATGACAAAGTGATCCCAATTCCATGCCAATCAACCCAATTGTGATAATGTAGTTCACTATCCAACATTGCGATAGCTGACAGAATCCGATCAATTTGACGTCTCCTAATGAAATAGAGGTTGATACTATTATGCAACTCCGTGTCTATTACTTTGTTGCGTCCTTTCCCTTGAGGCACAATAGAGGTCATCCTTAGGTCTTCATCATCTCTCCATAGTCATGGGAGAGAGCTATCCACATCAACAAGAAACTCAGAAATATATACAAGTGACTCTTGTACCAACCAACCCTCGGCCATGCTACCTTCGGGTCTTGCATTTTGTCTCACGAAGCCCTTCAAGGTCTTCATGAAGCACTCGAGGAAGAACAACCATCGTGCATGTATAGTACCGCATATAGCAATCTCATCCATCAAATGCACTATAAGATGTAGTTGGCTTGTGAGAATAGAACGTGGAAATGTCTCCTCCACTAAACAAACCACCTCCACTGACATAACTCGAGCATTCTTAAGCGTGATGGGATCTATTTCCTTTGAGCTCACATACCTAGAAATGAAAAAGTACAGCATATTAGCAATATGCATTCAAACTTGCACGGAGCATTGATACGCATCATATTTTGTATCATGTAAAGTACCTCACAAGCTCGCCCATCTTGTAAATACAATCTTTCACGTCCTTCGATGCACTACGTGAAATGCTAGTAGGTAGTATGAATTGAACCCACGAGGAGGTGGTTGATTAGTTGCTTATAATTATTCACTCACAAATTTGAAAGGAAAAAGATATTATGCACATAAAATACTTACTTGGAGCATCTTGTGCCAATCATGAGATTTCAAGCCATATAATTGCTCTACACCTCTTTTCTTGCTCTTTGTAAAGGCTCCCTTCAAACACCTCATGCATCTAGTGGGAGTACGAATTGTAGTAATAGCGCACTTCACCGTCGCCATCTCTAGCTTTGATAACATCCACGGTGCACGAGGTAAAAAAATACACCCATTTGGTCTCTCTTGTGGCCAAGCTTCACGCATCCTCCCTATGGTATGTAGATTCTCCCTTATGCATGCAAAATCTTGTGTCCCATTCAAATGCTCCCAAATGGTAGATGCCACATTCTTGAAGATATGCATGGGATCAAGCAGGTGATTGATCTTGAGGTGGGACCAATATGGTAAACGATAAAAGATGGAGTATCTAAACAAAAGTTGGTGTTAGCAGGCAATCTTTATTTTCAGCCAATATAGCACACAATAGTTACAAACCCTTACTGGCTCATGCCAAGTGGTGGAGTCATCGTGGAACCATCCCAAATTCTCATCCAATCTCCCGTGGTGAGTGATTGTGGGAGGACTTCATTCCAAGGGGCAGCATATCTAGGATGATCAGGTGGGAGAAATCGATGGTGATTCTCATAGATGACCTTATTCAATGCGTCTGCCCATGAGGCAACTAGCGAAGGACCACAAACAGGACATGCATGGTAACCCGATGTAGTGAGACCTGAACAATAGACGTAATTAAGAGTTGAAGGTGGATTTAGGGTGCCACATCCTTTGCCTATTCATAATTAGAAGTGCAATGCTTACCTGAACACTCACCATAGCCTGGGAAGTCATGCATCGTCCACATCAAGACTGCTTTGCAGTTGAAGTCTCGTGACGAGGGAGGCCTGCTCACATCATGCACCTCGATACCTCTCCAAAGTATCTCTAGCTCGTCAATCAAAGGCTCCAAATAAACATCAGGATTTTTGACTTTATGTTTCCTTGGAATTAGAAGGGACAGCATAACATGTCCTTTCTTAATAGCCATAGAGAGTGGAAGATTATAATTCACCAGTATCACTGGCCATACACTGTAAGAGGTGCTTTTGAGACCAATTGGGTTCACACCGTCCATACCCAATCCAAGTCTCAAGCTCCTAGGTTCTTCCTTGAAGCTTGGCCATGTGTCTTCAATATGCTTCCATGCAGGAGAGTCTGCGGGAGTTCTCCACTTGCCATCGGTTGATCGATGGGAGGAATGCCATGACATGAGATCCGCAATAGATTTGCACCTGAACATATGTTGGATGCAAGGGATTATGGGAAAATGTTGCAGAACCTTACGAGGCACATCCAAAGTTTTGAGATCTGCTCTGTATCTTGCCTCTCCACAAGTAGGACACTCTCTTGCATCCTTATGTAGTCCACGAAACAAAATGCAATCGTTGACACATGCATGGATGTGCTTGTAATCTAATCCTCCAAGAGAGGTCACATGTTGCCTTGCCATATCTCTTGAGGTCGGTAATTTATTCTCCCTTGGAAGCATTTTACACAATAGCCTGCACGTGAAGACCATAAATGAGGAAAAGCATTCAAGTAATTGACCCACTAGCATAATTCACCATGTTTGCAAAATAGACTTTAAAGCTTACTTGAGTAATGCATTCAAACTTGCATTGCTCCATCCATAGATGGTTTGCAAGTTTAGTAACTCAAGGGAGGCACGTAGAACAGAGAATGTGCACCCCTCAAATAGTGGAGTCGATGCTGCAGTAAAAAGATCATCCTGCTCCATGCTATCCTCCCTCCCTTGATGGACATATAAATCCCGTACCATATCATCAAACACATCCTCCTTCATGGCTTCATGAGGTAATGGCAGAGGGCTACTATCACCATCACTCCATGCATCCGTAACAGTCCCTCCTAAAGATCCCACCTCATATCGCCGACGCTTCGCCTCCTCACGGCGAGCATAGGGCAACATATGCGGGTGTGGCACTGCATCGTGTATCAAATTAAAATGGGATCATAACTCAAACATATGAACACCCATAGGTATCTCAATCAGCCTTAACTTACAAATCCTTACCATGTTTACGGTCGCATCCCATTCTCCATACTTTGAGATGTGATTGAGTGTAATCCTGCATGCACGATACATATTTCCTCGACATCGATCACACATACATTTGATTTTTTGCTCCAACCACATTTCGTGATGGTGGATACGGAGGGATTCATCTCACTGGAGCTACTTGTTGAAGATGAAGACATCCTACAAACAAACAACCCAAAAAAATTTGCTTTTCTTCAAATATTTAATTTTAAACTCTGTGGCGCGTCTAAAGGCACGTCTAAAACCGAGTCTGTTTGTTCTGTGGTGCATGTCTACAAGCGCGTCTAAAACCGCATCTGATCTATGTAATTAGATGCGTATATAGAGGCGCTATTAGATGCATCTATAGATGCGGCTTTTAAACCTGCTTTTAGCGCGCTCGGTTTGCTTTTCTTCACATTACTTATACTTCGCGCGGCTTGCTTGCTTCGTTATTAGCAGATCCATAGTTTCGATGCTTAAGAGGAAGGCACCCACACTTACTTCCAAGCTTACACTTTGGAGGAAGGCACCCACACTTACTTCCAAGCTTAAAGGAGAAGAGGGCGAACAAGGAAGAGAAGCAACTTTGAAAAAGGAGAAGAACCTTCCATACCTCTATCCAAGGTAAGTCTTTTTGCAGTTGATCTTTTTTGGAAGTTTGCTCTCTTTGGATTTGTACTCTCATATCCAAAAAATGCATGATTTGGGTATCAGTGTTACATTTTTGTGTCGGGCGCATGTCCTTTTCTACTTTTTAGAAAAGTTCGTCTGTCGGAGTGCGTCTACAGGCGCGTCTTAGAGCGCATCTAAAACCACGTCTACAAGCACGTCTAGCCTGTTTGCAGACACAGACAGCTGCATCTATAGATGCGCTGTTATATGCAAAAATAGACGCACTAATCAGACGCGTCTATAGATGCACTCTGACAGTAATCCTCTCTTCCCTTCCCCTTTCTTCTCAGCTCATCAGTAATCGTCTTTTTTTCTTTTTTCTAGTTCATCATGTGGCCAGGAAGCGCTTCGCGCTCACCTGATCTCCCGGAGTCTATTTTTAGGGACTTATATAACCTTTTAGGGCACCCTCCTAGTCCTGCGGAGTTATACAGGTATATGACAGGTACTCTAAACACCCCCCAGGAGTCGGTACCACAGACTCCAAACCACCCCACACCAGCTGAGATCACCCCAACGGAGTCAGCACAGTCCAGTCGGCTACACAGTGCAGGCCCATCTCCCATGGCGTCTTATGCCCTTTCCCCCATGCCGTCTTATGCCCCTTCTGCCATGCCGTCTTATGCCCCTTTCCCCATGCCGTCAAGAGGTCCTTCTTTCTTGCAGAGCCGTCGGCATACTCCTGTGCAGTCGAGACTCGGTTCTCCAGCTACGAGTGGTCCACGTAGTCCCATGCAGTCTCCAGCTACGAGTGGCCAGCATACTAGCTCGACACGACACTGTAGTAGGCATAGTAGCAGGGAGAGTAGTGGGGGATGCATGGCACAGTGCTTTGGGAGGGGTGGCGATGGGGACGATGATGATTCAGATGATTTAGATGTGCCTCTGGGTGATGGTACGATATTCTATGACATCACTCAGACAGGAGGCATCTTGATGGATGCACGAGGGAAGGACATCATGGCCTTCATGCGCTCTGTAATTGCTAACAATTACAGAGATTGCTTTATCCACTTCAAAGACCAGCCAAAGAGGTTGGCTGATGAGACCCTCGCTGCTGTTCGCTCTAGGTATCCTAACCCCCCCAATCGCCAGTTCACAGATAAATGGGCCAAGTTACGATACTTGGCAATAAAAGATCTTCGCTTAAGAGGCAGGCACTAGTGGAGCTTGCCAGGCTCGAGGGAGGTCAACCACCAAGGGGCCTGCCCCACACCACTCACAAGCGTGAGTGGAAGAAAGCAATGAAGTCAACGAGGGAGGACCCCAGTTTGCAGCACGTGAAGGCACGAAGGATCCCCAGATGGAGCAATATGGAAGCGTGCATTTTGGAGCAGGGGGTGTTGAATCATGGGAGGCCCAATTTATAAGTATTGATCTCAAATTATATTGCTTATGTAGTTTATTAGGAGGTTGTTTCTTTGTACTAATCCCTTCGCAAATTGTGTCGTCTTGCAGCTTGAGATCGTGGGCAGATACACTACTCCTGTCGAGACAGCCTACCACTGCCACCATCACAGAGGAGATACATGGAGGCACTTCTATCATGACGGTTGATTATTGAGGAGCAGTATATCCGGGCTATTGGAGCGGCCCCCGAGGTATTTGAAAGTAATTAAATAATGTAAATATTATAAGTAAAGATTTGATTTTTCATACATTGATATATGTTGTCCCTTGTTTACAGGCTCGTGCACAAGACGACGAGGAAGAAGACGAGGAAGGAGGCACAGAAGGGAGCGCAGAAGGGAGCGAGTACGTGGAGAACATAGATTAGTCGTAGAAGTAGTGCTAGCTACTCTTTTTTGTACTTAAAGCCACTGGCTTGGCTTCGTGCCTCTTGTATATACACTCCTCTTATTTTTGTACTTGAAGCCACATGACATGGCTTAGCTTCCTTATTTTTTGTACTTGAAGCCACATGACGTGGCTTAGCTTCGTGCTATATGTACATACAAGCACTTTTTGAGCTTTCAATTTTATTGCGTTTTGAAGTTGTAATGTTTTATTTGGAATTGTAATTAAAATGCGGTTGGCTGTAAGAATTGAATTACACAATGTGGAAATGGGATTCTTGTAACTATATAGCATACACAACATACACAACATTTTGTAAATTTTTAAAAAAATATTATAAAACTAAAATCTAGAAGGGGCATGAATCTCAAATTATTAAGCATGTAAGGACTAGGGTTGTTGCTATCCCTGCTACTATAACAAAAAAAAAAACATGTTTTGGGATCATTGATGTATCTCCCCAAAGTATAATGAGTTCTACCCTACGATGAAAAGCAATAATAAAGAGCTTGGTGTCTATTTTCAATTTATTTGTCTAAATTCTCAACATTTTCCTCTAGATCATCCTATAATTTACTTGGGTATTGTTGGAATTCTAGAGATTTGAGGCATTGACAAGTTATTGTTGGTGTGCTTGCCTTGTAACCATGTGCCCACCTAGGTTCATATGCTTTCTCAGGTACCTAATAGATGAGAATGCCTAGTATGAAAGCACTATTTCATGCTAGCCTTGGCGAGGCCGTTTCCCTTTAGTTCATAGTTTGGCACAAAGTAAGAGAAGGGACAAATGTGTTCATACAACATGTTGCATATACACACAAGCTCCTCAGTGGAACTCTTTTGTAGATTATAAGTGGCACAAATATTATGATGGTGCACCTACGCCTGTATGCACATAACTGTTGCATATCCACACAAGCTCCTCAGTGGAACTATTTTTGTATATTATAAGTGGCACAAATATTATGATGGTGCACCTACACCTAGGAACAAGTGTTGGAGATAAAACCAATTTGACACAATGCATTTACACTTAAAAGAATTTAACGTCAGATCATTTTATGATGACAAGGTTTGTTACATGTTTGATGTAGGTTTATGACCATGGCCTTGGCATTTTGGATTTCTCAAATATATTTTAATGGCATGAGTATTATTTTCCTCTCCTTTATCAATAACAAGGATGAATTTCTTAGGACTATAGGCTTTAAATTGCATTTTTTGATACCAAGTTTAGGGGGGAAATGACCACTATTGAGAGATTCCATGAGAAGAGATGCAATAAAGAATAACCATCAATATTCGAGCAATATTCAAACCATCACAATCAATGTTAGATAGCCACCATGTGTATGACTAAATCTTTTACATTATAAAAGTAAATGTTCTAAGTGTTAAACAAGGAATTGTTTCTTGTACATTCGAGGATCTAAGTGAATCTTCATTTTATCATTTCTTTTTTAGAGAGGGTCTATGCCTGTCAATTGGCTTCTCAAATCATACATGGGGTTACAAATGCAATTAGTCAATTAAAAAAGCTAAAGAAAGCAAAATTCTTTCAAAATTATGCAAAATAGTTGTGCTCCATAAAACCATCCATCATCCCCCCCTCCTCCTTGAAATTTTGAGATCTCTCCTGATAAAATACAATTGAGAGCAATTATTTTTTATTTTCAAGAAGAATCTTACTCTCTCTAAAATAATCATGAAAATGTCTATCCAATAATTGATTTAGCTTAGGATCAATAACTACCTTCAATCATGAAAATCACTATCCAATTTTGAAAGTCCCTATCAAATAATTCTAGATTTAATTAGAAATCATTACCTATATCCAATCATGAAAATATCCTTTGACTTTGAAGTTTAATTAAGACTCTTTTGTTATCTATGTAGGTAAATTAAACATACACAAGATGATTTGGTTTTTACAATTCATTACAAATTATTCAAGCTAATTTTCTAGGGTTAATTGCTATTAGATATATTTACAAGTAGTCAAAATTAGTTACAATTAGTTACATGTACTTAGAGCTAGTCACAAATATTATATGAGTTGCTAGCATTTTTTCTATAAGCAGCTCACAAGTTGTAAATTTAAAACACTAAAATTTTGAAAATCAAATGGGTTCAACTGAATCTCCATCCTAGAATGTGATTTAATTTTGCCTATTTTGTTAGAAATTTTCTTGTTTAGATAAGGACTCTTGACCTTAACATGTCAAAATATTAAAACTAAAGGACTTGAAAATGAAACATTTTTGTTTCTCCTCAATCAAAAGTTCATCTTAAAAGCAAAGCCATGCTAAAACAAAATGAACTTTGAAGAAGTATAGACTACAATACTCTGGAGCAAAGTTGAAAAATTAAAAATGATTTGCAATGCAAGAGTACAATTGCAACAAGTTGTAAATGCAGGGATGATAAAAATGCCCTATGGTGCTAGAGTACTACAAAATGGATTAAGTGAGAGTAAAATGACCTATTAAAAAAAAAGCATAAACCAGTCGACTTATATTACTCACAAAAATAGAAAAGATATCTAAAACTAGTCCTTGAAAATGGGCGACCCACATCATATAGGCAAAGTTACACCAACCCCAAGCTTCGCTCTCTAAGACACCCACCTACCATAGAGTCCTTTTTACCAACCCATTTTTCCATATCAGCTAACATGCATTTAACATAGCCCCAAATCACATGTTCCCTAAACCCCACCCCATGATTAAACACTATCTCATTCTGGCCCCTAGACCAACATCATCACTAAAGCACAAAAAATGACCTATTTTACATCTTGGATCAGAGCTATTGCTATAATGAAAAAATGTCGAAGTGGTTGTTGCAAAGCGAAATAGGAGTGAAATGCATTGAGAATAGGTAAGGCTCCAATCCCTTGATGCTAATATAGAGGTTGGCATGATGAGAAATAACACTTCATTAAGATACAAGTCTCATTAATATTACCAAATTATCAAATCAACATGCATTTGTGCATTGGTTTTGCTATCGAACTAAGCCCTTTTATCAATCATCAAGATGTGTGTATAAGCACTTGAAACTTCAAATATAGGTGGGTAAACTTTAGTTTTCAAAGCCTTTATCTTTCTCACTAATTGTGAGTCTTGTGATCCAAAATGGAAAAAGTTTTTTCTCAAAGGTATACTATGATAGGCATCAAGATGATGGAAGGCACTATACATTGGGGAAAATGGGGGAGGGTGTCAATGATTTGATACAACAAAGTGGATATCTCTGGGTATACAAAGAGCACAAGGTGTGATGCTCCATGATGTTTACCTCATGGTTTTACAAAACAAAATTGATACTTGGATCGATCAATCCTTTGATGGCATCCTTTTTTACTACACATTGACAGATTTTAGAAGTGACATCTTTTGTAATATCTTCAATGGGAGGGAAACCTTTATCTTGAGTATGCCCCCTAAGCTTTAAACAATCAAAGCTCATTCATTAGCCTTTGGGGATGGGATAGGAGTGTAAGGGTAAGGGATATAAAGGCTATTATTGCTTTTTTGTCACTTGTTATTTGATGTTGAGCTTTTCATGCTTTTCATATTTGTCATTTAACTCAAGATTCCTTCTCCACACTCTACATTTTGTTGAAAAGTCAAATTCTTAAGAGGCTATGAAAGGGTGCCATTCTCCACTCTCTCATTTGGGATAATAATAGTGGGATGTTGCCAATCCTGTTGAGGGCGAGCTTAAAGTGACTTCATCGTATGTTACATTTTTTGCTCAATCACATTGGGATCTCTTATGCAATATCACATCTAAGTATTTGCATATTGCATAAGGGCAATTACATTTGGGTCTAGAAATAGGTATACTTTGAAATATATCATGGTCACAAATTTAGTCGTTGTGAAATTTCTTAAAATATGAACTTCTCAAATGCAACAAACCTTGACTTGATTTTAATAAATATTATGGTGAAAATTTTAGTACTTGTGAAATTTCTTAAAAGATGAACTTCTCAAATGCAACAAAAATCGACTTGATCTTGCAATCATGTGCAATGTTTTGAATTGTATATAGTCACTTGATTATACAATTCATTGATTCTTTCAAAGATATTTTGAGAGTCTTTTTGTTTACTTTGGGTTGGTCAAATACTTAGAAACAGTTTGCATTCAATGTATGATAAAGAAACAATATTTGATAGCTTACTTTCTATGAAAGGAGGATAGCATAATGGTTTATACTTTGACCTACTCATGTAGCTACCTACTCAAATGCCTCTACTAGTGTTACTCTTTCTTCAAATACACGTATTCGCTAAAGGCTAGGTTAGTAATGATAAATAGGTATCTAGTGCCTCATCCTTTTCTTCTCCACTGAAAGAAGGTACATAAAAAATATCAAACCGTACACAAGATGGTATCTAAAAAGAAATACCCACATTGTAAGGCAAACAAAGTGCTCACTCAAGCTATTTGTTTATCATATTATGGTCCTCACATTGCATGTGCTTACTTGTTGTGTATCATATACCATGGAGGCATGGCCTTCTCTATAGGGATTTGTCAAGAAATTTCTTGCTGCACCTATAACTCCAGATCATCACTCATGATGCTTTCAAGCAAGGACTAGAGGGAGAGAAACTTTTATGTACAAGTAGTGGCCACAGTTGCCTCATAATACTTTGTAAAGAGTGGTATCCCATGTTTTTCTTTTGAATAGAAAAGGAGTTCCATGCTTTCATACTTGCTTTCCCCCTCAATTTTATAAAATTTTGCAAAAACAACTTGATTGAAATCTTAATTTTGTAAAAGGAGCACACACGCGCGCACGCACATGTGTGTGTGTGTGTGTGTGTGTGTGTGTGAGAGAGAGAGAGAGAGAGAGAGAGAGAGAGAGAGAGAGAGAGAGAGAGAGAGAGAGAGAGAGAGAGAGAGAGAGAGAGAGAGATGTCCCTATTATTTTGTCCAGATTCAATCAATATTTTTTTTTGTAGATCGAGGGCTTCAAGGTATTCACTTTTTTAATGGATGTCCTTAAATTGGAGGGCTTAGATTTTTCTCTTGATTCCCATGCATATCTTAATGGAAAGCTTCCATTCTTTTGCTATTTGAACAAGTCTTTTGTTATAACATGGAATATTGTGCATATAATGTACACTTATTGGTTTATAAGGTTGACCATTTATGGAGATTTGTAAATGTTTACAATGTACACTTATTGGTTTATAATGTTGACCATTTATGGAGATTGTAAATGCCCAATATACAATATTAGCAAGGCTAAAGGTCACATGCATATAAAGGAGGTATAGGTGAGCATTACGAGTTCTTTAAAGAGGAAGAGAGTTATGTAGAGGGAAGGAAGAGAAAAAGGTTATGACCCCATGATGTGCTCTCTTATCATTTAGGGTAAGCCACACATAGGTGGTAGTGCTTGTTCACGTGAGTGGTTTTCTAGCCATAGATATCAACTTCATTATTTGGCTCTTAGTTTGTTGCTAGCCCAACCCCTTGAAAATTGAGGGGTTGTGTGTGAAACAAAATTGTTGTCTAGCTAGCCTATGTTGGTGAAAGATCATGTTGTGTAGTGGCAACTGGTCTCCTTTGCCTTTCTAAAGAGCTTGCTTCGCCTCATATAATGTGAGTAGCTCGTCAATGGAATGGTTGAGTGCCAAAATCTGGTCTCCTTTTCCTTTTAAAAGAGGCAGCATTGCCTCAAATAATGTGAGTACTTGGTTAATGGAATGGTTGAGAGCCAAAATCTCATCTGATTATAACTGTTCTGCACTAGTTGTATGGGGTTTTGAAAAGTTAGAGAGAAGGTATCTACTTTTATGGAGTATGGGAACTTGGCATGTGAGGTCCCTTAAAATACAACCTCATATATCTTTGCTTTGGGAAAGGCAGCAAACTAGTGTTAATGAAGGGCTTAAACCCGTGAATGAAAGGCTTTGGCTTTTGATTAAGTGAAAAACGATTTGGACACATACAAAGCTGAGTGAAATTGTGCCAAAATAGTGCCAAAATACTGGAAAATAAATGTGCAAACTGTACGTGAATTGGACGGAAGAATGTTTTGGCTGCGGAGTGCCAGCAAAAGCAAAAGCAAAAGCAAAAGGGGGAGACCACGGCTCACACCAAAAAGCAAAAGCGAGAGAGAGAGAGAGAGAGAGGGGGCTAAAGGTCAACGAGGTTGAAAAGTGTGGAAGAGGGGATTCATTTCATCATGGCGTGAGAGAGGCAGGTGACTGAATGAATGAGGGTCGGTGTATGTGTGTGTGTAGAGTGCGTGTGCAGTGCTGTGGTTGCCCCCACAGTGCACACTGCACACACTGCAAGAAACCGTCAACGAGGTCATGATCATCTCACACACACACACCGGGGGTTTGACTCCTAACGGAATCTAGCCCAAAAAGTTACAACGGGATCTACACGCAGAGTCCCAGGGGCCCTGCAGCCGTTCCGTTGAATCCAATGGCCCTGCAAAGTGACACACTCAGAGTCACGAGTGCGTATGACACTGAGATGAGGCCACCCCCGTTTTGCATATCATTTCTCGTCTTTATTCCTTGCCGAGCTCATCATGAAGCACCACCACCCTCCTTCTTCTTCTTCTTCTTCTTCTTCCTCCTCACCGATCACCACCTCCGCACCTCCCTTCCTTCCACTCTTGACCTTGCACTCTTTCCTGCTCCTACTAACTCGCACTTTCTCCTCCACTTTCCGCAGTCTCTTGCTTGCGACTGACTCTGCCCTCGCTCCTCCTCCTCCTCCTCCTCCTCAGTTTTCTCACCCATCACAGCTTTCTCCTCCTGATTCTTCTTCTCCTTCTTTGCCCCCTCGCACAGTTTGCTCCGACCCCTCCTCTACTCTCCTCCTCGCCCAGCTGTGAGCCACTCGACCCACCTTCACTACTATCTCCACCACCATGCGCACAAGGCAAGGTCTCTCTTACCCAAGGCATCTCTCCCCCGATAATTCCCACCCGTTCGCTGATCTTTCGACCTTTTCCCTCATACGCCGTCGATCAATCTCCTCCCCTCCTCTCCCGCCGGAACGGCCCTCCAAAAAACGTGCCCGCATCCTTCATATCCATCCACCTGCCGGCGATTCTTGCAATCTGTTCGAATCGTTCCCGGATGACTTGCTTCTCTCCATCCTCGTCTGTGTCAGCTCGACAGCCTCGCGCCCGGCGGATCTCATCAGCACCAGGCTAACGTATGCTCTCAGTTACATTGTCTCTGTCTGTTGCTGCTATTGGCATGAGGATTGTTCTTTGCAATATGTTGCGAATCCATGTGTTAAAGGGATTGCTCTATTCTCCTTTTTGTTGACATCGCTCTCGTAATTGAGCATAGCGCATAGTTCTGTGCAGCTGCAGGAAATTCAATTCCATGGCTGTTCACCCTCTGGTCTTGGCGAATGCTAATGTAAAAGCGTTGGCATTGAGAGGCTGCCAATGGTGTGAGGGCGCGCAACGTTACCTTAGACTGTGCGTGGAAGCCGGGAACGTTGAGGCTATGTACACTCTGGGAATGGTCAGTATGTCAGCATCATCTACCTTCCTCTAGCAAATTTTCCTGGACGAACGGATGAAGTCGACTGTCCCAAAAGTCGCTCCCTTCATGGTTCACCGGCTCGCTTTACAGTCCTGCTTTTGAACTTGCTTTGGGCATGTTCTTGACAATGTTTCGCGATATCTGGTAGCTTTAGGCCACTGTTTTGGCTTTGGTTCATCCAGATTGCAGCTAAACTACATCTGTGGCTATGATAATGATACCAAGCCCAATTGCTCATAGTTTAACAATAAGTATGAAGGACTCCAAAAAAAAGTATGAAGGACACCATGAATGCTTATAACTTTGAATTCGTGTGATGAATACAAAAAATATCGTTTCATATCGAATTCCAATGAGGCTCATGGTTTACCCATACGATGCAGATCCAGTTCTACTGCCTGTCCAACATAGCAGAAGGTACCTTTCTGATGGCTAGGGCTGCAAAAGCTTCTCATCCGTCTGCTCTGCTCTCCTTAGCGGTCATCCATTTCAATGGGAGCGGAGGTACAAGGAAACACAAGAATCTGAAGACCGGGGTCGCATTGTGTGCACGGGCGGCTTCCCTAGGGCACATCGATGCTATGCGTGAGCTTGGCCATTGTTTACAAGATGGCTATGGTATTCCCAGAAACGTCCTCGAGGGTCGTCGTTTGCTCCTCGAAGCCAATGCCAGGGAAGCTGCTGCAGCGGTGACTTCGAACTTGAACATAACAGGACAAACTCTTCAACTGACCGCAAATAAGATTGCGATTGGCTGTTTCCACCATCACTATCTGTATCAGCCCATGCTCAGCAAGCTAAATGTCGCACAAAGGTCAGCATTGGAACATCATGTCAACGATTTCCAAACACGCCCAATATACAAATACCTGCAGAGCGGCGGTTGCTCGCTGTTGAGCGACTTTGGATGTAATGTGCCTCCGCCGAAGTTACACATCTCTCACCAATTCTTAGTAGAATGGTACAGTTTGCATCCCCCCGCTCCGGGACTTAGGCTCTGCTCCCACGGCAGTTGCGGGCGTCCTGAGACCAGAAGCCAAGAGTTCAGAAGGTGCTCTGCTTGCGGCACTGTAAATTATTGTTCAAGGGCATGCCAGGCTTTGGATTGGAAACTCAGGCATAAGTTCACTTGCATGCCATCAGCAAATTGGGAGGACAACGGAGGAGACGACGAAGAAGCCACTGATGATTTTTAAAACGCAGAACTGCTGATCGAAGTGGGAATAATACCTTCCGAGGCAAAACGATAATTTCAACAAATTACACAAATGCAATTGCAATTAGGGCTCAAATTACTATATTTGTGTTTGGGCTTAATTTTTTAGAAAATTTCCGAGCGTTTTACATTTGAAAAATATCGAAATAAGGGTTGCTAAATTCGACTCGGTTTTTGAAGCCAATGAATTTTGTCCTTTTCCTCCCCTACGCTTACGAGATTTCAAGCTTTGACTAGAGCTCTTAGTCCTCCATCGTCCCTCTTCTACGTGCCTCCTCCCATCTTCGTTTCTTGAAATTGTTATGTGGTTTTTTCGTTATTCTATTCTTCTTGGATTTTATCTACAATTAGTGAGATATGTTTTGTTGTAGCAGTTTCGACTCTCTGCTCGTCTCATAAGATAGGTTCAAAGGATATTCTCCCTAGTTAGCTCTAGTTCTTGGACCGTGTTTTTTAGCTGTCATTTTCTCCCTCCGGTTACTAGGGTGAGTTTTGTTCCACTTGAGCTTTTCTTGATGCTATTATCATGTTTAGTTCCATTTTCTACACTTTAAGCTATGGTAAATCCATTGTTGAGTTCGTGGGGCCGCTTCATTATTTTGTGCTCATCTTGATGATTTGGGTGGATTTTCATTTTCCTTTCACTTAAGAACTGGTGGCGTTATCCTACCATGTTGTGTTTAATTACGAAGTGTTGGTGTTATCTTTCATTTTCCTTTCACTTAAGAATTGGTGGTGTTGTTTTACTATGTTGTGTTCTTGAGTTTTGATGGGTTTGCTATCAATTGGTTGCATGGGTTTGTAATTAGCTATCTTCTTGTTATCATAATTGAAGTTTTGGGATGCTTTTCGATGACCAATTATGGACCAATCTATAATAGAGCATATTCTTATCCCATTCTTATTTCATTTGTGTTTTAGCTTGCGCTTGTAATTGTTTTAAGTGCTTGTGTAGTGTGAATCTATGTTTTTGCCTTCTAGCATTATAACTAGAGTGTGTTGATTGTATTCAGTCTCTCTTTATGTTAGCTATGGGTTTAGACATGTAGAATCCTATTGTGAGATCTAGCATGGGTTGTGCATGGTGATAGCTGAGTTTTTGTTGGCTTTCTTTTGGTTTCCTCTTTGGATTCTAGTAGACTTAATGCTCTTCATTTCCAATTTGTTGGGTGCTTATGTGGAAGGGTATAAGAAGTTGTTGCTTGTTCAAATAGTGTGTTTGTCCATCTTAGCCTTTTTTGGTAATGTTTCTTAGTCTCACCTTGGCTCTCTTGGGATTTCTTGAAGATGTATGTTTAGTGGGGTAGTTTTATATTTTTTGATCTTGATTGGGTTGTTGTTTTTGGTTTGATTCATTGGCTAGTATTCATGTTTCATGTGCACATATCTTTGACTTTAGTTTGGCACTTCAGGCTATTGCATAAAATATGATTTTTTAAAGTTTCAACTTTCAAATGCCTATTCATGCTATTATTCCTTTGGTTTGTCTTCATCCTTTCTTGCTAAAGAGTTTCTTAGTATCATTTTTGTTTAGGACATTTTGCTCAACTTCTCATAGATAGTAGTTTGTTTAAGTTTTTAATTTCTAGCTGGCTATGGTCCATAGGTATGGAGATAGTTTGTTGGGCCATCAAATTTTTTGATGTTATTTCCTCGTTATTTGTAATTTTAGTATTATTGCTAAGCTAGGGGGCTCCCTTCCCACTCCCTCGTGATACTCATCCTTTTGTGTGTTTTTATTCTTGTAGTGGGTGTGAGTTTGGTCATAGGTAGTATCTCTTTGACCTATACAAGTTAGGAATGATCTTTTTGTGTCTTTGTCGTTCGTACTTTTGATTTTAGACTATTTTTTTATTTGGCTCTCTAGCTTCGTAGCTCAAAGCAAGTAGTCATGCCTCTCATATGTGGACAGCCACACATGTAGTATATGCAAAAGGTTCATCTATACTATACATCATAACAGTTCAACATAAGTGAGTGTGTGGAATAAATATAAACATGAGTGTTTTAGATAAGTAATCTGTCTAGTTCTGTAAGGCAACTAGGAAGATAACACCTAGCTAGGTGCAATTGATGCACAATTGCACACGGATTTTATTCTGATTGTTGGGATCCTTCCTTAAGGCAAAGTAACTTTGCAAGTGTGTAGGAAGCTAAAGGTGTGAGAGAAAGTCTAGAACATTGCTAAAATTGAGGGCAAAAGGTGTATGACTTGAAGATCCAATGGACTAAAAGGTCAACATTCAGGTGGGTGAGTGGAGGCAAGGGTGGATTCTAGGTAGCTAGATGATAATCGACAATGAACTGGGGAGGTATGAAGTTGGTCTTGAGAGCTGGGTAAGCATTGGAGAGTTGTGAATTTGGGGATGAACTTCTTTTATTTTGGGCTTTTACGTGTGTAGAATTCTAACATTTTGTGATCTAGATTGCTTAGCTTGCTATTTTTGTATATTTCTTTAGGTTCCAATGGATTTCTAATATGTTGTTGTCAGTGCTCTGGGATGTGCTTTTCATCTTTGCTCCATTCTAATATCTTTTTTTCTAGTTGTTGGGAGCTATTAACTTGGCTTTTTCTATTTTGTCATCATTAGTTTTTATCGATTAATATTTCTTTAGAGTTACTTGTTAATAGCTGCTTCTCATCAAGGTGTTCATGGTAAGTTTATTTTGAATTCATTTTGACTAGTCATTTGTGTTGTTGGTACTTATTTTATGTGTGTTAAAGAGGTGTTTTAGTACTTCTCTATGCATTTTTGTGGTTTTTGTGCTTAAATTTTTACTCCTTGTATGTCATTGTGCTTACTTTGTGTGTGTTGAAAGGTCATTTGGTACTTAACTATGCATTTGTTTATTTTCTACTACCATCTGAGAATTGATTTGACCACGTGTTGCATGACTATGAGTTTTTAAAATATTGATAACTACATGCCAAAGCTAAACCTAAGCTGAAAACCTTACCAGGTTGAAAATTGTCATGAAGTTGAGAGCCTAGAAAGACTAGAAACTTGATGCATGAAATGTTATTTGTTTTGCATTTGCTTTTTTTTGTGTGTGTGTGTGTGCATGCGTGCATGCACATATGTGCGTGTGTGTAAGAAAATTAATGTGGTACATAATAACACATCCATGGACATTGCTAAGAAGCACACTCTTTTTAGTATTCCCCTTGTTTTTTTGCAAGTTACCCCATGTCAAGGTCAATCACATAAAACTTTGGCTAGTAGGATCCTATTTTGGTTTTTTCCCTCCACGTTTAGTTTTGAACTGCCCACATCCAAGTTGGTTCTGTAACTCCCCCCCCCCCTCGGCCCCCCTCCCCCCCCCCCCCCCCCCCTCTCTCTCTCTCTCTCTCTCTCTCTCTCTCTCTCTCTCTCTCCCCCTCTCTACCTCCCTCTCTCTCTCTCTCTCTCTCTCTCTCTCTCTCTCTCTCTCTCTCTCTTCCTATGTGTGTGTACCTGTGTCTCCATTCAAAGATTGTTAATAGAAAGGCTTTGTGTCCATGCATCAAAGTAAGTATTATAATTTTCTCTTTTCTCTCTTGTGCATCTTCTTCATGAAGCCATCTCAGGTGCCACCAAATCTAGCGACTTGCCCAAGCTTATATTTTTTTACATCTCTAAGGAAATATGCTTTTGATAAGAAGTATTCTCTCTGAGTTGTATTCTTGTCAATTTCTGAGAGCATTCATCAATTTTGGTGTGCAAAAGCTATATAGCTACATTCAATCTTTTGTTTCTCTTCCTATAATTCGTAGATTTGTGCAGTCTTCCATTTTTGCATGCTTGGTACTACTTGTAGACAACAATACACATCCAAAGAAGAAAGATCTATGGGAACAAAATAAATCACTGAATGGATAGGTTCTTCTATGAGAGAACTGTAAGCATGGGAAGGGATGCCAAGCAAAACATTTTTGTTCAATTCATTCAATTAATTTTGGGGCTCTAAGTGAAAGCAACATAGGAGGAGACAAAAGTTCAAATGACACTCGTGGCAATGGTGTGCAAGACATTGACCATTGTCAAATATCCACAATCTAAGAATGAGCACATTGTGCATGTTGATGAGCTTAGACCCATCTGCATCTCATGACCTCACTATTGCAATAGTCTCAAGAGCACCCCAAGTTCAGAGGTGCACCTTGTACTCAGAAAGATCTTGAATATATGTCAAGCTTGATAATGTCAATGGATTGTTCTCATTGTCTGCTTGTTGCAAGTACCATCATACTAATCCAATTGCCTAGGAAGAACATGATCTTGTGTAATCATTTTGGGAAGCTAAGGTTCATGTGTCCCCCAACAAGAAGGATGTTTATTGAAAGAGGATTGGTAGAAAGAGTTTCATGAAGCACCTAAGTGCATCTACTTGAGGAGCCACAAGTGTTATCTCAAATGTAGCTTCACTATCTATAGTATAGAGGGAGATAAGAAACATCCAACCATCACTTTCAATCTAATTATGACTATCGAGTAGCACTTTCAATTCTATTGTGAGTGCTAGTGCGTGGGCCATTATGAGTGCTAGCCAGCACTAATTGCTATATAGTGAGTATTGACTAGCATTTATAGTCCTCTATTTAGAGTGCTAAATAGTACTTGCAACTATGTTGTGGGTACTAAATAGTACTTACCATGCTATTGTGAGTGCTAAGTTGTAGTTGAGACTTCACAATGGGTGACAACTAGCACTAGCAAAACTATTGTTATTGCTGACTTCCTAACTAAGAGTACTAACTACCAGTAACAAGCTCGTCCTTATTGTTAAATAGCCATTTGAGCACCATTGTGAGTGCTAAATGGCACTTGAAAGTCTAGACTTGTGAGTGCCAACTAGCAATTTCATTTCCATAAGTGCCAACTAACACTTTCATTTCCATAGTGGGTGCTAAGGAGCACTTGTGAGTTCAAATTTGTGATAATTAGGACTAGCAATAGTATTGTTGACTTCCACTTTCTTTCTATATTAAGAGTGCCAACTAGCATTTACAAGACATTTCTTACTGCTCAATAGCATTAGAATCTATTATGAGTACTAAGTAGTAGTGTGGCATGTGAAACTCTCTTGTGAGTGCCAACTAGCACTTTCATTTCTATAGTGAGTGCTAAGTAGCACTTGTGAGTTCAAAATGGTAATAATTAGCATTAGCAATAGTATTGTTGACTACCACTTACTTCTTGTACTGTGAGTGCTAGCTAGCATTTCTAAGACATTTCTTAGTGCTAAATAGCATTAGAAGCTCTGATCTGAGTGACTAATAGCACTATAAGTGCAAACTAGCACTTACAATTCTATAGTGAGTGCTAAGTAGCAATTTCAATTCTATCCTGAGTGCTAAGTACAATTTCAATTCTATCTTGAGTGCTAAGTACAAGTTGATGAATACTACTTAGCACTTATGGTTACATTTTGAGATTATTGACTAGAACTTACAACTCTATATAGAGTGCTAAATAGTGCTTACAACTCTATTCTAGGTGCTAAATAGTACTTCAGACTCTATTGCGATTACTACCATGCACTTGAGACTTCATAGGGGTGATAATTGGCACTAGTAGCAATACTATTGTTGCTCAAGACTACTAGTTGGTTCCTTAACTAAGAGTACTAAATACCAATTATAATTTTATTTTTAAGTTGCTAAATAGCACTTGAAACTCTATTGGGAGTCCCAACCAGCACTTTCATTCCTATTTGAGTGCCATGTAGCACCATGTGCTCTAATAACTAGCACTATAAACACTATTGTTGTTTGCTGACTACTAGTTTCTTTCTCACTAAGAGTGCTAACTATGAGTAAAACATATTGCTAACTAGCACTTTAAGCACCAATGTGAGTGCTAAATAACATCTAAAACCTTTATTATGAGTGCCAATTAGCACTTTCGTCCTATTGTGACTGCTAAGTAGCATTAGAAGCTCCAATGTGAGTGATGAATAGCATCTTAGCTCCTTTGTGAGGGTTAACTAGCTCTTTCACTTCTATCATGAGTGCTAAGTGGCACTTTCAATTCTATTATGAGTGTTAAGCAATGATTAGCAACGCCACTATGAGTGCTAACTAGCACAAATCATGGCTATATAGTGAGTATTGACTAAAACTTATAGCACAAATCATGGTTGTATAGTGAGTATTGACTAAAGCTTATAGCTCTCTATTTAGAGTGCTAAATAGTTCTTACAACTCTATTGTGGGTACTAAATAGTACTTCACACTCTATTCTGAGTTCGAACTTCTTACATTAGAGAGTTTTTATCATATGTGATAACTAGCACTAGCAACACCACTATTATTGTTGACTATTAGCTGCTTCCTTGATCAAGAGTACTGCTAATTACAAGTTAAAAGCCTACTCATACTAAATAGCACTTTAAGCACCACTGTGAGTGCTAAGTAACACTTGAAACTCTATTATAGAGAGTGCTAAATAGCACTAATAAAGCTATCCTTAGGGCTAAATAGCACTAGATGTTCCAATGTGAGTGATAAATAGACTTGCAGCTTCATTGTGAGTGCAAACTAGCACTTTCACATCTATATTAGGTGCTAAGTAGTGCTTCAAATCTTTTGTGAGTGTTGACTCCACTATGAGTGCTAATTAGCACTTATCTCACACTTATGGTTATACTGTGAATATTGACTAAATCTCACTACTCTATTTAGAGTGTGAAATAGTGCTTACATTCTATTGTGGTGCTAAATAGTACTTAGCACTCTTTTGTGAGTGTTAACTTGCACTTCAAACTTCACAGTGGGTGATAACTAGTAGTAGTAACACTATTACTATTGCTAACTTACCTCTATTAGTAGTGCTAAGTTCCATTGTTAATAGCAATAATTTGACTAGCAACACTTGCAATTCCACTATTAATACTAAGTTGTAATGTCAACATCCAAGCTATTAACAATAACATGTTAGCAACAACACTACATGAGCAAGCACACTAAACTTAGTTGTGACTTGAGTAGCTACAACCTATAATAGGACTACTAATCAACACTTACACCTTTGTATAGTAAAGATTTGCTTCGATGTAGCAATCGCAAAACTAATTTTGGGGCCATTTTGGAGCCGCGACGTGATGGGCTCCTGGGTGATATTTTGAATTTTGCAAGGACCCGCACTCTCGTAAAAAAATTTTCGACGTCATGATGCCGCACTGGTGTAATAATGAGATGCAATATAATTATTTTGAACATCGTAGAGCTCAACATATGGTAGATCTACCTTGCTTCATGCATTGTAGTCTTCTGACTACATACATCATGCATCTCTACACTACTTCGTACAATGTAGTCTCTGCTGACCACCTGTCATCGCACAACCTTTTGCCGTAGCTTTTTCACCTATCATTGGGCAGCGAACCTAGGCAGATCATGAAAATGCAAGGTTGGCTTGAGAGACCACCGCACTAGTTCTTGGTGTAATAATGAGACATAATCTATCATTCTGAACACTACCACCATAGCGTAGTCTCTGGCCTAACCTAACCACCTGTCATCGCCTAGACTTTTGCATCACCTTATCACTTGTCATCGGGTAGCATGCCCATCCAGATCAAGAAAATTCAAGGTTGTCTTGGAGAGACCACTGCACTGATTCCTAAAGTTATGGCTCCATTACCTATTTTTACGTATTACAAGAGGAGATCTATGATGACCACCATGCTGGCAAAATAGAGGAGATCTTTGACAACCACCACATTGGTTCCTTGAGCTATATATTAGTGCACCGGGGAAAATGTATTTCCTTGTGCAACCAAGGAAAATGCAATTGATGATATAGCCCTTGATGGGTCCCCTTTAGGGGCAAGGGCCATATCGACATGCCATATCTGTCCAGTAGTATCATGGATATTGTATAATGCATGTCAATATGTCCCTTGCTCCTAGAGGGGACCCCTTAAGGGCCATATCATCAATTGCATTTTCTAAACCAAGGAGATTGTAGTCCTACTTTATTGGTATTTTAGTCCTTATTGCAATAAATCCTAAATGAGGGAAAAAGTATTTCGAGCCATCATGGTGACTGGAGGCCTGGTGGTGCCATCCAAATAATCAACTACAATTCATCGAGTGTAAAAATTGAGCAAAAGAGATTACATCTACATCCAATAATAGGTTACATAAAAATTAACAACTTATGCTGAGTAAAAATTGAATAGAAGATCTTACATTTACAAAAACTCAGCATTTACTGAGAGCCTTGAAGGACAAAAGTTTGCATCTAGCAACCATAACCACACAACAATGGCCATTGCTGGGTGGTTTATATAGAAATTAACAACAATGCATACTGAGAGCCTCAAATTGAACAAAAGAGATTACATAAATATAAAAACTTAGCAATTGCTGAGAGTCTTAGAGACCAAAAGATTACATCTAGCAAGCCAAAAGATCGCTGAGAGCCTCAGAGGCCAAAAGATTACATCTAGCCATTGCTAAGTGGTTATGAGCCTCGTTGAGCAGGATAAAATTTGTACAACTCAGTATTCCTGCCAACCGAGCTTGCTACATTCAAATTTTTTGGGGAGCCAATGGAGGAGACGATGCAGAGGCTGAAGACCATGCACATTATTGGGACTCAGATTATGGCCCTCTTAATAAGACAAGAGTATTGTGCTATGAAAATCTTGAGTGCTTCATATACAACACAGCCATATAGAGGCTTTCTGTGCACACTGTAATCCAAGCTGGTGACAAGCAAATGTGGGGGGAATTAACTGAGGGAATGAACGGTGTCCAAAAGAGCCAGCATTTCCAGTCCTATAGAGTGCAACACAATCACTTTATACAAGAAGATAGATAACATTGGGATCACATTGCATCGAGGGGTGGTAGTAGTTACAATAGGCATGGTGAAAATGAGTGGGTGAGTGGTGGAGCAGATGAGTAGGGGAGCAGCTAAGTGATGAGAGTTGGAGGAGGGATCATGGAGCAAAGTAGAGCAGGGGCAAAAGAGAGCTGGAGGAGGGTATGTGGAGCAAAGTAGCAGAGTGTGTGGAACAAAGTAGCAGAGCAGGGGTGGATGAGAGCAATATAGCAAAATGCCAAATGCCACAGATCTTATATATTATAAAGTTCAAGCCAGCGTGGTGGCTAGAATGGAGGCCTGGTGTTCCATCCATATTAATTACAGGCCACCGCAGTGGCTGGTAATTAACTACTACCCCGGTGTGGAAGATTAAGCACCACCCTAGATGCCACCTCACCACCACCGATGGAATGGTAATTAATTACGATGTGGCTGGTAATCATGAAGTAGATGCCTGAGAGTGGTAATTGGTAGGTGAGTAATTGCAAGCCACTGCGGTGGTTGGTAATTAATTGCCAGCCTGGTGGAATCTTAACCACGATAGATGTGGCTGATGAGAGTCACTACCATCGGGCAGTAATTACCATAAACATAAATCATGAAGCCTTATCACCTCTAATCACAAACATCAATCATGAAGCCTTATCACCTCTAATCACTCATTACCATGCACTCTACTGAGCATGCATGCCCGGTAATTAACTGCACTCTACTAATTATGCAAGCTCAATGGTGATAACTGGAAGGTGAGTAATTACGGGCCACTCTAGTGGCTGGTAATTAACTGCTAGCCAGATGGAAGCTTGGCCACCACAAACATGGCTTATGAGAGCCACCACCACTGGGCAATAATTACCTCAAAAGTAAATCATGAAGCCTAATCACTTGTAATCACTCATTACCATGCACTCTACTGAGCATGCAAGCCTAGTGACTAGTAATTTACTGCACTCGTAGTGATCATGCATGTAAGCCTGGTGGTGGTAACTGGCCCGGTGGTGGTAACTGGCAGGTGAGTAATTGTAGGCCATTGCGATGGCTTGTAATTAAGTGCCAGCTCGGTGGAATCTTAGCCACCACCACAAACATGGCTGGTAATCTTAGATGCCACCAGTGACAGAAGATGATATTAATTACCACATACGTGAATCAGAAGCCTAATCACCTCTAATCACTCATTACCATACAAGATAGTACTACCGTCACCTTGAATTAATCAAAAAATGAGCCAACCACCACGATGGCTCTCACCTTGATAGTTCCTTGTAGTCAGACTACAAACTTAACCCTCCGCTATTCCATTCCCTTCACTGTTTCATTTTCTATCCATCTTGACCGTTTCTTTCTCCCTTGCACTGGGACTGCCCTTGCACTAGGACTGCAAACTTAAGCCTCCATTATTCCATTTCCTTCACTATTTCGTCTTTGATCCCTCTCGACCATTTCACCCTTGCACTCTTCCTGCAACTTCTATCCCCTCTCATACTGGCTCCCCTTGGAGACACCGAGCTCTAAAATGTGTTTGCACAATTTGAAAGCTCCTTGCATGATCTTTCCTCCCCCCCTACACAGCCCGTGGGAGATCCTCACACAATCTTTTCTCCCCATCTGTAGCATAGTGCGAGAGCCTCTCCTCCCTTGATCTTGAAATTGTGACATCTAGGAGCTCGTCACTTGCTCTTAAAAGCCCAATTTGGATGCTCTCAGCAACTTCATCAACATGAAGGAGGGACAAATAGTCCTATCAAGGTCAGAAGATTACCATCACTGAAAGCATGATTGAAAATGCACTAGGAATTCCTGGAGGAAATTTGCAAGCACACTTCTTCGAGAAGCAGTACAAGAGACAAGATATTCTAGATGTATACCCCAATGCTTAGATTAGTAAAGATGGTGGAGGCAAGCTAGAAAGCTTGCCAACAGACCTCCAGGATGTGCTGAAGAAGACAATGCGCTTCTTTCCTAATACGAGATGAACCGTGAAGTTTTGGTAGGTTCGAGTAGCAGTAGAGCAACTAAAATGATGTGATGCCTCTTTATCAAGGACGATCTCCCAGAGTGTGATAACCAACTTGAAGAATTTCATGGATCGCAAATGCAAATTGTCATCTCACTCCACTAGAGCTGCAATGCACTTAATGACATCTACCCTCAAAGGGATTTTTTAGCAATATGATTAGAAGATGTCTCAAAAGGCGACTTTTCTACAAGAGAGAGCCATCGATGTAGCAAAGGTAGCACAACTTGAGAAAATCCTCCAGAAGGGTGGATGAGCTAAGGTAGAGGAAGCAGAAGTGAAGGCCTTACAAGCAAGAGAGCAAGTTGAGGCCACTGCAAAAGTGGTGGACAGTGAAAAGCATAGAAGAGAAGAAGCAAAGAAGTGCATTAAGGAGCTCTGAGATAGGCTTGAAGAAGTTGAAGTGATGGGGAAATCGAAGCCAAGGAGCTAGCAATGATGCAAAAGGATCTTGAAGATCAGAAAGCCAAAAAGGAGGCTCTTTACAAAAATGACTCCGCAACATGTAGAATGCATTAAACATTGAAAAAGACCAGATGTGGAGGAACTGAAAGGGAGAATGCAAAAACTAGAGCAGTGATGCAAGAGCTATGAGAGAGCCTCAAGGCCAAGATGGATGGGGTAGAGAGCAACCATTGTGGAGAAGACAATGAGGCAGCTCTCCAGGCGAGGAAGGATGCAGAGAGCAATGAAGCAAGTTGCAGCAGCCACAGTGGGGGTTGTCATCTAGAAACACTTTTGGAAGTTCAAAGATTAAGCTAAAAGACCAGCAACAAGATTACAATAAGGTTGTGCACGAGCTTGCAACGGCTTTTGAAAGTTTTGAAAAGAAGCCTGTCATCGTGAGAGATTTCCAAATTAGAGTGGAAGTCTTGGAAACGGCCCATGTTGATGTTCATTAGCCACTACATTTCTTATATCTACAATAGATGTACTCAAAAGATGTTAAAAAATTCATCCAATGATTATTTCAACATTAAAGCTATTTGTTTAATTCGGAAGGCATTTTTAAAACAATATATAATTGCATTTATTCATGCAACTAGTGGATGATGTGGCTTTCGCAAGAGTGCATAGTCGATGAATGGTTTTTGGAAATTTGCACAAGCTACGAAAAGCCTACGTAAGGCAAAATGCATAGCATGCTAGACAAATGGCTAATGCAAGACTCAATGTTTTATGTTACCGAGTCTTTTACTATAATTGAATCCATCCATTGTGGGGGTGAAAGGCCACTGTACCTTAACCTTGATTATGTACAATACTCAAACATACACACACACACATGCGCATATATATATATATATATATATATGGATGACATAGAAGATTAGGGTGTACTGCACCCACCAAAACTTGTGTGGCTCTCTTTTGGCTCTCCCTTTCTCTCACCGTGTTTCGTTCCACTTCTATTGAGAGCACTCTCAACTTGTATCAGAGCTTGGGTGTTCTAATTGAGTGTCGGTGTGTGCCTGGACCCCCCAAACTCTACTGCTACAACTCTGTGGGAGGAAGGAGAAGCTCCATTGGGTGATTTTACTTGCATCCTAGTGTTCAAAGACCTTGCAGAAACCTTTGGAAAGTTCTCTGAGTGGTTTTTTGCAAGCTTGCAAGTAGTTTTGGAGCAAAAAGACGTTTTTTAACGATTCCTATGTTCCTTTCGACGGACTGAGAGTCTGAAATGACCCATAGAGGCAACCATTGCATGCTTTTGGTGTCCATTGCACTTTGGGAGCTTGAAAACCCCTTTATTCTTGAATTTGGGATTTCTAACTCATTGTCTCTGCTTTAACATTTTTTTGCCAGTGTGATGAAACTCAAGTTTGAAGCAATCATTCGTAGATCTATCAATTCTGGAGGCTTCAAGAGATCCTAAAACTTTTGTGTTGCTCATCATTTGCACTCTAGTAGAGTTTACAAACATATTTATTTGCAAAAATGTTTTTTGGTCCGTGTGTTATGGACCTGATGATTGGGACTAGGTTTCTAAAATCATCTATTCCATTGCATTTTGGAGGCTCAAAAACCCCTACTTGTTAGCTCTTGCACGATTCTATGGAGATTTGGAGAAGTTCCATCTCTCTAAGGCATTGAATCATCTGCATCTCTATCAAAAATCCATTCAAAGGTTCAAACCTTTGATTTTTTGATTACATGTCAATTGCAAGGGTTGACTCCTTTTTTCCCATTCATTGTTGGGATTTTAGAGTTCCAACATAAGAGTGATATTTGCAAATTGTCTTGTTGAGTCCGATAATGTAGTGACACCCATGTTTTGAGGCATCTTAGGTCCTATTTTCAGTAGCAGTCATTGCAATGGGGCAGTGATTTTTTTGACATACCTTATGCAAATCACTTTGGTTGTAGTTTGAGTCATGTGTGCTCATTCGTGGTGTGCATTGGGTTGTAGTGGATGCTTTACATGCCATTTAGATGCATTACGTTCCTTGTTAGATGCACTGATAGGCTCATATTACCTTGTGGGATGCTTTATTGATGGATGTTTAGTACTACACATATATTATTCTATGCTCGACAACATCTTTGACACATTGCATTTGACGCATTGATTGTGCTATGCTTTCTTGGATGAGACATTGATGATGCTTATGCCCATGGATGGTGTTTATTCTTGAGGCATTTGGCTCTTATTGGCATTGGCTTTGCTATTGTTTTGTCATTGCACCTGTTGACATTTTCTTTTGATCCAAATTTGCTCATATGGATGCATAGTATATGCACAATTGTCAGTTGCATTTTGATGCTTTGAGCCTTTGAGGTTTGGTGATATAACTTTCCATTGAGGCATTCATATTTGGGTGCACCTAGTATTTGGTGTGATTCTTTCTTGCAGGCACTAGCATTTGGGATTTTACCTTACTTGCATCATGGCATCCTCTTCCATGTCTAAAAAGTTTTTCAGCATTAAAAAGTTTGATGGAACAAACTTTTCTTTGTGGAAAGAATAGATAAGGGATGTGTTTATTCAAAAGAAGCAGATTAAACCCTTGGAAGGGATTGCAGCTAATCCTGCAACTATGTCTGAGGATGATTGCAATGAGTTGGATGCATAAGCAAAGTCTTCTATTAGACTTCATCTTGCAGAGTCAGTTTATTTCACAGTAGTAAATGAGCAGACTACAATAGATTTGTGGAAGAAATGATGTGCCACTTATGAGTAGGAGATACCTCTAATAAAGTTTACCTCATGAAGAGGTTGTTTGAGCTGCAGATGAAGGAAGGGGTCTCCATTGCTTCTCACTTGAATGAATTCAATAATATCTTCAACCAGCTTCAGGCTCAGATGCTTAATTTTGATGCGGAGACGAAGGCAATTTTCCTCTTGTGTTCATTGCCATCCTCATGGGATACCTTCTGTACAGCTATGAGTAACTCTGCACTTGGTGGACTACTAAAGTTTGATGATGTTATGGGTAGCTTGTTGGCCAAGGAGATTAGACGAAAGTCTATGGATGGCAACAATCAGGATGCAGCCTTAAATGTGCAAAGGGGCAGATCACGGTTCAACAAGGAGAAGTCCCAAGAAAGAGGGAAGTCTCGTAGCAAATCTAGGGCACATAACATTGAATGTTACCACTGTGGCAAGAAAGGCCACATGAAAAAAGTTTTCTACAAGCTAAAAAGAGAGCAAAAGGATAAGAAAAAGGATGCAAATTGGGATGCAAATAAGAAGGAAAAGAGTCCAAGGGAGGACAAAGGAAAAGTGAAGATCGAGGAGATCAATGCAGTCACTAATAATAGTGACAATGGCATTCTCTTCATGTCTAGTCTACCTGCAAAGTTGCTTACCACTTCAGATGATGCATATTCCTAGGATTGGATTTTGGATTCTAGTGCTTGATTCCATGTTACTCCCCATAGGGAATGGTTCTCCACTTATGACGGTGAAAAGACATATTGTGTGCATCTTGGAAATAACTATGCATGTGACATAGTGGGAGCAGGTGACATAAAGTTTTCTTTTGCAAACGGGTCTGCATTTGTTTTGAAAAATGTGAGAGCTAACCGAGATTCTCATTTCAGTGGGTCGGCTAGACGATGCTGGCCACTTTTGGCTTTCAGAGTTGGAAAATTGAAGAGAGCTCAATGGTTTTGGCAAGAGGTGCCAAGTGTGGAACATTGTATCCCTTATATGTATTAGGGGTGTCTGATCATGTTGTTGCAATAACCAAGCAACCAAGTACTTTTTTCTGGCATTGCTGATTGGGGCACATGAGCTAAACTTGAATGAAACTTTTGACTAGAATGAAACTATTATGACGTTTGGGTTATGTACTGCATTTGAGTTTTTCTGACTTTGAATTTTGTGAGCATTGTCTCTATGGGAAGCAGACTAAATGAGCCCATAAAAGAAGGGGAAAGAAAGAGCTTGAAAAGCTTGATTTGGTGCATTCAAACGTATGTGGCCCCATGCCTACATGGTCATTAGGCGGGGTTGAATACTATGTGACATTCATTAATGATGCAACTAGGAAAGTGTGGGCTTATGCTAAAGCTCAGAAGAGATATGTGTTCTAGGTATTTCAGAAATGGATGGCTTATGCTATAGCTTGAAAGAGAGATGTGTTCCACATATTTCAAAAAAGGCTAGCTTTGGTTTAAATTCAGTTAAGTAGAACGCTTAAATGCCTACGGACTGACAATGGTGGAGAGTATCTCTCTCATGGCTTTCAATATTTCTGTGATACACGTGGGATCAAGGTCACATCCCCTTGTACTCCAGAGAAAAATCTAGTTGCAGAAAAGATGAACCGCACCATTCTACAATGTATGCTCTCCACTACAAGTCTTTCTTATGGTTTTTGGGCTGAGGAAATGAAGACTGCAATGCATGTGATCAATAGATCACCTATAGTAAGAGTTTGGATGGTGGTATTCTTGAAGAGGCATAGAGTGGCAAGAAGCCCTCTTACTCTCATTTGTGTATATTTGGGTGTGAGGCATATGTAGATGTGCCAGAAGAGCTTCGAAAGAAGCTAGATCCTAAGTCCAGGAAATGCATCTTTCTGAGTTATGGTGAAAGTGGAGGGATGGGCTCTCGTTTCTAGGATCTAGTAGCAAAGAACATCATACAAAGCCATGATGTGGTCTCCAATGAGAAGAAGATGCGTAAGACACACCCATACACCCATGAGGGATGTGGAAATGAGGAAAATCAATTTCTAGGATGCGAATCCACCCGCATATGTTGATAGAAAACAAGCTATCCATGCATCGAATGTGTAGGAAATGGTGCCACCAGGTACTTCCACATGTACACAATCAAGGGCAAATGATGGATCATCTATTGGTGGAAATGATGAGGCAAGTGTGGATGATATGCCCCTCAGAAGATCAACTAAAGTGTTTAGACCGTCTGAGAGATTTGTTCCAGGAGCAAACTATGTGATGCCTACTGATTACGGGGAGCCTTCTATAGAGAGGCTATGATTTGCAAGGATCATCACAAGTGGAAGTATGCTATGCAATTCGAGATGAGTTCACTCATGAAGAATAAGACTTGGGGCTTGGTTTCTTTGCCACATGGAAAGAAAGCATTGCCCATAAATGGGTCTAAAAGATGGTCACATGTGATGATGTGCCACACTTAGATGTGTACTTGGAATTGTGTTAGCAAAAGATATGGAGTTATGCAAATGGATGTCAAGATAGCTTTCTTGCATGGGGATCTGCATGAGGAAATTTATATGGTACAACCAGAAGGTTTGGAAGAAAAGGGCAAAGAGCATTTGGTTTGCAACCTGAAAAAGAGTCTCTATGGCTTTAAGCAAGCGCCTAGAGAATGGTATCAGAAGTTTGATGCTTTCATTCAGTCCCAAGGTTTTGAAAGAAGTGAGATTGATCAGTGCCTCTACACTGAAAGGGCTAGAATAATAGCTTGATACTCCGGGCACTTTATGTGGCTAATATGCACATTGGCTAACAAGAACACTTATGAGCTGGATGCATTGGAGGCCAAGTTGCATGAGGCCTTTGACATGGATGATTTGGGACTTGCAAGTCATATTCTTGGTATGCGCATCACGCGTGATTGGAGTAGGAAACTTCTTTGGCTTTCATAGAAGGAGAATGTTACAAAAGTATTGTAGCATTTCAATATGGAGGGGGGAAGGCTGTAAGTACTCCATTTCCTCCATATGTGAAACTGAGTCAGGAAGATAGTCCCAAATCAGATTTTGGTGGGTGCAGAACACCCTAATATTCTATGTCATCCGTATGTGTGTGTGTGTGTGTGTGTATGTGTGTGTGAGTATTGTACATAACCAGGGCTAAGGTACAGTGGCCTTTAACCCCCACAATGTCCCACTTAAAGGATAATGTGCCTTTCAGGGAGAACAACCTTTGGACATACTATCCAATGCCCATCAATACCCGGCAATACTCAAGCCGCTATCTAGGTATACTCTTTGTCAGCATATCTGTAGGGTTATCATATGTATGAACCTTGACAAGCTCTATGCGCTTGTCCTCGAGCACCTCCCTAATGAAATGGTTCCTGACCTCAATGTGTTTGGTCTTTGCATGAAAGATCGTAGTTGAATAGCACTCATGAATCACTATGCACTATTGATATACCTGTATGAATCCCCAAATCTTCCACTAGCGGATCAAGCCATATAGCCTCCTTGCAACCCTCTGTGGCTGCAACACACTCGACCTCTGTGGTGGTAGACAAAGCAACTAACTTCTGTGCGCAAGACATCCACGACACTGCACCACATGCAAAGGTGAACACACAACTAGAAGTGGATCTCCTGCTATCCACATGCCCTGCATAGTCTGAATCTATCAACCCAAGTACACACATCTCTCCTCTGTGCCAAAGTAGATACAATCTCCTTGGTACCCTTCATGTACCTCACAATGCACTTAACTGCCTCCAGATGCCTCTTTCCTAGATTAGCCGTATACCGACTAACAACTCTCACTACAAATGCAATGTCTAGTCTTATAGCTATCATAGCATACATAAGACTCCCAACCATTGATGCATAAGGAGGCTTGGCCATCGTGGCCCTCTCCTCATCTACATCCCTTTATCTCAACATGCACTTTTTAGCACTCTCAATGTATACTTAAAACACGTATGAGATTGTAGCAACATCCTTATTAGGGAGTTTATTTGGCTACCATAACAGCCTCACAACATCATAAAGAGATGTGATATGAACATTTGCAAACCCAACTTGTAGAATAAAAACCAATAGTGTTGCATTAGCCTTGAAATAGTCAATGTATAAAACCATCAACTCAGCCTTCATTAGTAGTCCATGATAGATGTAGTAATTATTAAGAATATATGCTTTCATGTATACACACATATGCACACTTAGATACAAACAAGCCTCTCTTTACGTGAAATTATTCCTACTAAGTATTTGTTAAAATTAAAGAGGTGGACATAAAAATTAAGGAGGAGTGCAAATTAAAACATATCTCTCGCTTTCTTCATTCAAGATCAAATTTCTTGTGAAGATTAACCTTTCATTTTACTCTACCATAAATAAAACTATATATAGAACGTAGCTGATAGGACAATGTGGAAACATTCATGCCATTAAAACATAACATAGTAGTAGAAAGTGAAATGGCCAAGGGCCATTGTTTGTATGGGTGGTCACAAAAGTGATAGCCTATTGAAATTGCTAGAAGTATGAATTGACCCATTATAGTGGAACCACCTTATGGCTCGCCCTTCCACTTACACTATTGAATGTGGTGGTCTAATGACAAAATCCCTCTAATGTGCAAATATAATATGCAAAGGACAATGGCACTCTTTTTAGCTTGTCTTCTTATGATTGGCTAGGTGAAGTCATTGTTAGGCAAGTTTTTGTAATCGCTTTTGGACAGATGGTGCTTAGTCTTATCTTCCCATGGCCTCATCCCACACCCAAGTGGCCTTTTCCCTAGATCCCATGGCATGGGTTGACTTCCCACCTGGTTCATTGCAATATCGTCGCTAACCCATTCACATAACATCCAAAGCAATATTAACTTTCTCAAGTGCGGCTTTCATCTAGATTGCCTTTTGTGCATCTATATGTCATCAAAGTGTCTCGCAGTTGTGTGTTGGTTGTGTGCTATGACTTCTTTGCCGAGCAAGGCCATGAACTTATCGTGGATTTGTTATTTTGAACTTCTTAGATTGTTTTCCTCAACCCAATTGCATTTGTTCTATTTATGCATTGTGAGCAGGTAAGTCATATGGATGATCAAGACTAAAGTGGACCCATTGATTGTTGTTGGTTGTTGGATTAATTGTGTGAATTTGTGATGAGCCATGAATGTGTTGAGTTCTTTTCTTCTATAGTTTGTTGTTTGGTAGTTGATGTTGAAGTCTCCTATAATAATTGTTTTGGTTTCGGGTTGAATTGCATTTAGAAGTGTAAGAATGTTGGATGTTAGTGTTGTGCTTGATGTTGAGGGGGAATTATATACGTGGATGATGGCAATTTTATCATTTTCTATAGTTGTGAATATAGTTAGCAAGCATTCGCAATGTTTGTGGTTTATATGTATTTTGCTTTGCAATTGCATATTTGATTTGTAGCGTGTTGTAATTCCAATCCCATTTGTCCTCTACAAGCATGTGAATGCAGGAAAATGGAGCAAATTGGATTAGTCGACATGCAATTCTTACAAGTAAAGTATTGATGCACTTAGTAGGCAAAGTCTTGCAAATGTGATTTTAGAGCTCTTGTGTTGAGTGATTGCAAAGTTATATGTGGAATATGTTGGTTGGCGAAGTCTATTTGTTTTGGTTTCCATTTTTTTTGTTGGTTTAAGCGATCAATTTCTTTGAGCACATTAGGATCAAATTTTATGTGCTTGTTTTCGATTGGACTGATCAGGTATAGATTTGCTCGGTTGCATATGCGCGACAAAGCTGTGTACATAAGGCCGTGAGACTTGATGAAAGAAGGGTCAAATGCAAGTGAGTCCATGGAAAGTCCTTGTGAGCGGTGGATTGTTCTTGCTGCTACAGGTTGTATAGGGAATTGTGTTCTGGAGATTGAATTTAAGTGGTTTTTGCCGACTTGAAATTCTCTAGTGATTTGATGTATTGGGGTCCAAGTGGATGGTATTTTTGTTTTGTAGATGTGCTTGTTGTTTTGTCATGTTTTTTTCTTGATGTTGTTGTTATTGAAGAGTACCCAAAC
The DNA here is from genome assembly GCF_047967505.1 of Dipteris shenzhenensis. Classification (NCBI taxonomy): domain Eukaryota; kingdom Viridiplantae; phylum Streptophyta; class Polypodiopsida; order Gleicheniales; family Dipteridaceae; genus Dipteris; species Dipteris shenzhenensis. The sequence goes on along the minus strand of NC_141603.1, from coordinate 2,895,651 downwards.
CACTTTTGGATTTTCCATAATGGATGAGTGTTTAAATATGCCATCAGCACCATTGACCAAGCCATCTAAAATATCAAAGTTTCTAGAGCAGATCTCAATTATCATCCCTGGCTTTAAATGCAAATTTTTGTGCAATCGTGCTGTGCTCTTGGGGTCAGATGGAATAATGAGTTTTTTGCTGCATGTCTTGTGCTTTTTATCGATTGCTTGAATGATATGTGGTGTTGCTGTTAACAAATCAAACATGTCTTTGTTGTGATTGTCTTTTTGTGCGCTTGTATAAAAAAGGTGAGGTATGTCTTGCTTGTGTGTAGGTTTTCTTAAGAATTTTTGGTTCATGTATGCTATGTCATCAAGTGTTTGTTGTCCCACTCTTATTTTGTTTAGTAGTTCTATATATTTATTATCTGTTTTTCGCATTGGTGTTGTTAGTTCATAGAGGAAAACGTTATCCTTCCAATAAGTAGCAATGTTTGGTTTATTTGACAATTTTTCTAGAAAGAGCCATGAATCTTTTGTAGGCTAGCTTGGCATAGGTCTCCACAAAGAAGTACATCAACTCCCCCAAATGGTTCCATGTGGTTGTGTTTGATCTCTGTGAGTCGCATGTCTACTGCGAGTAACGTGCTATGGCCAATTAGTGACACCTCATCAAAAACCACTAACTCGAGATCTTTGTAAGTTGTGAAAGTTCTCAGAGATTCTCTGCTGAGAGGCTTGTGTAATGGTTTGCCATTAGTGGCAAATGAAGAGCTGAGTGAATAGTTGTACCTCCAATATTGAATGTTGTCTTTCCTGTGTATGCAAGTAGGAGGACTTTTGGCAAATCTATATTGGTAGTATGTTTGTGCGAGTAATACCTTAGAAGTGCTTGGACTGTTGCTAGCAAAGTGAATGTCTTACCAGTCCCTGCATTGCCCGTTAAGAAGAGATGATTTTTTAAGGAGTTATTCTCATTTGTAGCATTATGTCATCCATGAACAGACGTTGCTCCTTCTTTAGCTTTCGTATTGTGATGTAATGGTCATTGTTTGGAATAAGATTGTACGTTAGGAGGGATTGACTTTGGTAGTTGATTCCCTCCTTTGGTGGTTGGCATATCAACAACAATGTCGTAAGTATGGTCCTTCTCTTGATGTGATAGGGCATTAGATGTTGATGTGTTGTTGGACAGACTAGTTAAATTTGACAAAGATGTTGTATTCAATTTATTGAATTTCTCCCTATTGCTATCTCCAATGTCTTTATTGTTGTTGTATTTATCATGCCATGTTGGATTTTCCTCATCAATGGAAGGTTCCAAAGTATGGTATGGAATGTAAAGTGCACATATCTCTTTATAGTGGTTTTCAGGGTCAGTGTTAACATTGAAGTTGTTGAAACGTATGGGCTTTTGGGTTCTTGAGCCTAGTAGTATTTCCTTTTATGATTGTGTATTCACTTGCAAAAGTTGCCAAGCAAATATGATGTAAATGCATGGGACGCTTAAGGTAGTTCGTAACAATGTCATCAAAGAATATGTCTATAGTATCTAGTTGCAGTTGTTCGAGTTGCTGTCATCTATTTAACAATAGCGTTCGCTTCTCTGGAGGGTTTGTGTTGATGTTTTGAAAGGGTCTTGATGACGTTGATAGAGCCAACAACAAAGATAAGTACACTGCTTGTTGAGAGCTTATATGTTGAGTATTCAGTATCGTGTTTCCAACGTAGTGAATTCATTCATTAGGCTGAGCAATAGATGCTATGCTTTGGGACATAGCAACTTTGACTGCTTTGGTTGTTTCTCTATCTATTTTTGTCATGTATGAAGTACAGTACGCAGCTGCTCCATGTGGGTTTAGTATGAATTGAACATCTGTATTTGATCCCCATAGTTTTGACATTGTTGGATTGAAGTTGTTTGTGTATATCTCTTTGAGTTCTCTTTTCAAGAATATTGTTGGTTGTGAAATAGAGGATTGCAAGGTTTGAATGTATTCATCATGCGATATTTATATATTTGCTAAGAAGGAGTTGTAGTCAACTGAAAGTGTTGTATCTTCAAAAAGAAAAGACTAGATTTTTTCATATTTTTCTTGAGAGTGCTATCACTTGGTTCTAATTCTAGTGGAAGTAAGATCTTCATTGATTCCATTGGTGGTCGTGGGAATCCAAATCTTCATTTTTTCCCTCTTTTATAGCATGTTTTTTGGTGTTGGTGAGTTTGTATATCTTTATGCATGGAGGAGAACAAAGAAATGTTTGTCAACAAATGCTTCAATGTCTTCATTTGGTGAAGATACAAAAATTGGTGCGTCATCAATCCAGAGAAGCCCATGGTCATGTTGGCTTCCTCTGTTTTGAAACTCTATCATTCAATTTACCAATAATGGAGGATTCATTGCAAAGGAGTGCTTTTAGAGCTTGGAACCTATGCACGTAATATCTTGTTGTAGACACTGGGTCTGAGCAGATAAGGTTTCTGATAGCGATATTTGGGTTGCTATGCTTGGATGCTGGTAAGCTTGTGTTAAGTTTGTTTAGGTAATCGAGAAGTGGTTCCCAAAGTTTTTCTGTAAATGACAATGTTATGAAAAAAGTTGGAGTGCCCAATTGTCTTACCATTGCAAATAGATTTTTCTTGAGGTAATGCTTGTAATCTGCTGACGTTCGAAGGTGCAAAAAGTCCTGATAGGCTATATTGGATTGCATGATTTTTTCTATGTTCGTGTCTATTGTTGCATCCTTTGCTTGTAGGAATATCCCTTGTGGTTGGCCTCTACGCATTCGAACCCAAGATGAAGAGAGTATTTGACGTACTAAGATTTTTATTGTCTTGAAAAAAATGTTTTCTATTGATAATGCAAAACCTCTGTCTGTGTTTGTTAGCTCCCAATTGGTAATTGTTTGGTAGTGTGTACGTTTGGGAATGAGCATTTCCATAGAATAGATTTGGAAAAGCAAGCTCCTCACAAAAGTTGTCTTTGAAGATGCTTAGTGGAGAAAAGCCCTCCGAAGGAGCAATTGGGATGGTCTGGTTCTTGAAGTCAACAACTTATTGACTAGTATATATTCCATGGATGAGAGTGTCAGTTGGGAGGTTGTCATCAATCATGTCATCATTCATTTGTTCATTTTCACCATTGGTGGCATTTGCAACTTGAAGTTTCCTTATATGTTCTTCCTAGAGATTGTTTATGGACACATTGTATTGTTTGTATAGTGGTGCATCTAATAATTCTTTTAAGGCAAGCATTGTAAATGTTGACCTAACAATGCCACTCATGTAGTTGTGTTGGTACAATAGTTTGCACTTTATTGCCACTGCAACTATGTCATTCTTGTCCAAGAATCGTGGCAACAATTGTTGCACTCTACCGACATTTGAAAAAACATTGACAACGCTCCCATGAAGCCCAAATTGGCCTTTATAATTTAATTCTTTAATTTGAGCAAATGGAATTCTAATAGAAATCGAACGTGCCTCAATATCATTTAGCTTTTAAGTGTAAGTTTTTGCTTGTTCCATTTTCATATTCTTCATAGATAGCATGGGTAATTTTTTATTTTTAACGTGTTCATAGCATGGATGACATAGGAAATTATAAGTTGATTGAGGTCTTGATACATTTATTTCATTAACTTGGAGGAATATATTCATGCTTTCCTTTACTTTCTTTAACTTTCCACAAAATGTTAGTGTCCCACAACAAATGCATGGAAAATTAGGAGTATCTAGGACTTTCTTTTCATATTGTTGTATATAAGAAAGTCTGCTTCTTTTTCTCTTTCTTAGTTTGCCTTGTGTTGATGATGTTGTCAAAGCTATGTCATTCTTTGGTAAACCAACTTGTGGATGAAGTGCTACTCTTCTCATCTTGTATATTTTATTCAAAATACTTTGCATTGCATAATTGGTTTGCATAAGGTGATTGAGAAAGAGTGAAGCAATTTCTTTAGCAGGAGTACTTGGATGTTGTAATATGAGACCATGCAAGAGGAGCTCATCTTCTTTTTTCCATAGATTGTAAACGCATGTACTTTTGATGTGTTGTAATGGATTGATTATGCAAGGAATAGTTGACTCATAAAGTAGCGAAGTCTTTGTATCACTTTGTTTGTTATTTCCTATTTTAATCTTTCGTGAAAGTTTGTTGCCATTCAAACATAGTAAAACAAAAGAAGAGTTGAAAATGGTATGAAGACGTTGGACTATGTCTATAACCAATGCTTGAGAGCTTGCTGAGTTTTGAATTAGATTATGGATTGTTTGGATTGTCAATGTTGTGCTATTTGAAATAGTTGCAAATATATTCCATGCATTGTTACTTGTGTTTGAGGTAGTAACAATGTTTTCAAATACAATTGTTAGCAATTGTTCATATGTTAGAGAAGGGAAGAAATGAAGAAGACAAACAAGGGTATTTGTATTTGATGGATTTTTTATTACAAAATCTTCACATATTGACAATTGTTTAATTTGCAATAGTTTATCCATGATCATACCACCTTGAACTTTATTTCAACAATATGATTGTTTCGGAGAAAATGTAAATGTTGCAAGTATAGTAGAGAAGAATATCAACTATGCATAGATGTTGCAAGCAAGACAATTACATTAGGCATTTGCTTCAAAAGCAATTACATATCCATAACTATTAACTGTGAAGCTTCCACTGGGCTTGGATGTTCTCAGTTTTTTGCTTGCCATCATGAGGTCTTGATCGCACAGATCAATAAAAGGAATACTAGGGAAAGCACAATGTCTACATAGGGGCCTCTAATATGCACGGGGACTTGGTCACGTGCATGCTGGACAATATCTCTTGTCAAACAAGGGACTTGTGCAATGGTTTGAGGGCCCTTGCAAGTGAAGCAATATGGATGCAAAGGATCTCGGCTAACTCTAGTTCCTCCACATGACTCGCAAATGAACTCAAGCAAATCTACATTAATGTTCGTGAAATGCATAACTCTGAAGACCTGCAATGAAACAGAAGTTGTTAGGCAACGTTTGCAAGTTCTCAATAAATTTGCCAAGCATATGAAAAGAATACCTGTGTGCCGTATCCAAGCCTTGCAATCTGACTAATAAAGGCATCCTTTAACCCATCCTTGATAACCATCGGGTAAGTCCGCTAGAATGGTGAAATCAAAGATGCAAATCATCCCTTTTGCTTTTAAAAATGAAACATTCTTGAGTACATACATAACAATTCTTTCTTCATTGAATTCTTAGACAAGCTGAGTAAGGGTACTTTTCCTCTCTTTGACAAAAGATAGCTAGCAAAAACAAATGAGAATATAGCAATAGTTAGAGATTTTGAAGTTTGTTTAACAAAGATTGAAATGGGCTAAGCTAAACCAAAACTTACCACTACTCTATCTTCGTCATGTGGATCATCTGCAACTATGATTTGATCTGCCATTCCTTCATCGCTTGCAACCTTTATAATGACAATTGGAATAGTTTCCATGACATTGGAAACATTAAACTTCCCAAAGTTTATCATCTCAGTAGCCCAAGGAACATATGTACTAAGCAAATGATCTGGCAACAAGTAAAGATTTCCTTCAAAAGGTTCTCCCTTATTGATACAAGTGGTTGCATCAATAAGCAAAGAGAATGTGGATGTCCCCCCGTCGTTTGGTCCTCTTGCCACCACTGATGCCCCCTCAACTCTATAAAACTCTCCAATTTTTAAGAAATTTACAAATTGATAAATATATGTGGAAGAGATGAGCAAAGTAATTGTATGGGAACAAAACTTATCGGTGAAATATCCTTTCAAGAATGCAGGGTACTTGGGGTTTATTACTTTGTAAGTACCATACTTGCAAAGTCATTTAACCTAAACAACAAATCTATGTGGTGCACAATCAGATAGGTGGCTTATCCCAAGAGAAACTAGAGAATTACCCCCTCGTACAAAGCTATCTTTAGATGGAACTATTGCTTTGGCATTGGATGGGCAATTGTGTGGTGTGTGTTGAATGTTCTTGAACTCATTATGACCACCGTATGAGTTTACTTCGTCATTTTAGTCATTGGAAATAAGTTGCTTGGTTGCTGCCAATACAATTGGAAAAAGAGTAAGATTGTAGCTTTCCACATTAGATTCAAAAAGAAGATCAATGTATATTTGTTTGAAATAGTTAACCACAACAAAACTTTAAATAAGGGGTAACAATACAAGAATCAAAGTGTATTCATAGTTCATACAAAAGGTTATCAATAAATTTGAGTAAACAATGATTGTGTAGGTACTAAATGCATAGGGTCCACTCATTAAGCAATTTCTATTTCAATCACAATTAGTTATTTGTCAAACTATATAAACAATAAACAATACTAACAAAGAAATGATAAATCATATCATTTTCTTAAAAGTTGATTAGAAATTGCAAAGTTTTAGGAAGATCAATCAAATAATAACATTTGCTAGTACAATGTCCAATTAATCTGACTCAATATTAATCACTTCACTTGGTTCCTTTGTTGGTGGGAATATGTTTCCAATACCAGGGTTTCACATGCATATTTTGATGCGAGCGTGGGACAGTGGAAGTAATTGTAGACTTAATACTAACATACTCCGGGTTTTTGCAAATGAGCTTCTTCACTGAATGAGCTTCTTGAGTGATTCAAGCAAAGTTAAACAATATCAAAACGTATCTTCAAAGAATTAAAACAAAGAACAAAACAAGAACAAAGTATTTACCTTGGACGTACGTCTCCTGAGCCACCTCATGAAAAGAATTCCTTAAAGATCGCCGGGGGGTTTTCTTTATCGATAAATTCTTCAACAGGTTGTCCTTGGGTGGGCGGCTTGGAGAGGCAAGCAAGATCCAGTTTGCTTTAGGAGAGGGAGGTGATGATGTTCTCTCCACAAAGGAACATGCAGAAATTGCACCTACACAACAAATAAAAAAGCATAAACTCCTCTATCGATTCAACACTGTGCAGCGGCAAAGAAGCAGCCAGAACATACAAAAAAAAACTCTGTGTTTAAAGTTTATTTTGATTCTACTCGCCAAAATACATCGTTGGAAGGTCGTTCGCAACTAGGATTGGTTTTTGCCTCTTTTCGAAAGGTTTTCTTTCCAGACAAGGTCTTGGAGCACGTCTTAGGATTCGTTTGATTGCACAAGGACAAAAGCAGGGACTACATTGAAGGTTTCGTCATACACACAAACATTAAGATGGCGACCTTCCGCTGTTTTTTGGCCACTGAGACTGGTATTCTTCTTTCCAGCGAGGTTCTTGGAGTAGGCTTGGGTTTTGTCACATTACATAAGAGCAGAAGTAGGCAGTACATGCAAAGCCAATGTCATATATATTAAGATTGAGATGGTCCAAAAGGAGAGCGTGGAATCGCCTAGCCAAAAAGGAAAAGAGCGTCAGACACGCGGTCAAAGAACCAGGGTGGCACCAAGGCTTCGTAATACAAATGAGTGATGGAGAGAGACGCGTACAGTGGAGAGTTGGCCGCTGAAGGGAGGGAGAGAAGTTGAGGCAAGGGGAGTGAGAGATGGAGAGATGGAAGGGGGGTGGGAGAGGAGGAGACGGCCTGAGTGGAGGGAGAAAATACACGCAAAGGCTGCCGTTGATACACGCAGAGGGGGAGGGAGAAAATGTACGCAGAGAACTGCGAGAGAGATGCGTACAGTGGAGAGTTGGCCGCTGAAGGGAGGGAGAGAGGTTGAGGCAAGGGGAGTGAGAGATGGAGGGGGGGTCAGAGAGGAGGAGGCGGCCTGAGTGGAGGCCGTTGCAATCAGAAACTCGGAACCCCACCGCTGATGAGCAAGAGCATAGCCTAAAAAGGAACTCAGCTCAAAACATTGACAAAACAAGCCAACGTTTGATATTCAACGGTGTCCCGAATCGGGGATGCTGTTCTCTCCCCCTCTCCCTCTTTCTCAAACACACACACCGACGACACAGCAGACGCACAAAACAAAATCACGACGAAGAGGCAGAAAAACCAGCACTAGCAGCGGCGGCGGAAGTCGAAGCGGCAATCGAGGAGCATGGAGTAGAAGAGGACACAACAATCATCCCGTGCCCGGTGAGATGCAGCTTTTGTCAACTCAAGAAGGCAATCTTGTTCACCCTTAATGAAAATTGCAGAGGAGAGAGTCACAGATGATTTACGATTGCAGCAACAAATGCAAGATCCACAAGCGTGAGCTTCGAAACTAAGGGATCCACGAATACGAGAAACGTGCAAGTTGGGAGAGTTGCAGAACAATTGCATGCAAGCAAGCCTCAATCACTGTCGCGAGCCTCACTACTCTACTATTTGCAAAGCGTAGTCCTAGAAGTAGCGAGAGTGCAACGTCATATATGGCAGACTAACAGAATACAAAAGAGCGAAGAGAGATGTGAAAGTTCAAAGAAATGACAACGAAGACGTCCCTGCTTGCGAGATATCTCTATATTCAATCGTGACTGCAAGAAATACAATGCATGCTGTAACTATGCTTGCGCAAACCTTCGATAATCTTTCCAGAGCTATTTTCAAACGCTTTCGTTGCTACTTGTTGCAGTTTGGAAAGACCTCAATGAAAACGACGAAACGAAACAATACGGTTACCATCAACAGCTTGAAGACCATGCAATCCAATAACTATGCCAGCACACATGCAGAAGAAAGCCAACAAGGTTTGGACACGTGGCTAGTACACATATTATGTAATTTTGGAAATTTTAAAATCTGAATTTCTACGAATGGTAAGGCAGCAAGGCTACCCCCTACGGGCAGGCCAAAAAAGAAGAGCCTTTGATGGACAGCTGGGATTCAGCCCCCGGGCCTTACGTGTTCCAACTTTGACTCCACAGGACCAGGGACCACAACCTCCTGCTCATAGTATGTGCGCGCAGCATGCTCGTCCTTGTTGGCGCCCTGAAGTCACGACATTTGTCAAGGTCCATAAAGTATGCGCTAAATAAATTCCCGCGCTTTCGAAGAGGGATGTTTGCTTCTAGTTAGCGCTCCCTGTATTTGTGACTCCCCTGTCGAGATGTAAAAACTTTAACGATGTCGGAAGAAAAGAAGCCGATGGCATTCCTTTTGCACAAGTAATGCAAAGTTGCTGGCGCGCATTTGAAAACCGCAGTTTACTACATCAAGGTTAGCAAGGTTCAAGATTATGCACTATAAAACTTGCGAGAATGGAACTGTAGTACTGTAGCCCAAATGTTTGAAATTTCTAAATACGAGGGGAATCATATAAGGGCCAGTGCAGAGCCTCACTTCTTGTTTTTGCTGCCTCGTCTAAATATTCAACATATTTTTTGGTGTGCTACATGCTGACTGGAGATCTTACTTGACGATGAAAACTTGAGTGTTTCCCTTTTGCTTTTTTCAGGCAATGCTACCGTTTGTGAAACGTCAATATTATGCCTTCACGCCCTTACAACATAGTTTAAAATGTTAAGAGACCTCACTCTCGACTGGGCTCATCAGCCGGTGTGTCAGATGAAGTTCCTTATTCTTGCGAATCGAAATCAGCAAGAGCATATTTTGTGCATGAAAATGAATGGACGGGCGAAGGAGTGGAATCATCATGAACGATTATAGAAAGCGCAGAGGCACTAAGGATATTTACCCGTAAACTGGTAAGTTATAGCGGCTTGTTTGTCATGGAATGCTTCTATAGGATATTGTTGTAGTTCATGGAGTGGAAAGTATTGAACAATTGGCTATGGGGTTCTGTTTTTGTTAGGTTTGGAAATACCCTGCAGTGGTTTTCCTGACGTTTCCAAGTTGCAGAAACTATGTATTTGCTTTCATTCATTTTCTTTATACCCCTAGCAACGCATTTACTGAAATATCTACCTGCTTAGACTCCTTGAGTGAGTGTGCTCTAGTGATGAGATATGTGTCAAATGCCCTACTGGGTAGAGGAGCTGAGAGCTTACTCTCTTCCAAAGTATATGGCTGTCCATGTGGCAGCCAGTCTGTTGCCCACATGGCAGCCCTAATTCTGCTCTCTTTCTCCCATCCTGTGTTGCATGTCAACGTCCCCCATGTCCTCACATGGGGGCTCACTGTTGGGGAGGTGTCCTGATTATCCCAACACCTGTCTCAGTCAAAAGACAACCCTTGTCGAAGTGAGAGCGAATGACATATCTGATGCTGAAAATATGGCTGCATGTATTCATTGTTCTGCCAAGTACAATGAGGAGATTAGTTATGAGTCAGTGGGGTGCCTCTTTGCGGTGATGGTGCAACATGCGTTTGGGATCTAAGAAGACCTTTTCATCTTCAATACCTGCAACATAGTTGTTTGGAGTTAGGACAATTTCATTTCCTAGAAGAAATGCTTTTAACCATGCAATATGAAATGTAGGATTAATTTTACGCGAAGATGGTGGTAAATCCAATTTGTAACTTAGTGGTGAGAGTTTTTAAAGATCTGGAATGGTCTGTGCGTGGTCGCAGTTTTTGGAAAACACAAACTTTACATCTTGTAGCAAGTGAATATAACAATCACGTCACCTTCATTATTCAAGATGATCTCTGCATTTTTTCAGGGAATATTAATAACGTTCTTGCACGTGCCCATTTAATTCTGGACTTGCAATAAGATATCTTGGATTGCTCATATCATCTGATCAGCTATGCAACAGTGCAGTGTCTTACAAATTCTGAAGGTACAATCAAATTATATCCATAATTGCTTTGCCATCTATTGAAGTGAAGTAAAGACAGTGACGGAGAGCTGCTTGTCATCTACTGCAGCAGAGTACAAGGCAGCTCGAATGGCAGTATATGAAGTCACGTGTTTGAGGCTTTTACTAAGAGAAATTGGATGCCACAGCATGAGACCACATCTATATTTTTGTCACATGCACCCCTGCAATTGGGTGCATTGTGACACTGGCATCATCATCAAGTGCTTATGTGAGCCCTAGTCCAGTCAGGCATGAGCTATGCAGTCAGTCTCTCAGCCATAGTTCAGTGCTTGTTCACTTGTATCCACTAGAAAATTTAAGCAGGTCAGCGTTTCCTTCTTAGGTTTAGTTATTTCTACTAGGATAGGAGTCCCAAAGGCCCCCCCAAAGGCTGGCCTAAATGACTAGGGAAGGAGCTGGAATAGGGGCCTTTTATAGGCAGCCTCAATCGCCCCCAATCCAGCCAGCAGGGCTGGCTTTTGCTGGCCCTACAGCCAGCCAACCTAATCAGCCAACCGACTGGACTGGTCGGCCATATTTGCTGGCCAGTCGGCTGATTGGGAGGGCCATATAGGGGCCCCTTACCCTCTTGTGCCTCATTTGGTTCCCAGGCTTCCAGCCTTTCTCCAGCCCTTGTGTAGCGCAGCTCCTGCTCCAAAGACTGCTGTACAACCGTACCATGTTGCAACTCCAGGAGCAGCCTACAGCCAGTTTTGGACAACCAGCAGGGTTTGAGGTTTGGTGTTCTGTTTCAGCAGCTTTTCCAGTTTATCCTTCAGCTCTCATTTCTCAGCTTTTATTCTGCTTTTCTCTCAGTTCCTCAGCTCCATCTCTCAGATCTCTTAGTGCTCACACCTCGAAGCTCATCTCTTTCACTCACGCAGTAACCCTGCATGCCTGTGGATGGAACTAGCTCCGCAGAGTGCTCTACGACGTCAGTGTGTGCAGCATTGAGGTCTTGGTTGTCGGCTGGAGCCGTGTCTCAGGTCTTTGGGTCTGCTATATTGTTCACAGGTGTTCTCTTCAGAGTTGCAGTCCATGCGCTCTAGAAGAGTGTCTTGTGTATTTCAAGCTCTCCAAGTTTAAAGCGAATTCTCCTCTATATTGGGGGAGGGGGGGCCCACTGTGGGTACAGGGACCCAATTGATTGTTGACTCTATATCTCTAACCCTTATCTCTCTCCCCTTTCTGTGGTGCTACACAAAGTCGACCCGTATTAAGGTTTGAAGGTCTCGCTGCGACTACACAATCAGTAACCATTGCATGCACCATTTTGTGATAACAGAAGCTATACATGCCTCACACAGGATGTAAAACTAAGCATTCAGGGAGGGTCGTTAGAATTTCATGCTTCTTTTTTGTGTGTTTGATGCCATTTTTGGACATACCAATGGTCAATTCTAATATCCAACATAAATGAAGCTCAGGGGTAGCTTGTCTTTGTAGTGAGACAATGATACTTTTTTTTGGTTTGCCTCATGACACTACCACATCAACTAGGTCTGTGAAAACCCTAATTTTGGTCTACATAGCATTAGACTAGTTGTGTTTGTGTATATCTTTTACACACTTTTGTACATGCTGTCCCTTTCCGATTGTGAGACTATAATCAATGAAAGCTGGCTGTTTGTCCCTCTTTTTGCATTCATATCTTCATAACACTTTTCAATAGATTGGCTTGTTGCCTTTGAAACGAAGAAGTTGAAAGATGCTTAGCAAAGTATTGCATACCTCGAGAAAGAATCATATGCGGTAATACATGGCTTGAACGTTATAATTGACCATGAACCCTTTAGATTTTTTTGTAACAGCCCGATTTGAGAGGAAGAAAAAGGCTAGATGGGCGCAGCTGATGTGAGAGTTTGATTTTCAGATTAGAAGTCGTAAAGGCAGCTAGAATTGAGTAACGGATGCTTTAAGCAGGACTAGAGAGGTAAATGCGCTAAACTTTGTTGAAATAGAAACTGGGTTCTATCGTTCTTTGAAAGGCCAATGCAAGATTGATAGGTATTTTGGTCGTAGAAAGTCCAGAGGCTTTAGAGTGGATAAGGATGAGATAAGGATTTTCAGGATAGTGAGAATGTTACCTTTTAGAATGAGGTTAGAAATTATAATGGATTGTTATTCCACAAGTAAAAGGTATATATTGAAGGCACATGGCTGAGAAGGGAAAGAAAGAAAGAAAGAAAGTGTATTATTGTCCACTAAAGGCCAAAATGGGCCCATGGGAGAGAGAGAGGGTAGGCTAGGGGAAGAGAGAATGATACTCAAAGAAAGACATAAGGAAATGGGAATGAAATGACTAAGCAATGAACAAATGAAATTACTCACATGTAGACCAAAGAGCTTGTAGGCTTGATACGTGATTAATTTGACACTAGACAAGTACAGCTCTTATATAGAGCACACACACATATGAACACCAATGCATATGGGATAACTCCCCATGTGACACGTGGCATCCATAGGACACACTAGACTAGAACTCACACTAGAACATACCAAACCGACTCATCTTGACTCCATTTCCTAACACCCCCATGGAGGAAAGGTGAGTGACTACTGGAATGGAACCAAGGATAGAACATGACAATGACGGAACCTACTACTCTGTGCGATGTCTGAACTAGACAGGGATCTCGTGCTAACTCAAAAGCTGAAGTCTGAGCATGGTTCAGAGGTCGGATTGAGCACTCACATGGCTTTACGTCCCAAACATGACTTAGAGGCTCATGTCTCAGCATGGATGCATTGTCACGATCTGTGACGTATTCCTTTCTCTATTTCTAGACTTATGGATGGCCTTAGCACATTTCTAAATATAGTAAATCTAGGATTTCTTACAGTGGTATCAGAGCAAAATTCGCTCCTGCCTGTAGGAAATGCCCCCTACCTTCTAGCGCCGATCTGATACATCTTTTCCGCTAGAAGGATATCCGTGTACATTGTGCATGGAAGAGATGGAGAGGATGAGCGTAAAAATTTTTCGCGCCAACCCTGCCTAAAGTCATCTATGGCCTCTCCATCTCCCACACATCACGAGTTGATGTGAATGGACACGACAAAAATCGTGTCTTTTCAGGTGCTTGGGCTGTCCCAAAACCAAGGAACGCACCTTTTCCACCATCGGACACACCTTTTGATGAAGAGTCTCGACTCCTTACTCGAGGGACACACCCCATCATGGACAAAAGGACACACCTATTCATGTAGGGACCCCCTTTTAAAAACAGGGACACACCCCTTCATGAAAAGGTGCACCCATTCCAAGGGTCACACCCCTTCGAATAGGCACACCTTTTAGGCACCAAGCACTTATAAAAGGGTACCTAGAGGGGTTAAAATGGAAAACCGAGCCCCAAACCTTAGGTTTACCCTAGCTACCCTAGGGTTAATTAAACCCACCATTTAATTTTTGGGCAACCACCCAACCTAGGCAGCCACCAACGAAAAAGGGGCGCACCCTTTGATGTTCCGTACGGATTTGCATGTAGGTTCGCCTCCACCGTACGGATTTCCACGCAGCAGCAGCCCTCAGCCCTCGCCATTTCGCTGTCAGCCCACGCAGGGTCTGCCCTCAGCCCTCGCCATTTCGCTGCCAGCCCGCGCAGGTTCGCTGCCCGCCTTTGCCTCGCCATCTTGCTGCCAGCCTTCATGCGCCATCTCGCTGCCAGCCGTGCCATTTTCGCTTCCAGCCCCTCGACTTTTTCGCTGCCAGTTACCTTGCCCTTGCAGCCCCGCTGGTTTTGCAGCCCTATTCCTTTCCAGCCTGCAACGTGAGCACAGCGCCAGCCAGCCCTTCGGTTGCAAAACAGCCTGCAACTGGATTTTTCGCCATTGACAGCAGCAGCCTGGTGCGCCAGCCCCTATTGTGATCCAGAATCGGGTAGCTGCAGCCTGTTGCGCCATTGATAGCCTGCTCTCCTTGGTTCGCTACATTTTCTTGCCAGATCAGCAGCAGTTTCAGCCTCCTATCGCGATGAAGACAGCCTATTAAATACCAGGCCCATATCTGCGATCTTCTACGCAACAATTTGGCAGATTAAATCATTGCCAGGTGGAGTCTTTCCATTCAGCTTTTAAGGATTCTCTTGTCATTATCAAATTACAGCAAATGAAAGACGCTCCCTTAAAGGATGGAAACCCCTGGTAATTCACCCGGCCTTTCAAGGACACCTCAGGCATCATCTACCACACAATATCGTGTTCAGATTGCACAACCAGCCCATTTCAGAGCTTTTGCATCGTGGGTTTTCTGTGTCACGTGCCCTCCTAGTGATTTGGACCACATCCTATATCTTCTGCGTGAGGCACCTCAGTTCCATTACTTCCTCAGCACAGTTCAGGTTGTGTTCCACGAGACACGAAGATACCTAGAATCCAATATTCCTCAAGAGTTTGCTGTCCATCTTTGGAGAGAATTTTACCCCCCACCTTCGGCATCTCCAGGGTACTCTCCACCTCCTTCAGCTCCCAGATATCCTCTTATACAGGTTGTACCTTCCCCAAGACAGTATTTACACTCTGAAGGCACTCCTTCTCCTGGATATCCTCCACTTCTGACAGCAGCTCCTTATCCCTTCTCAGATCCGTGGACTCTGCAACCTACTCCTGTCCTCTCAGGAGCAGTAACACCACTTTCGGCATCACCAGTGTTACCTCAGACAGGACCTCCTTTACCAGACTTCCACGGGTGGTTCCATCCTGCCTCGCCTGCCCCCTCCAACATGAGCAACCTTAGGGAGCAGTCCGAATCCTCTTCCAGGAATGGTATAAACTAGAGCGCAAGTTCGTGCTTTTCTCACAGGGATCTCCGATATGTTGCAACGCTCGCGTGAAGCCTCTCCAGAGATCAAAGACTCAAGTCCAAAAAAGACCCCTGAAGTCAACGTACAAGGCGAAACACTACTGCAACTTCAAATTTCCCAGCTTCAGGACAACATCTCCGACTTGGTCCAGAAAGTTCAACAACTTCAAGATTCTCGTAGTACCACACATACAGAGGATGACGTGACGCAACCAGACAACTATGCGGATTCATTCCCACCAGAGGTAGAAAACACTGAACTACGTGCCCGCTACCATTTACTTCAAGCTTCCAAAACTAAAAGACTTGACATCAAACTTCCGGAAGCCTACATTGGTCAACGCAATCGCCGAATAGTTGACCAATGGCTCGCAAAATTGCGCATGTATTTTGATACTGTTGACCTCACTGAAGGCAAAAAGATCGCCTTGGCAGCCTCCCTCCTCAAGGATATAGCTTTTCTATGGTGGCAAAGACGCTTAAAGGACGGCAAAAGTGTGTTAACATGGGAACGTTTTGAACACGTGCTCTGTAAGCAGTTCATACCTGTCAATGCGGACTGCCAAGCACGTTCAAAACTCCAGCAGTTGGAGCAAACGGGCTCCCTGTCTTCCTACATCTCTCAGTTCACCACATTGGTGCTGGAGATTGATGGTTTAACTGAGGATGATCGCCTTCATGCTTTCATCTCAGGCCTAAATCCCTCGTTACGTATTGATGTCCTTAAAGCAAACATCACCACCACAACTGGCGCTATTGCTTACGCAAAGCGCATTATAGATTTGCAAAACAGAGGGAAGCAGAGTGCTAATCACACACAGAACTCTACTATGGCCAAAGGTGCTCGCCCTCAAGATAACACCAGGTTTCGAAAAAACTCCGGTAATCAAGGTCAGCGACAGTCTCAAGATCCCCAGAAGACTCAGAAATCATATGCTGGATTCCAACAGAAGCACTTCTCCAAGGATCGCGCTTCTTCTTCTTCACAAAGTCATTACCGACATCCCCAACATAAAGGTGCGGCCATCGACAAGAAGAACAGCTCCAGCACAAAAGGACTTTGTACCATCTGTACAGGCGACCATAGATGGTTCGATTGTCCCAAGCGACCAAAGCAAAATTCCAATATGGAACCTAGCACTTCCCAAAGAGAAGATGCTACCCCAGCACAAGACAAGAAAGGCAAAGCTGTTCGAATGGCAAATACCATCCACCTGAGCCTTGCCAGCAACCCCGAATCTTCCCTGGCCACTCAAGTACTTTGTGTTCAAGGATCGATTCGTGGAACAACTGTCACTATCCTCATCGATAGTGGCTGCTCTCATAATTTCCTAGCTAGTTCTATGGTCGACAAACTTCGGTTGACCACCAGTCCTAGTCTCATGGACTATCAGATTGAACTCGCAAATGGAACTACCTTCTTGTGCAACACCAGGATCAAAAACTTGTCTTTTCGCATCCAACATTATACAGACAAGTTGAACTTCGACATCATGCCTCTTTCTCGGTACGATGTCATACTCGGACAACAGTGGCTCTACGACTATGATCCATCAATCAGTTTTCGCAGCCATACTATCCAGTTTGTCCACCAGGGAAAACTTATTGAGCTAACTGGTTCTAGGGACTCTCCTTCAACCCCAGTTGCCTTTGCCCTACAAGTAAAGAAGTGGGTTCGTAAACGTCAAGTAAAGACTTCACTTCTGTTGGTTACGGCAATCGAGGAGACACCAACAAAGGATCCTCCTGAATACCTCAACCAACCTTTTTTCCAGCCCTACTTGGATATTTTTCCACAGGAATTGCCAAAGCAGTTACCACCTCGACGACCAGTGGATCACCCAATCGAACTTATTCCCGGCAGTAATCCACCGTCGAAACCTCCTTATCGGGTTTCTTACACTCAAAATGAAGAAATCCAAAGACAGGTCACCGAACTACTCGACAAAGGTCACATTCGGCCCAGTCGCAGCCCTTTCGGATCTCCTGTACTACTTGTGGAAAAAAAGAATAAGTCAATGCGCCTCTGCATCGACTACCGAGCCCTCAACAAGCTCACTATAAAAAACAAGTATCCATTGCCTCGCATCGATGACCTCTTTGATCAACTTCTACATGCAACACAATTCTCAAAGATTGATCTTCGTTTAGGTTATCATCAAATACGCATACGAGAAGGCGATGAGTACAAGACAGCTTTTCGAACAAAGTATGGATACTATGAATGTTTGGTCATGCCTTTTGGGTTAAACAATGCCCCGGCCACATTCATGACATTAATGAACGACATCTTTAGGCCTTTCCTCGATAAGTTCGTCATCGTTTACCTCGATGACATTCTCGTTTTCAGCAGATCCCTACATGAGCACAAACAACATCTTCACCAAGTTTTTGAAGTTCTCCGCGCAAATTCTCTCTACATCAACATTGAGAAGAGTGAGTTCTTTAAAACCCAACTCGAATATTTGGGACATGTTATTTCAGCTCAAGGCATCTCTGTGGATCCCAAGAAGGTCGAGGTAATTAGAAACTGGCCTACTCCTAAGAATGTTCATGATGTCCGCTCTTTTCTCGGATTGGCAAACTTCTACCATACCAAGGTCTATCAGTTTTCCGAAATCGCAGCTCCTATGTCCGAATTATTGAAAAGCACAGCAGTTTTTCAGTGGCTTCCCGAAACAGAGTATAGTTTCCAACAACTCAAGCAAGCACTCACTACCACACCAGTTATGGCTATTGCTGACCCAAACCTTCCATTTGAGGTCATGACCAACGCTTCCGACATCGCTACAGGAGCAGTCTTGATGCAAGAAGGCAGAGTTATTGCTTTTGACAGCCATAAACATTCTGATATCCAAACCCGATACCCGGTTTATGATAAGGAGTTTCTTGCTGTTGTACATGCTTATCGCTCTTGGAAACATTATCTCATGGGAGCCGACTCTGTGGTCAAAACAGACCATCACTCTTTAAAGTATATCTTTACTCAGCCAGTCATGAACGCTCGACAAGCACGCTGGGTTGAGTTTCTGGCCAACTTTCACATGACCATTGAGTACATTTCAGGACTACGCAATGTAGTTGCAGATGCTCTCAGCAGGTTATCTCTAGCATCAGCTATGGTAATCTCTACATTATCTGTGGATGTTCCGAATTCATTCAAAGGGAAGTATTTCAATGATAAAGATTTCGGCACAGCAGTACAAGTTCTTTCAAAAGATCAACCTTTGACTTTCGAACAGAAGATTTTCTTATCCTATTCTTATACGGACGACCTTCTGTACTATCAAGATCGCGTCTGTGTACCACATGACAAGGATGTTCGACGTCCTCTTTAAAAGAGCATCATGTAGCTCCTTATGCTGCCCATCCAGGCATCAACAAGACTTATCGGTTACTCAGTGCAACATACTACTGGCCTCAGATGAAAAGCGACGTCATCAAAATGGTTACATCTTGCTTATCTTGTCAACAAATGAAAGCAAGCCGACGACTTCCAGCAGGACTTCTCAGCCTCTTCCAGTTCCAACTGAAAGGTGGGAAAGTATTTCCATGGATTTCATTACAACACTATCACGATCCTCCGGAGGTAACACTCAGATTATGGTAATTGTTGATCGATTGTCCAAAATGGCACACTTTGTTGCTTGCAAAAGCAGTGCACAGGCTCCGAACATAGCCAAACTCTTCATACAACACATCTTCCAACACCATGGATTGCCCAAGAATATCATATCCGATAGAGATCCTAAGTTTACCAGTTACTTTTGGATTTCACTGTTCGAATCTTTGGGTACAACTCTACTGTTCAGTTCAGCCTACCACCCAGAATCAGATGGCCAGACTGAAAGAGTCAACCAAGTTCTAGAAGAAATGCTTCGACATTATATTCAGTCATGCCTAGCAGCTTGGGAAGAGTATCTACCACTCCTTGAGTTTGCTTATAATAACTCTTTCCATAGTGCCATCAGCATGACTCCATTCCAAGTAGCTTATGGACACACCCCGATTGTACCAACGAATTTTGTACTTCAACATCGAGTGGCCCTAGCTGATCAATTGGTTCAAGAAATGCAAGACATTCTACTCCAAGTCAGGGATCATATGTGAAAAGCGCAAGAGCGGTATCAACGGTCTGCCAACAAACATAGACGTCACCTAGAATTCAACACTGGTGACATGGTGCTATTATTTATAGCCCCACATCGCTATAAGACGGTTAAGTCTGTGTTTCCTAAGTTGCGACCAAGATACTATGGACCTTTCGGGATCGTCAAGAAAAATTCACCTTTAAGTTACAAATTGGAATTACCACCATCTTGGGGTAAAATCCATCCAACATTTCATGTTTCTTGGCTAAAGACGTACATTCCAGGCGATGAAGCAGTTCCTCCTGCAGGTGATTATGTCCTAGAAGTTGAAGATGATTATGTTCTCCTTATTCTTGAGCGTATTCTAGACCATCGATAGCGAGAGACTCGACATCGACTTATCACGGAATTCCTTGTTCTTTGGCGAGATCTGGACGACTCCGACGCTACTTGGCAATCTGATGAAGACTTACAGCAGTATCCTGACATTTTACAGCAGTATTTTCAGAATTTACAGTGATATTTTCTACATCAGTTCATTATCTCCACCAGGGTCTTATTTTGAGTGGGAGGGGATGTCACGATCTATGACGTATTCCTTTCTCTATTTCTAGACTTATGGATGGTTTGATGAATGGACACTTGTGGAAGGGTATGCCCTTTCAACGGGACACTTCCTATGAGGCACAACCCTTGCCCTTTCAACGGGACACTTCCTATGAGGCACAACCCTTCACAAGAGACATCCTATTGAAGAGACATTCCTATTGTAATGTACCCTCTCATCAAGGGTCACACCCTTCACAAGGGGTACACACCTCTTCATGCACACACACTTTGGAGTACACACCTTTTCATGTGTGACTCTTCACTCTCTATATAAGAGAGGCCCAATTGTATGGATGACACACAACAGATACCCTACAGACATTCAAGCAATACAATTATTCCTTGTTCTCTGCTATCTCAGTCTCCTTTCTGTTCCTTAGCACATTTCTAAATATAGTAAATCTAGGATTTCTTACATGCATGACCAACTCAGTGGTCTAGGAAACCAATGCACCAACATCCTGGAACTCATATGCCAGGCTTGATAACTAGGCCCTATCAATGCCAATACATGGCTCCCACTGTACATCCCCCTCTTGACTCCAGGGACTAACTAGGAACATGGAGTCACACACCATAAATATAAAAGAAATACATCATTTCAGGAGGACTATCCAAGGCAGAGAACCTTTATTGACTCTTCAAACATTGATTTTAGAGGGACTACTCAAGGCACAACTCCTTTATTACATAAGAGAAATCAGAATACATATGGGTTGTCGTCCTCAACGAGGGTGACATGGGCAGTGAGTGCATGGTCGAGGTCTCGAATCTCCTCTGGTGTATCAGCAAAACAAGATTAGCATGGTGCCGTTCTTGTTCTTTCTCCTTCTTGAAGCAGTATGCTTCAATATGACCCTTTATATCTACATATGATATTCTTATTGGCTTGCCATTTGCTTGTAGAAATAAGAGCTTCTTCATTGCCGAATGTAGGAGTAGATTCCCTTTCCTTGTCCCGGCGGTCTTTCTCAATAAGAAGAGCAACCAAATCATCAAATGTGGTAGCTGCAAGTCGTAGGACCTCAATGGTTTGCTCAAAGCGAGAAATACCTTGCATACTTTTGATTAGGACAGCCATCTTGTCCTCATCATCTAGCGGGCACTTCAAACTTGACAATTGTTGAACAACAGAGTGAAATTTGGAGAGATGATCACCTAGCTCTTCATTTTCTTGCATTTTTAGCTCATAAAACTTACTTCAATTTCAGTAAAACTTTCGAGTTAGTAACCTTGTTACCAAATAGGCTCTCCAATCAGTGCCAGATCTCCTTTTGGATTTGAAGTCGTAGTGATGAATGAGAGAATCTGCCAAGCATAGCCCGATAAGAGCAATAGCTTTGTCATTCTACTGCTTCCAAAGTTTGAGTTGTTGTTGATCCGTTGGAATGGCATTAGTTGCAATGACGTCTCATATTTCTTCCTTCATGAGAAGCAACTGCAGCTTCATCTGCCAAGTAGGAAAGCCTTGGCCCTTGAACTTCTCGACGAGCAAAGAGGTGGAGGATAGAGACGTCATCATGAGAGAGATGGAGCAGCAAAAAGTGAGGATAGCTCAGCTCACTAGCTCATGTGGAGGAGAAGAGGTAATGAGCAGCAATGGCACGCATTTCGAGGGTAAACGCATGCTGATACGGACAAATTGTACGGGCAGAAAATGCGGGCAGGAGCAGCAGCAGTTGGCGGCAGTCCGGAGGGCTGGTATGGCCTGTTGTATGGCTGGAGCAGTCCGTACAGTACAGCCTGTACGGACTTTAAGGCTGGCTGTACGGCTTGTATGGCCTGTATGGGCAGCTGATGGCGAAGCTGATGACAAGGCAAATGGGGCGGCTGAAGGGGTAGCTGATGGAGAGGCATTCTGAGGCAATCGATGTAGATCAGCTCCAACAGCTCCTGAAGGTGAGGCTAAGGGAAGGGAGCTCTACCTTGGAGGAGAGGGTAGCTTCCATTTGCGGGCTTCTCTCATCCTCTAAGAAGAAGGGGAAGGTAAGAAGGGAGGCTTTGATACCACATGAAAGCACATGGTGGAGAAGGGAGAGAGAGAGGGTAGGCTAGGGAGAGAGAGAATGATACTCAAAGAAAGACATAATGAAATGGAAATAAAATGACTAAGCAATGAACAAATGAAAGTACTCACATGTAGACCAAAGAGCTCGTAGGCTTGATACTTGATTGATTTGACACTAGACAAGTACAGCTCTTATATAGAGCACACACACATACAAACACCAATGCATATGGGATAGCTCCCAATGTGACACACGGCATCCATAGGACACACTAGACTAGAACTCACACTAGAACACACCAAACTGACTCATCTTGACGCCATTTCCAAACATATATACCTGATAGGGATGACATAAAAGAATGTCATGAAAGCCCTAGTGCAAGTCATCCTAGTATATACAAAGGACCTATGAATGTCATGAAATCCCTAGTGCAAGTCATCCTAGTATATACAAAGGACCTATGATGTGGTCAAGCGTAACTCTACAAGAAACCATCAAATTGTGTCGAGTGCCTTCCAATATTGTCTATAGCGCTAAGCATTCGGCTACAAGATTTAGTCAATTTATGCTTGTGTATAGCTAAAGATTTTTTTTTTCCCAAGAAAATTACTTCATTAAGTATGAATGAAAACCGCGAGAGCAAGCTCAAATGCGGGAGTACTTCATGCAATGCATGAGGAAAAAAACAGTTCAAAGTGAGCTAATAAAGAACCAAGGCGGAGGCTGAAAATGCCATCGCAACCCTGAAGGAAACTCAGAGAAGAAAGGAGATTCCCTCCAAACTCTGAAAAAAGTAACTCTCCGGGAAGTGGCTGCTCTAGAGGATCCCTGTATGCTCGCCCAAATGGCCATCAGAGTGTGTACTGTGTCAGTCCAAATACTGGCCATAGTCTAGGATGGGTGAACCTGGATACCCTCCATCGCCTCTGTACACCTGGCTCTCCAAATATGCCAAGCTGCAATGCTAGCCAAAATCTCCCAAGACGTGTCTACCGAGGCATGAGCAGCTCTGAAAGGAGTAAGGGGAACATCCTGGAGGGAGTAAGACTCCATTGAGTGTCACTGTACAATGAAAGCTGGATTTGGATCATGTCCCTCGAAAAACACCTGTGGGCCAGTAAGAGATAACCAAGCCACTGAACCCCAGGTCATGTAGAAAGGTGCTGTATGAAAGATGCTGAAAATCCTAGCAACATCTTTCCAAATCGTCCTCGCCTGTCTGCACTCCCGAAGGCAATGCTGTATTGACTCAAGTGCCATTTGACAACCAGGACAAGTAGGGTCAGCCCCGAATTTGGGAGAAGGATGTTACTTAAAGTCTAAGGAAAAGCTTCCCTAGCTTTCTTTTTGAGGATGTAAATATTTGAAGAGGGAAAGAATGTTGTGTCCCTAGCTAACTCTCGGTAGCTAGTCACCTATTGGTCTGGTTAGACTCTAGTGAGTGGAGTGAAGAGGTTAGGATGAGTGATCCTTCTAGAGTGATATATTTGGATGGATGTCTAGAAGGTGATGGGACCTGTGCTTATTATAGCCTTGGACTGTGTCTATATATTTTCATAGGAGGCTGAGTGTTGGGGGGATTGATTAGTACTTGGACATTGATCTTGGGGAGATTGATTAGTACTAGAGGCATGGCTGTATCCGACGAGTTAGGTTTATGCATTGTGTGGATAGGGCTTTTGTGGTATGGGACGACTGAGACCTAGGGTCGGGCCGCGGGTGTCTTCCCTACGACCTCAAGTATTGGGGGCGAGCGGATTGCTCTATGTTTGGGTGGTGAGAGCACTTTGTGGTTCGGTTCCTAGTACGGTGGCTTGGTGGAGATGATCTTGGTAACGGACTCCACATAAGAGTTGTCTTAGTTTGGGAGCAGTGAGTGGGAGGGAAGGATCTGATTGTGAGGGCAGGGATGAAAGCCTGAGCAGAGGAGTGGAAGAACGGGGTGTGAAGAGCAAGCCTGCGGGTAGCAGGGAGTCCCCTTTGTATGGCATTTTTAAATGCCTGCATGTGTTTCAGACATGGAATGCTTTGTATGTATGTGTTTGTGCTTTGGTTTCTGCTTTTGTTAACATATTTTGTGGATGCAACATGCATGGTCCACCCTCTACTTATGTTGAAATTCCACATTAGTTTGTTCTGCTAGTAATTAAGAGATTGTATATTTACTTTCTTCACAATCCCTTCGAAGGATTGACTATCTAAAATTTACTGATCTATGTTCTGCTTTTGGAGACATTTCCTACTCAAGAATGGCAGAAAAGAAAGAAGCGGCGCTTATCAAGCACATTGACAAAGCTTCAGTTCATAGAATTTGTTCGGGTCAGGTGGTGCTTGACCTTGCAACTGCAGTAAAAGAACTTGTAGAGAACAGTCTTGATGCTGGAGCAACCAGTATTGAAATCAAGCTGAGAGATTATGGAGCAGAGGGTTTTGAAGTTGCAGACAATGGATGTGGGATTTCTCCAGAGAATTACCAGGTGTGTTTGCTTGATGATGGATGTGTACAAAGGTGTTTCCAAATGCTAAAAGGTCGCTTCCTCCAATTTTTTATTTCCCGTCCATTTGAAGTAGTGGATCGTGCGTATCTGGGGAATGATTTTTACAAATTTATATATTCTCTCATTTCAAACAACAAACCACTAATGACATTGGATAGATTTTTCATTCGTCTGATCTCTTTTTCATTGCTTGGAAAAAGATGGTGGAGTGGTTCTACTTTGTAACTTTCATGTGCCTAGTTTTATGGAAAATTGTGCTTCATGGAGGTGGAATGGCTTCTGTTTTTGTTACTTTAATGTGCCTAGTTTATGGAAAATGGTGCTTCATGGAGGTGGAACGGCTTCTGCTTTGTTACTTTGGTAGCGTTTGATGTGATCCTCATGTTCTTGTCATCTCAAATTTCAGGGTTTGACACTGAAATATTACACCTCAAAGATCTCGGAGTTCGCAGATCTACAGTCATTATCATCTTTTGGATTCAGAGGGGAGGCTTTGAGCTCGCTTTGTGCTTTGGGAGACTTGAGCGTCGTGACAAGAACTAAAAATGAGCCTGTTGCTACTCAGTTGAAGTTTGATCATGCAGGACTAATCATCTCGCAAAAAAGCGAAGCACGTCCAGTTGGGACAACTGTCACAGTGAACAAATTGTTTTGTCCCTTGCCTGTTCGACACAAGGAGTTCAACAAAAATATACGGCGCGAATATAGCCGATTGCTTTCAATTTTACATGTAAGGACATTAATTCCTGCTAGCTGCACAATGCTTCGGACTGCAGCTGCTATATTCTTATGCCAGTAGATAAGTAATCAATGAAAACTACTGGGGCAATCTGATGGGAGCAGGTGCTGGCCAAGTGATAAGACTTGTTTCATTTTATCTGTCATATTTATCAGATAATAGTTTTATGGAGAAATACTTGTAATGATGGGCTTAATGGATTTAATGAATTAAGGGTTGATGCAAAAATCTTGTTCACCTTTTAAGTAAGATTTGATAGTTCTTAGTTTTGTTTCATCTTATGTATTGGGATGTCAGATTTATGTGTATAGCAGATAGCTTTTAATTTTGCATGGGCTTGGCTGATTTGAGCAGATTTGTAGTATCAGAAAATTTAGCTGCTTCATGGGTTTTGCCTTTCTATTAGATGGTTAAGAGGGTACATTTACTAGAAATACCATGATTGCTTTGCTGGTTGTATTTTCTACACAGAGTATCTTTTTTTTAATATCCAGAATGCAGCTAATGCTGATATGTTGGTGTTGTTTTCTTCTTAGGCCTACGCATTGATTGCAAGAGGTGTCAGGCTCGTCTGCACACACGTGACTGGGAGAAGTAGAACTGTGATTCTGAAGACACAAGGAACCAACTCTATTAAAGACAATGTTATAACTGTTTTCGGCACAAAGACTGCAACTTGCTTAGAGCCTCTGGACGTTTCTTTAGGAAATGAATGTCGAGCTGAGGGTCTTATATCCAAACCTGGATCAGGTTCTGGTAGGGCCTCTGGAGATCGACAGTTTTTTTACATTAATGGTCGTCCAGTGGAGCTCCCCAAAGTTGGCAAATTGCTCAATGAGCTTTATAGGTCTTTCAACTCCCAACAGTACCCAATGGCTGTTTTAAATTTTCTCCTTCCAACTACAGCATATGATGTCAATGTCACTCCAGACAAGCGCAAGGTATTTCTTCATGCAGAGAGTGCTCTTATAGTAGCTCTCAAACAATCTTTAGAGAGTGTTTATGCTCCTGACAAATATACTTATGCTGTGCATAAGCTGGAGACTCAAATTTTGGAAAAAGAAAGTTCCATGGCCAGGGAACTACCAGAGTTTGAAACCCAAAGATGTTTTGATGAAGGTTCTCCTGTAGGTACACTTTCTGCTGAGGAGATCCAGGTAGAGGATGACAAAGACACATCTGGCAATGATGAGAAAATCAGTCCTACCTTGAGGCCCATGGTAGATGCTATGGACACAGATGGTGCGTCTGCGGTACGTGAGAAACATGCCAACGCCATTGGGCCTGGTGCATCTTTTCATTCATTTCAATGTAATGCTCCATCAGTCTCAGCCAGTTTCAGTAGCACCACTGCAGGTCAAGAGAGGAGCATTAAAGGTGCTATTGGACTTGGGAAAAGGCATGTTTCACAATGCCATCAGAAGGTCGTCCAGTCTAAGCTAACCGGATTTGTCACCAGCACAAAGAGACAAGGAGAGGATGGATCACTTCTGAGTGAAGAACCTTTATTGAAAAAATGGTCTTTGCTAGCTGCTGATGACAGTAGAAAGGATGCACTGGATGGGCAGGCGCTGAATGGTCTAAAACGCTGCAGCTCCTCAACTGGGCTGTCTGGATTGTGTCCTGAGGATATTATTCTGGATCCTAGTAGAAACTCTAGAAGGCAAGCAACGTCTTGTTGTAATGGACAAGTTGAAGATTCTGATAATGGAGAGCAAGTTGCAGTAAACAATGTATGAACATATCTGTGTTTATGAGAAACTGTAAAACTTATTCTTGTTGTTCGTGTTTAGTCAGTTTCACTGATTCCAAACTTGCTAAATCAGATGAAGAGGGACGAAATGCTGATAACAAGAAATGCAGACAACAATCAGTCTTCTATGTTACCAGCCATAGCTAGTGACTCTTTGGGATCTTTAGCCCCCATGATGGATAAAGAAGTGTCTTACAAAGACGATTCCACTTCAGTTATTGAAATAGAATCAGATGCAGTCACCAGAACAGCTTTTTCAACAATTGGATTTGATTTTGATAAGCTTCGCTCAAGATTTAAGAAGGGGTTAATCAGTCATCAGTATTCAAAAAGAAGAAAAGCACCAAAAAAGAGAAGGTAAGGCTGGGATTTACATTAATTTTGTTTGAAATGTTTGATTATTGCAATGGTTCTGAAAGCCTGTAGTGTGAAAGCAGGTCATTTACTGCTGCATCGATGGTGGTAGATGGGGCTACAAATGAAGGTTCAGAAAAAGAGAAGGCACTTACTGCTGCAACAATAGAACTAGAAAGAACATTTAACAAATCTGATTTCAAGTACATGAAGGTCTACACCTATTTTATCATAGTGTTCAGCAGATGCAATATTAGTGTTGTAGAATTGAGGTCATGTGGCAAGTTCATGACACAAGCCTTGTGCATTGAACACTAATTTTGGATTGCAAAAATTGTGTTTTGAACTTTCTTTTTAATTGAGAGTTGGATATTTATCTTCCAGAATGGCATGGCCCTTTTTTCTTGAAGGTGTAATTAGTTTTCTGGCAATATCTCATGAAAGATGGCATTTGACTGAGCTGATATTTTCCTGTTCGCATGAAAAGTTTCTTTACCTTGCACATCAATTGTACCATAGTATGGCTTGTGAGTGGAGATTCAAATTGGGTCTGAAAAGTATTTAGCTAATGTGTGTCAGGATACGATTGATATGTGTAACTGCTAGAAAACAGAGATGGAGGTTGCTTCTTGTAGCCAACACTCCTGCCAACGGAAGATTATGTAAATATTGCCCAGAATTCACACAGTGCTAACACGCATCTCACTCCTTTTCGTTATTGTCTACCCAAGTGAATATAGATAGATGCAGGCAGTTAATGAACAATGCTCATGAAGAAGAAACAGTAATTATGCATTGCTTTAAAGTTGGTCTAAACCTTGTATGAAGGTGTGCACGTTGTGCCACTATCTAGGAGCTAAGGTATTGCCTAGACGTGGTCCCCTAGGACCACAAAACTGTTCTTTGACCTCCTTCTGGCACCTTCAAAACACTGTCAACCTGCGTGCCCTCCAAGAGCTTCAGTGAGCTGAGTAGATGCCCTTCAAACAGACCTCCTTGCTGCTCCAGTGGACAGCCAATGGTGAGGTACTGTTTGCACCCTGATCCCTGACCTTCTTGTTGCTTCCGTCTGCAGCCAATGGTGAGGCACAAGGCTCCCTGATTCCTGGCCTTCTTGCTGCTGGGACTGCAGCCGTGTGCGGGGCTCTGCATGTACTCCAAACTGCCGATCATAACTGTGAGATACTGCCACCTGATGGCCACATGGCAGTCGTCTGTTAGCCAGACCTGCTCTGCTGCCTTGCGGGCCTCTGCCTTGTCCCAGCACAGACCTGTTCTGTCTGCTGACCTGCTCCAGACGCTGCCCCAACCTGCTGCTGTGCTGCCAACCTGGGGACAGGCCTATAAATGACCCCAGCCCCCCATTAGCTGTTGCCGCTTTGCTGGTCCTGCACCAGCCCCAAGGCCCCAGACTTGGGGACATGGCTGCAGCCCCACAGCCTGCCCTAAATGTGGGCATACAGTCAGCCCTTAGTCTAGGACGTGGAGACCACCCATGTGACAGCCTTGCATGCTGTCCACATTGGCAGCCACTGATGAACCTCTCTCTCTCTCTCTCTCTCTCTCTGATCTGCCCGATTTTGCTGCGGGTAGACGGCGCTCATGTCCTCCTCAAATGAGGGCAAACATGTGGGGAGGTGACCATGATAATCCCAACAGCCCCTCTCACCGACCCACTGTGGACCAACACCCACAAGTCGATGCACATGCTCCTCATCAGCTCCCATTGAGAAGCTCTCAGGAACACGTGGGAGACGTCCTCGATCATTGGTCTTTGAACCTGTAGCTCCTGCTCCTATTGGTCAATTGCTGTACAAACAAACCATTGTGGAACACAGGTACCATCGAGGTAGCACCAAAGGTCTTTGGCACCAACATTCTCGATCACAAACCCGCCAACGTTCTCTAGCAATCCTGGCACAATTACAAGACCTATCCAGATGTCCCCCTTCGAATCCAAGGATAGCTTGGGTCCTGCCAATCACCATGGTCCCATGGTCTGTTTCAACCTGCCACCCACGTGGCACCATCTGTAACCAAATAGAACTTGAGTAATGAGATCCTTGTGCTGATCTACATAGATCCTCATCACCAAGTAACTCCTCAGAAATTTCGGTCAACCTGGGTAATCCACTGGTAAAACATACTCCCAGATTTGCTGATGTCCCTGTGTCTATATAAAGGCTTCAACAGTTTCACCTCCGTCTTCTAATATCCTACAACTAGGCTGTAAAGAAGGCTCCGAGACTCCTATAGTCATGCTCCTCGAAGCAATTGTCACTGTTCTTGAAAAAACTCATGGAATAGGCAATGATGACCTTTGCAATGACTCTCAAGTCCTGAGAAACAATGGCAAACAATATGCCCAATACTTGCCCCTTTCTGTGCCCTTGCTCGTCTTTTGCAGCAAGGGCTTTGTCATTGGATCCGTCTCGTCCGAGCCTCTGCCTGTAGGAGTAGGGGCACTAGCTCCTCAAGTGTAAACGGTGTCAATCGTGGCCTTGCAATCATGGTTGTCACACAACCTTAATAGCTCTTGGGGAGTATGCCAAGTAAAAGCCTGGCTATTCGAGCCGACCATTGCTCTGCAGTTATGGTTGTCACAAAACCTTAGTAGCTCTTGGGGAGCATGCCAAGAAAAAAGCCAGTCTATGCAAGACGAATCCGTTTGTTGACAAAGCTGATCCCTCACTACCTTCATCTGAGTGATGCAATCCTATATAGAGTCCCCCTCCTCCATATGCTTTGTAGATTGAGTCTTGAGGTCAAGGATTCTAGCTATGTTGTTGATATCATACATGTCTTTAGAATGGTCCATGCTTGAACGGCTGTATCTCACAAGTTGAATATGCGGTAGGATCGAGTTTGCAGTTGTGCCAATGATTATGGCTAGGGCCTCTGCATCACGTAGTACTCACTCTTTAACTGCATCAGGACTTGTTGGTTTCACTATTACCCTTGCAGGGCAGTCAGTCCGCAAGAACTCACCAAACAAAAAGGCCACATTGCTTGGTGTCATGAAGTAGGAAGTATGTCTTTTTGCATCTAAGGCCACACGAGTGGCCTTAGACCAGAGGTACTTCTGGAAAAGAATAAGCCCCCCCCCCCGCTCCCCTCCCTTCTCCCCTCAATACTTTTTTGGCTATCACTGTGGGACTTTTGTGGTGCTAGGAGTATCGAGTGGAATGTCATCTTTAGGGTCGTAGGGTTGAAGGGAGAAAGAGAATGAGCTTATGCCAACATCTGTGACAAAATCAAGGGAGCAAGTGCTAGAACTTGGACATATTTGAGGAGAGTGAAGAATAGAACAAATGAGATAGATGAAGTGGCTATGTAAGATGGAAGCTCGGAAAGTCCTCTAATAAAGCACATAGTGGCGAGGGCCATTGGTTTCATT
This sequence comes from Dipteris shenzhenensis, assembly GCF_047967505.1. Classification (NCBI taxonomy): domain Eukaryota; kingdom Viridiplantae; phylum Streptophyta; class Polypodiopsida; order Gleicheniales; family Dipteridaceae; genus Dipteris; species Dipteris shenzhenensis. Next base: position 2,864,731 of record NC_141603.1, on the reverse strand, counting down.
GAGGCTCTTGTGGACTTGGATCAACGAGATTAATGTGGTCAGACCATAATCTCGTCTCATAGGAGATCTAACCATATGTTATGGTTAATCTCGCCTTGTAGGATCAACTCGGGCGTGCATCCATGCTGTACTGAAAGGGGGGCATCCGGTCCATTTAAGTACCGTGGCTAGCAAACCATGTGGATACATACCATGTTGTACCAACCCTGCTCTCGGCTAGCCGCCTGGATGACTCTAATGCTAGCCTCGGTAGTCTCCAGTGGGGTAAGGCCCAAACTCTATGGAGGAATGTCAATGTTTGAAAAATGGCATCAACCTAGAGAGGTGTCATGGCAAACTCTACTGTATTATGTGATAGGGGACTGAGGGCTTACTCCGGATCATCCTAGATTCCATAATCACTTGTAGCTTCTCAAATCTCCTCCACTCTATGGCAGAGAGACTCCCCCTCCCCCCCCCCCCCCCCCCCCCAAAAAAAAAAAAGGTGCTGCATACATGGTAGTGAGCCTTACTAGGGTTTTGGCGGATCCAGAAAGTGCGCCTGAAAGCATTGCCTATCTAGTCGGGCCAAAGCTCTCTGTTGTCATGCCCTAGTTGCATGTATCATCGTGAAAATTGGCCTATGAAGATTGTCCCCCAGTATGTATAAGACTGCAATACCTCCACTGGCTCACCTCGGTAAGTGAAGCTACGTCAGTGGAGCATTGTGCGTGAGGTGTTGAAGATCATAACTGTGGTCTTCGCAAGGTTATCTGTCAAGTCTCTCTCTCTCTACAAAACATCTCTAGGGCCTCCAAATGTCTTTGCAGTCCCCTTGCTAAAGTAGAAAATTCAAGACTGTAGAGCTGACCTTGCAAAGCGACAACCCGCATAGAGGAATCCTAGGCATAGAGATTCTTGAACTTAGACTACACCTCGAGGGCACTAGTCAAGGTCTGCTATGATGGGGAGACGTCCTTCGTAATGGTCCGCAGAATGCCGAGTGTGCCTTGGAGTCACGGTCCTCCCAATCTTGCAGTTACTCCAGGAAGGCTTCCTCCCAATCAGTGTCCCAACGGATTGAGTTTGTTGGACGTTCGGGCTTCCGCTCATACCCTGAACGATTTCTTAGAGGCTCTTGTGAATGAACCGGATTTTCATGTTCATCTTCCCCCGAGCTGTCCATGCTACACTATATTGTGCACTCAACACACTATCAAGACATGGGCGATGGTCATCTATCCATGATGCAATTAAGGGTGGGTGGGATATGCTCAGTAACAACAGCCTGAATCCAACAACCTCTGACTTGCGTCACTCCTGGCCATGGTAGACTAGGTCAGCCCCATTCTTTGCAGGTTCAAGAACAAGCTTCTAGACAACCTGATCATTTGATACCATGTTCACATTGCACATTGCAGAAGCATGCGCGCGCGCATGAGAGAGAGAGAGAGAGAGAGAGAGAGAGAGAGAGTTTATTAAAGTCTTTGGAAGACCGATGGGTCTATGAGATTGTGAAAATCCTGGTACAAACGAGCTGTGAGGGTGGAGCTACTAAACAATCCACACCAATGCAGAATGCAAAAAATGCAAAATGATAGTACTAAGTACAACATAGTCATGTCAATGGTCGACTACATATCAACCTCATCATCATCATCATCATCATCATCATAAGGATATCAGGGTGGACGAGGCAATGGAGGCATGAAATCGGCGATAGAGTGTTGTCGGCTGTTCACGGGTGTGGCCCTGTGACGTCTCATGGTCATAGCTCTACGTCTAACAAGGGCTATTGTAACCCGTGTCAGTTGGGCTCCGACTCTGAACAGAGAGGGGATATCCCCAAGTGTAATGTGCACGTCAATCCTCTGTCTGACCCGTCGAGTCACTGGGTCTGGGTCACGATAATGTTGAGGTCTCATATTGTGGGGTCCGTTTGATCTAACAAGAAGAACTTCATGATAGAGCTTTGAGAGGGATCTGCCAAGGCAGAAGTCCGCTCCTGTCTTCGTGATCGAAGTAGCCTCTCGTAGTGCCTGCCAAGTGTTTGAATACTTTTGGTATGAAGTTGATGTGATTAGGGGACTTCTTTGGGCTCTTATGGCTCCATTTTGGCACTATTTCACCCATCCACAAGGCAAGAGATCCCATGAACCCGGAGAATTATAGGACCATTATGATTGGACATGTCACGTACAAAATTTATGCATCGGTGCTTGATTCTAAGGTCAACTGATTTGCAGAGTGTCGAGGACTTGGAGCAGCAGGACAGGCAATGGAATCATCCCTGAAGTCGAGGAGTGGTACCTGACAGGTGCTTGTCCTCGCGTTAAAGTCCCAACTAGAAGGACTTCTTTGCGGCTCGAGAAGTCAACAATAGACTGATAAAGAGCTGCAAATGGAGATGTCTCAACCTCATCTCGAATATCTCTAGCAAAGTGGGAGGTCTGGGGAGGGAAGTAGCATATTGCAACAAACAGATCTCGGCTGTCCATATGTCGAATCCGGATCCAAAGAAACCTGGAATGTGCATCTCTTTGCTCTACTGGGATGGTCCCCAAAAGGGTGGATCTGTAAATAATTGCTACTCTTCCTGACCCTTGTACTCCCCGTGTGTCCCTCGTCTCATCTCTGTAAGCGCACTCCCATGTGTACCCACTGATTATTGGTTGGGCGCTTTAGATTCTGATGTGTCTTTGTGTAAAAGACTATGTCGCGACTTGTATAGGATTCCGAGAAGTTCCCTGGTTCTGACCATAAGGTACCATTACAGTTCCAAATGGTGTAGGATAGGGTCTCGAAGGTCTGAGTCTCATAGACCCCGCCTCCCTATAGGGAGCTTGTAAGAAGTCGTCCATCTCACACCACTGCTTACTTCCCATCCTTGTGGGCCTGATCCCGCTGCTGCAACAGGGAGCGCTTCTCCTCAACCTGTAGGGGGATGAGGTCCTCATCCATGGAGATCGCTGGTTTAACGCGTAGGATTGACTTGCGTCGTAAAGCCGAAAGTCGTGCATGAGCGTCATGGAACCATATGATCAGGGGCTGCTCTCAGTTGGGGTCCCTCCCCACCCGCCACACCCTCTCGATCCTATGCTCAGCTACACCCATCATAGTGGCCACGAAGGCTGTCGCATCTATCATGGGTGTAGCCTCAGTGCGCGGGATCCTTATTGGCTTTGTGGTGTTGCTCCATGAGGGTAGCCGAAACGGTTGCCCTTGCAAGTTCCCGTTTGGCCACGTCGACCCATCTAGAAGCCTCCTCAATTACAAATTGCATGCTCGCAATTTGTGCCTCAACAACTGGAGTGCTCCCTGGGACTGTGCGTATGGCTGTGACCTCCTGCCGGGGCTGCGAGATATCTTGTTTGAGTCCCTTAATGAGATCAGCCTGCCCCCGAATGGCGTGAGCCTGATCTTGTATGAAGCGGACCTGCTCCTGTGCGAAGCGTGTTAGCTCCATCTTGCGCTCACGGATACTGTGTACCTCCATAAGCAAGGTCCCCTAGGCCTCTGGTGGGTCAGCTCGTCCGTGTCCTAGCTGAAACTGGAAGGGCTGTGGCACAAAAGTATGAGGATGAGGCTGAAGTGCTGACCCAGGTTTGCTTGACCTGACCCGGGTCAGGTCAGTGATCCGATCTAGGTTAGGTCGGTTGACTCGACCTTGGTCAGCCAACTGACCGACCAGCCACACTGCAGTTGGCAGAAAACCAGCCTGTAGCAGGCCCTTTACCAGCCTTCTAACTTGCCCTTAACCTTGGCTAAATTCCTTGGTAAACAGCCTCAAACTAACTGAGAAAACTACTCCTTTCCAGAACGTGTACACACACATAGCAGTCCTCCCTCTCCACACATGAGATGCTCTAAATCCTAACAGATTTATACTTACATAGAAACGGCCTACCTATGAGCTCGACGTCAACTAACAAGGCTTCTTATTTAAAAAAAAGAGACTTCTATTAAGTAAGAAAGAAACTCGCTAGAGCAAGCTCTGAGCGAAAATACAACATCATGAAATCATGAGGATAAATAAAACCCCCTCAAAGTGAGGTGACAAGGCTTCTTATTGGCCAATAAACTGGTAGAAAATCATAGAACCAATCTAGATCAATTGAGTCAACCAACTAATTGATTTTTGCACTAGAGAAAAGAACTTTATATTATTGCTTGAAAAAACCAACCATACAAATCAACTATCCATGTGGCGCTCATCATGGAAGCAAAACACGAGAAAAAACTGGTTGACATTTGGCCTATTCACAAAGAAATCCAGCTCACTACCCAGGGAATATCTAGAAAAGGGGCTAACAACCATGGTGGTGGACTATACCGAATGCCTCGCTTAGTGAAAATATAGAAGACACCTGCAAGCCAAGCCTTGCAAAATAGGGCCACCTCTTGGTGGTGGCTCGAGATTACATCGTGCCTCGCTTCCATACGGCATGCAAGTTGTAGATGATATCTTGCCAAATGGCACCGGGTGACACCTCAAGCCAAGACTTGCAGAAATGTGCGTGCCTCTCGACAATCGCATGGGATCTCATCGTCCCTCCCTTCCATATGGCACGAAAGGTGTAGATAATCTCGTTGCAGGCAACAAGGGTGGCTGTCGAGGACTTGTCCACCCATCGCCTGGCTGCACAACGGGTGACCCATTGTGATGTTGGACACCATCTCCCACACATTGTCATCTGGAGAGGGTATTGACCGTTTAATGAGAGGGAGGAGTCGCGTCTTGAACCTCCATCTGGCGGACTATCTACCCCTGGAGCTTGTAGGTTGGTGTAACCATGTCAATCGAAAAAGTCATGGTCTCCCTGTGTCAACTAGGTTGCCATGTCCAAGGTGAAGTCTCTCTGCATCCTCTACAACCTAGCGACAATCCAAAGGGCCCTGTGCCTAATTCTCAACGCTACGACGTAGCTCCACATGCAATGTGGGATCGTCTCAAGGTCTCTATTCTCACAATGGAGGCATCTCCCATCCATGCACATCTCTGCTCCAATCATGGGCCAATGGGCAAACCCTTTGTGCCACCTTCTAGAATTATGTAATCTTTCGAGGATGGAGGCTGGTCCATAGACGCAACCAAAATCTAGTGATGACCTCTTGTGGCACCTACTGCTTCACCCAGTGGTGCTTTCTTGAGGACCCGGTCCTACCCATATGACCGGCGCTTGGTCAATGGAACAACTCTTGCCTAGCCGCCTGACTACTACGACGATCTGTAGCCACTATAGCATCTCCGAGGCCACATTCAGCTTTGGAGCTCCCTTTGTCTCTGACTGTAGGAAGCCCCCATGCAGGGAGGAGGTGTGGAGATCTACACCGCGGCTCGTGCAGCTCAGCATGAGCGACGCCCTTCTCGCCCCTTTCACCGTGGCAGAGATGCAGGATGCGGTGAGTGCTATTGATGGGCAGAAATGCCCAGGTGAGGATGGCCTCTCTAAAGCTTTCTTCACCACCTTTTGGGAGCAGATCCACCGGCCCTTGCTTGCAGCCTTCTAGCATATCTTCTCCAGCGGGCAGATGCCAGAGAGCCTTGCGACAGGCGTGATTTGCCTCATCCCCAAAGGGGGGGACCGTCAGGAGATCAGACAGTGGCGCCCTATCACCCTCCTCCCGACCCCCTACAAAATCCTCGCCAAGATGATCAGTAGCCGCATTCGCCCCCTGCTACACGACTTGATTCATGACACCCAGACTGGTTTTGTCCAAGATCGCAGCATTTTGGACAACATCTTCACTTTCTCAGAGGCGACGGAATGGGCTCAGCACAGTGGCCAGCACCTTGTCATACTCCTTCTCAATTTTGAGAAGGCGTACGACAGGGTAGACTGGTCCTTCTTGGAAGGTACACTCTCTCGGTTTGGTTTCCCGGACGAGTGGATCAGAGGTATTGCTAGCCTTTACAGATCGGCCTCCAGTCGGGTTATCATCAGCGGCAGGATGGGGGAGAGATTCACACTCGAGCGCTTAGTGCATCAGGGCTGTCCACTAGCGCCATACCTCTTCCTATTTTTTGCGGAGGCCATGACCCACTTCCTTCGAGCCCGTACCACTGGTCTTCGCGGGATGCGTCTCCTTATTCGAGATGATGCAGAGCTTCTGGACTCCGAGTATGCAGACGACACAGCCCTATATGTGCAGGATGATGTCGAGTCACTGGAGCGAGTGAGACTGTCCCTAAAGATTTTTTGCCTTGCGGTTGGGGCGAAAATCAACTGGCATAAGTCAGTTGGTTTTCTTACGGATTTGGGAGCCAGCTCACAGTGGGGTATTTTCCTGGGGTTTCGCTGGATCCCTAGAGGACAGACGACACGTTACCTGGGATTCCAGGTAGGCCTGGACATCACACCGGCTCAACAGTTCTTGCCGGTCCTAGCCTCCATACGACGGAAGCTTGCTTTCTGGAGCACGGCTCGGCTTTCCTTGGCAGGCAGGGCCCTTGTGGTCAACTAGGTCCTTCTTGCCACTGCTTGGTATGTGGCCTCTTGCTGGTGTTTCTCCAGATCATGTGTAGCCCAGCTGAGGAGATTGGTGCGGAACTTCCTATGGTCTGGTTCAGACGGTTCTGGCACCACCAGAGCTAGGGTCGCTTGGCAGACGGTCATTCTCCCTTAGACAGAGGGCGGCCTCGGCATCATAGATCCAGAACTACAGAGTCATGCACTTCTTGGCAAGTTAGTCGTCTGCGGTCTAACCCCAGGAGGGCAGACGTGGAAGCTCTTGCTACAGCATGGTCTCAGCGCGTGTACTCCCCAGAGAGGGGGTGTTTGGCAGCCTTCTATCCGATGGATCTTCACTTCAGCTCCTTTGACTCAGCCCCGTTCCCCCTTCCTCCGCAGCCTCATCTCGGTCTGGAGGAAGTTGCGACACAGCCTTTCCCAGGTTTCCCCTAGCTGCCGAGAGGAGATAGACAGACAACACTTGATCTGGAGCAACCAGATGACAGATGTTACAGGTCGCCAGCTTGGAGAGAGATCCCATATCCCTTGGGCGCTCTGGGCGCGTGGGCCCGCGCGCTCATTCCGGGTTTTGGAGGGACGTCTATAGCCAGCTGAGCCTAGGCGAGCTGGCAGCAGCATTAGGTACGGCACGTGGGCTCCAGGCTCGGCGAGCGGAGATTGATGCTGCCATTCAAATGAGCAGATTCTTTGAGAGAATGTTGATAGCTCTGGCCTCCTGACAAACCCATCTTGCTTCTTCCCTTGCAGCCCTACAATGCGCAAGCGCTGCTAGGGGAGCTGGGGGTCGATCACGGCCTCTTTGCTCTATAGGCGACTGTCATCAGAGTGACGGAGAAGAAGTGTACCGAGGAGTCCGAGAAGAGGCCTGGAACCACCAAAGGAATGCCTCGTGGAGTGAACTGTCCGAACCACCTCTCATCTCCTGGGAAGAGCTGTCCGGTGACTATGGGAATCCTCAACCCAGTTTGGGAGATCATAAGGAGCATTGCAGGCTGGCATATCTGGACTTCCAGATGCGCGCAGACTGTAGGAGATCAGACCTCTTCTGCTACCCAGACCCTCGCAGACATTTGGAGCACGATCGTTCACACGCTCAAGGGTCAGTGGGATTAGATTCAGGGAGAGTCCCAGGCAGGGAAGGAAAAGAGACGACGTTTCCTTCGCGACTGGGACCACCGGGAGTTGTTCTTCCAGCACTCTACTCAGAGTCTTCAGTGGCACTACACCCCTCCACCATGGCTGTTTGTCCACTCTCCGATGATTATGCACTGAGAGGCTTGTATTTAGCATTTTGATTCCTCGGGCTGAATCCGTTTTGTGATTGCAGCCCGCTGGCCTGTAGGCCTTCTTGTACTCTGATTTCAAGTAATATAACTAGCACTACTTTTTGCGCAAAAAAAAGGTTGAGGCTGAAAATGCCACCTCAACCCTGAAGAAGAATCAGAGAAGAAAGGCAACCCCCCCCCAAACTCTGAAAATAATATCCCTCCTAGCAGAGGCTGCTCTCAATGACCCTTGCATGATCGCTCAGATGGCCATCAAAGTATGTATAGTATCAGTCCATATGTTGGCCAATGTCTAAGAAGGGTGAACCTGGGATCCATCCAATGCCTCTGTACATCTAGCTCTCCAAATATGCCATGCTGCAATACTAGCCAGAATCTCCCATGAGGTGTCTACAGAAGCATGTGCAGTTATGAAAGGAGTGAATGAAACATCCTGGAGAGAACATGACTCTACTACGTGTCATCAAATGCAAAAAGCCCCATTTGAGTCATGTCCCTCGAAGAAGCCCTGAGGCCCTGTAAGAGATAGCCAAGCAACTGAACCCTAGGTCATGAAGAAGTGTGATCTATGAAAAGTGCATAAGATCCTTACAACACCCTTCTAGATCGTCCTCACATGTCTGCACTCCCAAAGGCAATGCTGAACTGACTCAACTCCAGAATGGCATCGAGGTCCTTGTCACAAACAGGAAAAGAGCCTATTCATGAATGGGCTAAATTCGTGCCCGAACTTGGATCTCCACAGGTTCATTGCAATCCCTCCGTGAATAGAAAGCCAAAAGAATAGAGTGATTTTTCTAGTTCTGAGGGATTTCCCGAATCTCCTCCAAAAGTCTTTCTGCCCATCTGCAGAAATCTGAAAGCTGTCCCAATGAGCAGATCTAGAGGGCCTCCAACCTCTACAACTAAGTTGAAATGTCCTGGCATTTCTAACCGTGTAACGAAAGAAGGGGATGCTCTTCATCAATCCACCCCCACTCCCCAGGGTCCCACTGCAAAGATCTAATGGGGACACCTCCATAGAGTCTCCATGAACCGAGGGCTAGAAGAAGTGGGTCGGGATCGAGGTACCACTGTGAATTTGTACCATGCTCCATATAGCCTGCAATCCTGACCGGCTAGAAGGCAACCTCTAGAAGGATATCATTTGAAGATATGTGTAGCCTCCTTCCCACTGAACATCAAATATAAGGACATTATTATATGCATCCTACAAAGCAATAACGTGAAGAGAAATATCCGTCCTCGTAAAAGCACCCAACCAAGTGGAATCCGTAATAGGCATATCATCTATATCCATCCACTCCAGTGGTATGGCAACATCAATCTGCTGAACCCTTCCTGCACTACCTCTGAGATGACTTACTGATAAAACTCTTTGATCCTCTGGAAGGTTTCTGAAAGTTCTCCAAGACCCCACAGTGGAGGCAAGGCCCCTCTCCCATCTCGACCACTGCATATAATGCGACATGCCTAGTGGTCTACCATGCTCATCAAGTATGCTTTCGTTCCACCTGACGGGCTGCCTATCAATTTCTTCGCGAGAGGAGGGGGGAACTTTCCAAACTGTACCTTTGAAGCTATCCCAAGCTTTCAGAATGGCAGTCAAAAGAGGGGAAGAAGGAGATCTAAGATTCAAGCTTCAATCCTCTCACCACCATCTTGCAAAGCAATGCCCTGCACTGCAAGTCTAGGTCAATGATATTGAGACCCCCTTCCCATGTGGGGGAATCAGGGTCTCCCAAGCCACCTTGGCTATGACAACTGCCGTGCCATCTAGTTCACTTCACAAAAAGTGCCTTATTTGTCTCTTGAGCGAAAAACTCCTTCAGTCAAGTGGAGGAAAATCAATGAGGGAAAGAGCCCCCACACCTGCAGAGGGGGAAGCTTTGTTGATAGGAATCCCGATAGCAGCCTCCCCTAAAGTGGAGGGTACAAACTCCTCCATATCAAACTGCGCCATCTCTGCCAGTGCTGCAAAAGAGTTCCTGTGAATCATGCCTGGCACCAGAGTACGGAGAATCCCTGCACTCGGTGGTGCGGAAGAGATGAGCCCCTTACCTCTATGAAAAGAGGTAGCACGACGAAGAGAAGATGAAGGGGGCTGCTCAGGTGGAAGGCTTGGGGACGGAATATGAGCACGAGTGTCTATCCACCTAGCTTGCAAAGAAGAATTGTTCGTGGCACCCCCCTCCTCTTGTCCCCAATCCTCGCTCCATTCTCTCTGCTCTCAGCCTCTCACTCAGCCCTCTACCCCTCCTCTCAGCCTCTCATTTCAGCCCTCTTCCCCTCCTCTCAGCCTCTCATCTCATCTCTCAATCTCTTTCTCTCATCCCCCCTTCTCAGCCCTCTACTCCTCTCCTCTCATCCCTCTTCTCTCAGCCTTCCCTCACCCTCTAGCCTCCTCTCCTCTCTCCTTAGCCCTCTCCTCTCCCCTCACGCAGCAACAGAGGTTGGCGGATGGATCTTCATTGTGATCTAATCGGCCCATGCCTTGATTGACGAATGGCTTCTCATTCAGTCAATCCTCAACCATTTCCACCTGCGAGACAAGTAATTTTTTCTAAAGACGAGTTGCAGCAGCTCCAAAAAGATGATGTGCTTGAAAGCTCTACTTCTCTTCATGCCCGGTCTTTTGGATCCCATCCCTCTAGGCTATAGGCCAGGGACTGGATGCTCGTAGCGTTACCTAGAGACCTTGCAGCCCATCTCACCGACGTCCGCTTATTGGGACGTGGTTTCTTCTAGGTGGTTTTTTCTCTCCGAAGTCTGCGGCCACAGTGCTTAAGGCTAATCCTCAGATGCTAGGTTTTAGGAGGATCTTCATCTCACGTTTCCGTTTAGGCTTTGACCCTGTGAGGAGTATAACCACATCTTTTCCCTCTTCATTAGGTTTCCTGGCCTCCTTTAGGTCTACCATCGACTCCTTCCTTCCATTGGTGCTGCCTTTGGTCTACTCGCAGAGATCCCCCCTCCCCGGCATGCCCTCTTCAGCAGCAGAGTCAGTTAGGTCTGATGGGGTGCCTAGAGTTAAAGTCTTAGTCAGTGACCCTAACATCACGAATGACCATATCATGCTTCAGCCTCTGGATGGTTCCTTCTTTTTCCAGAGAGTTGAGATCACAGTAAAGAAGGACTAGTGCAGGATATGCAGAGCCCTTGGGCACTTCGCTAGAGATTGCCCAAGGAAATAGAAAAGACCCAAAAGGTCTTTTGGTGCATCTCTTCCTAGGATATGCATTGGTTCTAGGCCTATAAATTTAATTAGACCTAGGGTGTCCTCTTGAGATGAAGTAGGAGCGACAACCATCACTGGTACACAACAAGGGACAACAGGTGGAGGACGTGCTGAAGGTCCTGGACATGCTGGTGCTGAAGGTCTTGGATGAGTGACTGGTGCCGAAGGTCGCGGACGCACTGTCTAGCACATGTCAAAGGTGCATAATGTGCAGTTGGTGCCAAAGGGGGTTTGCTAGGCTCATAACTTGACCTAGACAAGTCAGAATTTACCCAAACTGAAGCCATCCTTTAGACCTCGATGTGCTCTAGCCTCTATCTAATGTGCATGCGATTAAGGTGCTGAACATAACCCTCAAAGATTAGGGTTCTGAAGTTTACATCCGACAACCATTTTTTGTGGTTAAAAAAAAAAGCCATTTTTGGGCCCAAAAAAGATATAATATTTTGTTTTTTTCCAAAAATGGTTTACATTTTTTTGGGGGTTCATATATGGCGGGGAAGGCCCAAATCGGTTGTAGACCCCTAATGTGGCGTTGGGGGGTCTACAACCGTGTTGTGGCCTCCATTGCCATATAATATTTTTTTTTCCAAAAAATGGTTTGATTTTCACATTGCTAATCAATTGTTAAGCATAATTTCAAGCACAGTTCTGGAGTTTGGAGTAGGACATCTAACATTTCTTATTCAGTTGTGGAGCTTAATTTTAAGCAATGTGTTAACTAATATCATCCATAGAAATGGCCTTCATTTGCTCGAGAAATGGGCATCCTCACAGAGCAGTAGCCCTAACAGAACTGCTCCAGTAGCAGTTCGATAGGGGGGGGGGGGGGGGAGACCCCCACAGAAGCTGCCTAGGCAGCGCCAGTAATGGGGGTGGCAAAAAAAACAGCTGTGTCTGAGCCATGAACAGATGTGGGCGCAGGCTGTGCTGAAAGACTGGTGGGCTGCTACACGCGCTGGGTGCAGAGGAGGAGCAGCAGATGGGGGAGGGAGTGCAAAGGCAGGTGTTTGTGTGTGTGTGTGTGGGGGGGGGGGAGGGTAGTGTGAAGCCAAGCGGAGGGGACGGAGGGAGCCTAAGAGTTGGGGTGGGAGAGAGGGTAACAGGGGGAGGTCAGCAGGGAGAGCCTCAAGGGAAGACCAGATGCACATCTGCCATAGCAATAGACATGCGTAAAACTATGCTAGCCCCAACTGATTGATTTGCTAATCACCCCTATCAGGCAAGCGAGGCAGCCAGCCAATCAGCCATATCATCAGCCTAGTATAGGCCTGATTGGCTGGAAAGAAAGGGTAGATGGACAGCTGATCCATTCTAACTTTAGCTTGTTTAAGGGGACATCAGCATTCTCAGCCCTCATTCATGCATCCCACTAGAAGTTGAGGATAACATCCCACAAGAGGATTATGAAGCCTAGTAGGATGTCATCATAAAGGCCTTTCATGCAGCCCTAAATGAGGCAATGCTCATCAATATTATTATATATTGGCTTCTGCTCCTTAATGCAGTAACTCTCTGTGCCTGGGCGTGGTGGGAGGGTAGTAAGCTCTCTCTCTCTCCGCCACCCACTTTCTGCCCATTGTCTCTTTTGCATCTTTTGATGGCTTAAACTTCATCACATTGGGTAGAAGCCTTGTGATAAAGTTAAGAAGTAGGTCTCATGTTTGTTATAGTGGCATCAAAGCCTTATGGTTTGGCCTAGACAACTTGTTAAAGATGGGTTTTGGCAGCCTTAGCTCCCAAACGCTTGTCCCATGTTGGGCACTTCATAGGGCCTTATTGATTTTTGGATAGATATTTAAAAAACATGTCTTGCACCTCTGTGTGCTGCCTCATGTCAAGGCTTGCAAATATGGGCAAATAGTGAATGATCGACTCCTTGCCCAAGACATCGACAAAGCATGGATTTAGAACACCTTGTGCATTTGCCTTCTAGTAATTGAAGCTATGCATGTGAGTTCAAGTCTCTCTCTCTCTCTCTCTCTCTCTCTCTCTCTCTCTCTCCCCCCCCGATGAGTCCCAAAAACTACATGACCATTACGATTGGGCATGTCATGTCCAAGATATATGCCTTAACACTTGATATGGAGGTTAGCCTCTATGAAGAGATGCAGGGACTCAAGGGAAGAGGGGAAGACATTTTTTCAACGTGATCATGGGACCTTGTTTGGCCTTTATATAGACCAGCTTGAGTCTTATAATTATGAGGACCCTATTAGGAGCTGGTTGCTCTCTTGCCGGTTACAAATGTTGATGATGTGGTGCTCTTATCTTCATCCGCCGCTAAGGGGCTCCAGCGACACCTAGATGCACTACTGGCCTTTTGTGAGTCCCATGACTTGAAGGTCCACCTAGGTAAAACCAAGGTTATGATCTTCAACACCTCCAGAGCAATTGCACATAGAGAGCAGTTTACTTTTGACGGGTCACGAATTGAGATTATCTCATCATACACATACCTAGGGTTTCTATTTTCTGGCCCTATCTTCACGATGAGACCGAGGATGCAGGCCCACCTGAGTAGATGATACTCCTCCCTTGCCCGATTGGAGAGACAGTGCTTCCATTCGCATTTCCAGGATCCACAGACCAAGGGTCTCCTTTTCGACTCCTTGGTTCGACTTGTGGGCATGTATGGCGGCCAGACCTATCTGATAAAGAGTGGACTAGAGTGGAGAGATTATAGGTTCACAAATGATCCGTAGTAAGCCATCTGTTCCCCATTAGATCATTCAGGCTGAGTTCGGGGCATCTCCATTGCAGTTAGATGCGACATTTTAAACTATCACTTATCTATACCGCGTGCGAGACTATGGCTCCTGTACTATAGGGAGACTCAGACTACCATGGTTGGCGCTAGCCTCTTCCATGGCACTTAGGGTGATCAGAGATGCTGGTATGCGCACACATGCAGATGGTTTGGGAGACGGGGTTTCCATATAGAGAGGCTACCATCCTTCCAGTATAGGATTGATGTTCCGTTTGTCCCATTGCGGGGCAACGAGCTCAACCCGATCATCCGAGAGGATCTTTTACAGTTACACACATTGAAGACCTGGTTAGCACAGACATAGCTTCCTATAAAGCTTAGCCTCTATTAGGACCAGTGCTTACGCATCTCCGAGGAGGGTTTCATTATCCCTCTAGGGTACATTCAGATCCACCTACCACACTCACTCAGGATTGCCATGGGGCGTGTGTCATTGCACCGACTCCGTATGAGAGTGGATGAGCAGAGGGGATTCCCAAAGAGAGTCATTCTATGAGCGGCATGAGGTCAAGTTAGAGGAGCACTTCGCCTTCCATTGCCCAGTCTACTACAAGATCCGTGGACGATACCACTGCCTTTTCAGGGACAGATTTGAGGACCTTCCCAGACTTCTCTCATACCCAGATTAGAGGTATCTTGCCGGTTTCATTCATGAGGCGGTCTGACATAGAGAGCGCTTCATCAGATCAGAGAGACAGTGGCGAGAGGCCTTATCTGACCCATCTCAGAGTATGATCCATAGAGTTCTTCAAGCCAGAGCATGCTGCCTCCCGATGACAAATTGCAGGAGAGGCAGAGACCCCGAGACCGAGACGCGGCACACTTGACAGAGGATAGATGTATAGATCACGCTAGCTAATATCTCATCTGTTTTCAGACCTGGGATATGGCTGATAGGGGTTGCTGAGGCGCTTGTTAGGCATAGAATAGCCGCTAGGAGGGCACGACAGACTACTCCTAAAGACAGTAGATAGCGATCTTTCATGGGCTTCTTGCCTACATGGCCTAGCCTATCACTGGGCATACCTTGACGTTTCAGGCGATTTGTGTACTGCATTGTATTGAATGGTATCGGATCATGTTATGATGATGACTGTGGCGATATGTATGATGATGGCATTAACTATGTCTATACAGTTTTCTAGCATGGGTTAGGATGCTTGCGTAGTAGCTCCACCCTTTTGCTCATTGTATCAGGTTTTCTATCAGTCTCATAGACAGAGGGTCGACACACAGATCACACTTGGAGACATCTCCTCCTTGTTTAGAGTTGGAGCTCAACCGACAGGGGTCACAGTAGCCCTGGTTAGACGCAGAGCTACGATCAGGAGACGTGCCAGGACCACATCTTTGAGTGGCCGCCAGGACCGTACCTCTGAGTGGTCGACAGCACTCTATTGTCGACTTCATGCCTCCACTGCCTCATCCATCTTGATATCTTGCTGTTACTGAGGATGATGATGATATTGTTAGATATTAATGCTCCACTCTCATGTAACTACACGGGAACCAGCTAACTCTACTTGTAAGTCCCCCATATGAGGAGAAGGCATTTGAGTAGCTCGGTTATTCGGTAGGTCTTGGTTTGGACACCAGATGGGGGCCATGTGTGGCCTGATGGACGGAGTTGGCACAGTGCCAACTAGGCTACATGCAAGTGCGGGAAGGCATCCCATGACTGACCGCATTGAGGGTAGACAGAGCTTTCCCCGGGGCAGCCCACTCTCGAGTTGCGGGGCCCATTTAGAGTCCCAGATGATCCCGGATGGCTGTGGGCCGAACGGTGTCCGTAGATCAGTTGCTCAATTTTGCGCACCAGTTCTATCGTGTGGTCGGTGGCCTATTTTGGGACGGAACCCCAGTCGACCGTTTTGGGCGGACTGGGTCGGGTCGGTCACCTAATTGAGCCCAACCGACTACGACTGGTGGCTATATAAGAGTAAGCTCGTGAAGCCCATGTTATCACTGGCTACAACAACCCTGATTCCTTAGCATCCACCCTCCGTCCTCTACTATTTTCAGCTCGCCATCGAAGCTTCTTTCACAGGAGCGCACGGTTGGGAGGCAGCGCCATCTATTGTATCAATTCTACAGTAATCAAATTTTTTGATTCTCCATACTATCTGTTTTCTCTCTTGCCTAGAGATCATGTTATCTGTTGAGCACAGACGTTGTATTGTTTTCTTACATGTGTTTTCTTACATGGTACTAGAGCCTGGACTCTAGCAAGAAGATTTGGTAGTGCGTTTTTGTTTGCAAGCAGATTGTGAGAGATGGCCCAGCCCGCAAGACTGCGAATTCCACCATTCGGCGAAAGCGAAAAGTTGGATGGCTCTAACTATCCACTCTGGAAGTTTAAGATGAAGACCATCCTAAGCGCATACGAGCTTTGGGACATGGGTGGACGTGAGGCCGGTTGCGAGACCGGATCCAGCCAATGCAGGCAACAGATAGTACCACATGCGGATGAGATTCTCGCGTGGACAAGAAGAAATGCAGATGCGCTGTGTTCTATTGTCTGCAGTGTAAGTGATTCCGTCATGGCGTTAATTCAACATGTCACCACAGCGGAGGAGGCATGGACGGTCTTGAAAAATTAGTATGAGACCACGAATCAGACGCGGATTCAGAATCTGGAGACTCAACTCGCGAACGAAAAACTGTCTGAGTCTGAGGCGGCAGAGAAGTTCATCACCAGGGTGAAGAATCTGCGCGATCAGATGACTGCGATTGGCATTACCATCACCAGCGAGAATCTAGCACGAAGGTGCATACGGATTCTCCCACCAAAGTACGACGGTCTTATTACGGCGCTGAATACGCAGAACAGAAATCCGCCCCTCAACTTTGAGGATTTCAACGCAATGCTTCTGGAGGAGGAGATGCGTCAAAAGACGAGGATTGGAGAAGATTCGGCTTTCTACGCTGGATCAAAGAAAGGTAAGGGTAAGGACTCTGATAACCCATCTTCTTCTGATGATAAAAAGAGAAAGAAGAAGATCAAGTGCTTTTATTGCAACAAGGCAGGGCACAAGCAGAATGAGTGCCGAAAGAAGATTGCAGATGAGAAGAACGGAGTAAAGAAAGAGTCCAGTAACAGCGCGCAAGCAGCACCAGTAGAGCTGTTCGTAGCAATTGAGGAGATTTGCACGGAGGCAGTTCATGTACCTGCGGATGAACCTTGGATCATTGACAGTGGTGCATCGCGCTACATGACGAGTCGGAAGGATTGGTATACCTCTCTACAGCCGGTAGGGAATGACATTCTGGTAGTAGTCGGCAATGATGCAAAATGTCCAGCAAAAGGAAAAGGTACGATTGCTCTCAAGTCAGATGGAGTTGTAAAACAGTTGTCCGATGTTCTTTATGTGCCAGATATCAAGAGGAACTTGTTGTCCGTTTTTGGGATCACGGATTGGGACCTCAAAGTTCAATTCGATAAGAATGGTGCACAGATCGTGGATCTTCAAGGAAAGGTCGTTGGTAAAGGTACACGGCACAACAACATCTACGAACTCTCAGCTTTTAGTGCTCGATCCGATGTGAAGAACACTAAGCTGTGGCATGAGAGGTTTGGTCATCTAAACCTTAGTTCTTTGAAGGAGATGCATAAAAGTGGAATGATTGCAGACCTACCAAAAATTTCAGATTTGCCCGATGTATGTGAAGCTTGCATGATGGGCAAGCAGCATCGGCAGCCCTTTCCTAAAGAGGCCAGCAGGGCAAAGGCTCTTCTAGAGCTCGTTCACACGGACCTCTGCGGAAAGATGGAGACGGAAGCTTTGGGTGGTTCCTACTACTTCATGACGCTGATCGACGACTACAGTAGAAGGATATGGATATTCTTCCTGAAGACTAAAGACGAGGCTTTTAGTAAGTTCAAGGAATGGCATGTAATGGTCGAGAAAGAAATGGGGAAGAAGGTGAAGAAATTGAGATCAGACAGAGGTGGAGAGTTCACATCAACCGAATTCGAGAGTTACTACAAAAGTCACGGGATCAAGAGGCAGAAATCCCCGCCACATATATCACAGCAAAATGGAGTAGCAGAACGCAAGATGCGCGTCATCTGTGAAATGGGCAGGAGTATGATGAAAGGAAAAGATTTGCCAAAGACTTTCTGGGCTGAAGCATGTAACACTGCAACTTACATTCTGAATCGTAGCTACACGAAAGCTGTGAACGGGATGACTTTACTGCAGGCCTTTTCTAGTAAGAAACCTTCAGCTGCACATTTTAGAGTTTTTGGATGTGACTGTTTTGTGCATGTACCTGATGCTAACAGGACCAAATGGGAACCGAAGAGCTGGAAGTGTATTTTCTTGGGCTACAGTGAAGAGGCGAAGGGTTACCGTCTCTATAACCCTGTTACCAAGAAGGTAATAGTAAGTCGCGATGTGGTCTTCTCAGAACAGCCGCATCAATTGGAGGAGGATGCTTCCTTCCCAGACAACCAGGACCAAGATATCCATCCAGTACTACCACCAACAGCAGACCGAACTCCCCCAACGGTGCTTGGGAGGATTCAAGATAAAGAAGATGAAGAAGAGCCTGCAGAACCACAACGGCAAAAGCTATTCCCGAAGTGGGTAAAGCATCTTTTGGACGGCAGAGAACCTCCAGCCATTGAGGAGGAACCATCCGAACACCGCCGGTCCAAGAGATTAGAGGAGCAAAGAAGAGCGCAGGAACACTTGGTCAACTATGATTTGATGACAGAAGTGATCCGTGCTGATGAACCCAAGTGTCTTGAAGAGGCACAGGGTGATGATAGGTGGATGGAGGCTATGCAGTCGGAGTATGGCTCCATAATACAGAACAACACTTGGGACCTTGTGGATCGTTCACTAAAACGCAAGGTAATTGGCACCAAGTGGGTGTACAAGGCCAAGTACAAGTCCGACGGCACGTTGGATAAATACAAGGCTCGGCTCGTGGCAAAAGGATTTACACAGGTACATGGTTTTGATTATCATGATACTTTTGCTTCCATAGCTCGACTAACCACAATTCGCAGTGTTTTGGCTTTAGCTGCCCAGGGAGATTGGCCCGTGTTTTAGATGGATGTAAAATTCGCCTTTCTGAATGGGGATACGTGGAACAACCACCAGGTTTTGTGATCCCCGGTTCAGAAGGTAAAGTTTGTAAACTAAAGAAGGTACTTTACGGGCTGAAACAGGTCCCACGAGCGTGGTACCAGCGAATTGATGCCTACTTTCTATAAAACGGGTTCAGGAGGAGCCCATCAGATGCAAATTTATATATCTTCAGAGGAGGAGGCAGGTGTATGATCGTGGTCCTTTATGTTGACGACCTTGTCATAACAGGGAACCATGAAGAGAAGATCTTGCAGACAAAACATTTGCTAGGAAGAGAGTTTGAAATGACAGACCTTGGACTGATGCATTTCTGTTTGGGAATTGAAGTTTGGCAAGAGCCAAAGCATATCTTCATTTCACAGCTGAAGTATGCTGGAGAGATACTGAAGGCATTTGGCATGGCTGAGTGCAAGACAGTTGGTATTCCTATGGATGTTGACGTGAAACTCTCAAACGAGGATTCATCACCACTGGTGGACGAAGCGAAGTACAGAAGGCTTGTGGGCAGTTTGATTTACTTGTGCAACACACGGCCGGACATCAGCTTTGCGACTGGTGTACTAAGCAGGTTTTCCAATAAGCCCCGGTAGAACCATTGGAGGACAGGGATGCGGGTGCTGAAATACATCAAAGGCACACTTGATTATGGCATCACCTATATCAAGGGCAACATCTTGACCGGATTCTGTGACTCGGATTGGGCAAGAGACGTGGACAGCAGGAGACCAGTGACAGGTTACTGTTTCTCACTTGGATCTGGAGCTGTGTCATGGGTCAGCAAGAAGCAACCCACAGTTGCTCTTTCTTCTACCGAGGTTGAGTACAAATCAGCATGCTTTGCTTCTTGCGAGGCAGTGTGGTTGAGGAGGATTCTGGGGGACATGGGTGCAGTGCAGAACAAGCCTACGTAGTTATCATGTGACAATCAGAGTTGCATGGCGATTGCAAAGAACCGTGTGTTCAACGCTCGCACAAAACACATTGAGATTCAATATCACTTTGTACGCGAGCTCATCATGGATGGAGAGGTCGACTTGGTGTACTGTCCGACTACAGAGAATGCTGCGGACATCTTCACAAAGGCTCTTGGAAGAGACTTGTTGGAGAGGCATCTTCATCGACTTGGCATTGGACCGAAAAAGTAAGTTCACTTGTGGGTGGACATTGAGGGGGGGTGTTAGATATCAATGCTCCACTCTCATGTAACTACGTGGGAACCATCTAGCTCTACTTGTTAGCCCCCCATATGAGGAGAAGGCATTTGAGTAGCTCGGTTATCCGGTAGGTCCTGGTTTGGACACCACATGGGAGCCATGTGTGGCTTGATGGCTGGACGGAGTTGGCACACTGCCAACTAGGCTACATGCAAGTGCGGGAAGGCATCCCATGACTGACCGCATTGAGGGTAGATGGAGCATTTCCCGGGGCAGCCCACTCTCGGGTTGCGGGGCCCTTTTGGAGTCCCAGATGATCCCGGATGGTTGTGGGCTGAACCGTATCCGTAGGTCAGTTGCTCAATTTTGCGCACCGGTTCTATCGTGTGGTCGGTGGCCTATTTCGGAACCGACCCCGAGTCGACTGTTTTGGGCGGTCACCCAATTGAGCCCAACCGACTACGACTGGTGGCTATATAAGAGCAAGCCCGTGAAGCCCATATTATCACTGGCTACAGTAACCCTGATTCCTTAGCATCCAGCCTCCGTCCTCTACTGTTTCCAGCTCGCCATCGAAGCTTCTTTCACAGGAGTGCACGGTTGGGAGGCAGCGCCATCTATTATATCAGTTCTACAGTAATCAAAATTTTTTATTCTCCGTACTATCTGTTTTCTCTCTTGCGTACGAGATCCTGTTATGTGTTGAGCACAGACGTTGTATTGTTTTCTTACAGATATTGATGATGATGCTGAGATTGATATATAGTCGACCATCGATATGACTATGTTGTACTTAGGACTTAGTATTGCCGTTCTGCATTTTTGCATTTTGCATTGGTATGGATGCTTGTTTAGTAGCTCCACTACCACAGCTTGTTGTACCAGGATTTTCACAGTCTCATACACCCATCGGTCTTCCGAAGACTTTAATCAACTTTCTTTCTTTCTTTTTCTTTCTTTCTTTCTTTCTCTCTCTCTTGTGTAGGAGAGTTCAAGTCCGATAGATCCTGAAGGTTTTAAGAGAACTTTAATACAATCATATCATATCATCTCTCTCTCTCTCTCTCTCTCTCTCTCTCTCTCTCTCTGTGGTGCTTCGAGGATGCCAACCATAGACCATAGTCATCAATAGAGATGGTCTCTCTATTGTCGGACAAGATGGTAGTTCTTACCTCTTTTGACTATGAGATGGAGAATTAGGTCATGTGTTATGCTTTCCTATTGCCCTTAGCATCTTTCATTGCTTTTTGGTTCTGAATTCCTTCAACAAACATAAATGGATTTGTAATTTGTGATCTTTTAGCAATATCAAAAGCAAACAACACATGGATAGGAATGCCTCATACAAGCACGCCTTACTGGCTTCATGGCTCCACCGCACAGACTAATCTTTGCAAAGATGAATTGCCATCTTCACTTCAACCTTTGTCTTCATCATGAGCATTGTGGCTCTAATACAATGTGAATTGCATGCTCTAATGTGGAAGCATATATTGCCACAAGCTTCAATGCCGTAAGAACATGGGAGCTTGGCTGGTGGTTGATTGGTTGCCTAAATTGGCATGTTCTAGTTGACATGGCAGCAAGTATACCCCCGATCTTGACGAGGCAACGTGTCGGTTCTAGGTTGATCAATTGACCAAAGAACTAGGTAGACATGGTTGGTGTGCCATATGTTCGGTCCACCAAAGTGGGTTTCAAGGTACCCTCGTTGCACCGTGACTTGTTGGGCCCTTGGCTTGTGCTATATTTTCACCTATATGGTTGCTCTAAATCGACTTTGGTGAAACCCAACCATATATCATGTAGCTCATCTTGCCACCTCATGTTTGGGATTACAAATATGGGTAGCTACTTAGTAGCCTTTGCATAGTGGTGGGAAGACAGGACTTTTGAACATGGGTCTCCAACATGAGATTCATGTCGATGGGACTGCTATTGTGGCCAATGCATGCAATTGATGAATTTGCATTTGTAGTGAGAATAATAATGTGTTAAGTGTCCCTTCTCCTAAGGAAATTATGGTGAACTTCTTGACACATACAATTTGCTAGATGAGGGCGCATGATCTTATCTCTAAAATGAAAATGGACTATCAATGGAGAGAAATTGGGACCTTAATGTAAGGCAAGAAAATCTATTTTTCATTTACAATCTTGCTGATACAAGTCTCTCCAAGCTTTTAAAAAAGTCCATGGTCCCTATTGTATATGGAGTTGTGCAACGTGCCAAGTGCCTTTTCCTTATAGTTAATGTATATATACAATTGCATGTTTTAAACTTCTAACACGTAGACAACCTATCATCATCTCACATAAGCACAATTAGTTGTTTTGTTTAACATGCAGACCGGTTGTATACATAGTTCTTTAGAGAAATGCATTTTTTACTCTTGATGAAGTTGTTCCCTTGGTTAAAGTAATTTGCAAGTTCATCTTTGTATAGGGAGGTATTTCATCATTATACATTTGACAATTTTGTTTGGCAGGTGCTTGGACAGTTCAATCTTGGCTTTATTTTAGCCAAGCTTAATGGTGACCTTTTCATTATTGACCAGGTAAGTATTTATTGATTGTGCCCACAACATCTTATTTCAATTTTGCAGGGACGGTTTTTTTTGTTGTGATGGCAATTGTAGAGTGTTTTAGTGACTTTCAAATGGCTCATACATCCAACAAGCGCATAGGGTCTAAAGCTGGATTTTATCTTTTGGGGATTAACATATAAAAAAGGCCCATCCTTTTGATTGACATGCATCCTCTTGTGTGTTGAACCTTTTCTCACCAAGGGAAACTTGAAATGTTAATATTCTATCGTCATCTATCAATTAGATTCCATGTTTAGGTCCTAGTGATTCAAAACTCAAATTTTTATTCAAGTGTATTGGTAAGTACAATCTTTTTTGCATGTACCATTTTTTTAAAAGGTTGAGCACGTTCAAGTCTATACAAGGAAGATAATCGTTTGATACATTGGAATGGGGTTTCTTTACAATTCAAGTAGATGTAATGGAGAACTCATGTTATTTATTCTTATTGACTACGGGCAATGACTTGATTTAAAGATAATTTAAGCAAGTACATAGTAACTTGAATTTCTTCTTAGAAATCTACCACTTGAGTTCCATCACAAAGCTAAATCACTACTTTTTTGCATCATTCATGATTTTTGCACTAGTGTGGTCTTCCCCAGAAGTCTTTGCTTCAACTATGGCCTGCACACAACATACCACGAAGGTGCTAGTACCAATATCTATTTTGTTGGGGTCTTCACCAACCACTGTATTCACCTTGGGGCCACTTGGTGTGGGTAGAAATGGTGCATTAACAATAGTTCACAGAGAGGGGACAACTTCATGAGCTGCTCAACAAAGTCCAGGTGAAGACACAAAAGTTCAAGGGACAACTACATGAGGACCTAGGAGCACAAGTGCAGAAGTTTCTCATGGTTTGCAAGACAAAAATGATGGAGAACCATTTGCATCATCCATTCTTTCTTGGATGATGCCGCAGATGCTTGGTATAGTCCATACCCTCCTGATCACCTGATCATGTCCAGACGTGATCCAACATCAATGATGCTTCTTGTGGACCTTTAGGTTGTAAAAGTTCAAGCATATGATTGTTTAGTAGGTGTCTACAATCATGATGTAGCTAAGGGGAAGATATTTTGAGTTATACATTTGGACGAAGGGTCTAGCTACCAAAATGTCCACCCTACCTAATAACATATTATGAAGAGGCTATTCTTGAGAGCCTTGCTCTCCTCCCTCCTCGATTGTGGTTAGGTTGATTGATAAGTGACCCGAACATGTCACTTTGTAGGACTTTTTGAAGAAAGTTGTAAAGATGGAGAAATTTCAACATAGTTTTGAAGCGCCAAGAGTCTCAATTTGGTATGCTCGTGATCTTCTTTGGCAAAAAGCATGGCATTCGAGTCGTCGTCTATATTACATAGAAAAGGGATTATGGTCAATTGTTGCAGGAACAGAAAAGTAGTCAACTAGCAAGGTAGCGCAAGAGAAGTCTGACAAAAGCATGAACTAGGAGAAAAGAAATGAGAGAGCCCTCAGGATATTGGGGAGAGCTCTTGGTCCAAAGTTTAACCATCACATAGAATTTGGAAAGCCAGCGAGTAAGAATTGGATCAACATGGAGACTCTGTTTTGGGTCACGATAAGGTCTTTTGTTTGTTCTCATGTTTTGTTGGGGATCTACCTTTGTTATCAGTCTTATCTATGGCCCTGTTTCGGTTTGAGGGGGGTGTTGAAGGGTAGCAAACCTTACATGGGTTGTGTTAGGTAAGTGGATAAGGGCTGCTAAGCACGTGGCCGTAATGGCATGCAAAGTGAGTTTGGGGTGGACGTCGACTTTAAAGGAGCTTTGGAATCTAGTCTCTTGGTTTTGTGGACGAATCTAGTCTTGGTATCACGTCGTGATTAGAGGATCGTGATTCTCGGCTGCATCTTCTCCATCACACCTATTTGCATGGCTCTTTGTCGAGGTGGAATGCGAGAATGTCACCAATACTCAGAGCTTTCTTTGTTTGAAGTAAGTTCAATAAGGATTGAAAGAGGAGTTGGAGTAGACGAAAGGACCAAAGGAAAGAACATGGGTTAAGCACACATACTCTTTTGAAGCTCAAGTGAGAAGTGGTCTATGCACTAAGTGCAGAGGCTTTATTCATGTTCAATGAGAATGCCCTCGAAATACAAGGTATCAACGTCTGGCTCATTTTGTACATATTATGCAGTTCATAGACTTGATGCCTTTGAATGTAGGCCCAAGGGATTGAAGAGGCTTCTACCAAAGCTTTTGTTGGGAGAAGCTCTCGTATCCATGGTCCAAAGAGTGGCACCACCTGACCATTGTGCTTGCACCTTATGTATTTGATTATGTATGAGACTTAGGATTCAGCACGGGTGATGATGCTCGTTTCAGTAGCTCCACCCTTACTGTGATTTGTATCAGGTTTTCTTTTAGTCTCATAGACCCATCGGTCTTCCGAAGACTCTAATAAAATTTCTTTCTTACCCTCCTGCATCTGCTCCAATAACTATTGGAGCTACTCTTACCTCCTGCCATTCGACCCCCACTTCTTTCCAATCGTCCAGTGCTTCAAGGTCTTTGAGCTAATCATGTTGTGGCCCCGTACCATTATCCTCAGCATATGGTCCACCCTATCTAGCTTTGGCTCCAAGGTGATATGAATGGAGGGTACGGACCGTAATCTGCGAGGAGAAGATGAGGTGGATATTGAGGAGGATGAGGAGGAGTGGGAAGGGGACAAGCTCTTCGGCAACTATAATGCGCTATCAATGTGGGGAGTATGGTCATTACCAAGACTATGTACTGAGCACTATGAGGGACCATCTTACACTTGAGGTAACACCAACAACCGTTAAAGTAGGATTGTTCCCATTGAGTAGAGGAGTTGTTATGTCAAGTCAATATGCTTGAGCAGTGGAAAGTCACCAACAAGTTGTAACAAGTGACATGAGCAACACTGGGTGCAATGATAAGGTCATAGTCCAAAAGGTAAGTTGAGTGGCAACTCACCCTTTGAGCATATTTATACACTTGCAAAGAGGGTACAATTGATTAGCAAACAAATCACCTAAGAAGACATTGTTGTTTCCTCTATGTCCATCTTGAAGGGGATGTCTTTTTTTTTTTCGCAAAAAGTAGTGCTAGTTATATTACTTGAAAGCGAGAGTACAAGAAGGCCTTAAGGCCAGCGGGCTGTAATCACAAAACGGATTCAGCCCGATAAGTCAAAATGCTAAATATTAGCCTCTTAGGGCATAATCATCGGAGAGTGGACAAACAGCCACGGTGGAGGGGCGTAATGCCACTGAAGACTCTGAGTGGAGTGCTGGAAGAATAACTCCCGGTGATCCCAGTCGCGAAGGAAACGTCGTCTCTTTTCCTTCCCTGCCCGGGACTCTCCCTGGATCTGATCCCAGTGACCCTTGAGCGTGTGAATAATCGTGCTCCAGATATCTGCTAGGGTCTGGGTAGTAGAAGTAGTCTGAGCTCCTACAGTCTGCGCGCATCTGGAAGTCCAGATATGCCAGCCTGCGATGCTCCCTATGATCTCCCAAACTTGGTGTCGAGGCCTCGCTCCTGCATCTGTCTCTGTCAGATGCCATGGGAAGCTGTCCATGTAAGCCCAAGTGGCTTGCGTGATGAAAAAGACGGGATCCTGTCTAGAGAACTCATAGGCCAAGTGATGCACCGGCTCAGTGCTGCACCAACAAACGGCTCCCCAAGTGATCGGTCCTAGCTCGGGTGTAGCCCTAGCTAAGATCCCCACAATTCCCTTCCAAACCGTCTGCGCATGCGAGCAACTCCAAAGGCAAGCTTCAGGGACGACTCCTCCTGAAAACACATCTGGCAATGCCCCTCCTGCCCCATCTGTCTCAGCCAGCTTGGAAGCCCCTTGTGTGCCACCATCCAAAGGAAGTAGGAGATCTTCCTCGGACGCCAGCTAGCCCAGAGAGTCTTCCAGAAAGTGCGAAGAAAGACCAAGGATATCCCCTGGGCATACCATCTATGTGCCTGTGTGGGTAGCCCACGCTGGAGAGCCCCAAGAGCACGCCGACCCGTGTGTGCACTGTAAGAAAAGAAGGGGGTAGGGTTCTCTGAGGTCTCCAATGGTGGCCAACGCCACTCCCCTGGGTCCCACTCCACCTCTGACAAGGAGCGGCCCTCCCATATCCAGAGTCTCCAATCCTGGTCCTGCAACGTCTTCCCTTGCAGCCCTACAATGCGAAGGCGCTGCCAGGGAAGCTGGGGGTCGATCACGGCCTCTCTGCTCTGTAGGCGACTGTCATCAGTGATGGAGAAGAAGTGTACCGAAGAGTCCGAGAAGAGGCCGGCCACCACCAAAGGAATGCCTCGTGGGGTGAACTGTCCAAGCCACCTCTCATCTCCCGGGAAGAGCTGTCTGGTGTCTGCGGGGATCCTCCAACCTGTAGGGATGGCAGCATCAATCTCCGCTCGCCGAGCCTGGATCCCACGTGCCGTACCTATTGCTGCTGCCAGCTCGCCTGGGCTCAGCTGACTGTAGATGTCCCTCCAAACCCGAAACGAGCGCGCGGGCCCACGCTCCCAGAGCGCCCAAGGGATATGGGATCTCTCTCCAAGCTGACGACCTGTATCATCTGTCACCTGGCTGCTCCAAATGATGGGCTGTCTGTCTGTCTCCTCTCTGCAGCTAGGGGGGACCTGGGAAAGGCTGTGTCGCAACTTCCTCCAGACCGAAATGAGGCTACGGAGGAAGGGGGAACGGGGCTGAGTCAAAGGTGCTGAAGTGAAGATCCATCGGATAGAAGGCTGCCAAACACCCCCTAACTGGGGGGTACACCCACTGAGACCATGCTGTAGCAAGAGCTTCCACGTCTGTCCTCGTGGGGTCTGGCTTGCCAAGAAGTGCCTGACTCTGAAGCTCTGGATCTATGATGCCGAGGTTGCCCTCTGCCTGGGGGAGAATGACCGTCTGCCAGGCGACCCTAGCTCTGGTGGTGCCGGAACCGTTTGAGCCAGACCATAGGAAGTTCCGCACCAGTCTCCTCAGCTGGGCTACACAAGACCTCGAGAAACACCAGCAAGAGGCTACATGCCAAGCAGTGGCAAGAAGGACCTGGTTGACCACAGGGGCCCTGCCTGCCAAGGAAAGCCGAGCCGTGCTCCAGAAAGCAAGCTTCCATCGTATGGAGGCTAGGACCGGCAAGAACTGCTGAGCCAGTGTGATGTTCAGGCCTACCTGGAATCCCAGGTAACGTGTCGTCTGTCCTCTAGGGATCCAGCGAAACCCCAGGAAAATACTCCACTGTGAGCTGGCTCCCGGGTCCGTAAGAAAACCAACTGACTTATGCCAGTTGATTTTCGCTCCAGCCGCAAGGCAAAACATCTCTAGGGACAGTCTCACTCGCTCCAGTGACTTGACATCATCCTGCACGTATAGGGCTGTGTCGTCTGCGTACTCGGAGTCCAGCAGCTCGGCATGCTCTCGAATAGGGAGACGCATCCTGCGAAGACCAGTGGTGCGAGCTCGAAGGAAGTGTGTCATGGCCTCCGCAAAAAATAGGAAGAGGTAAGGCGCTAATGGACAGCCCTGACGCACCGAGCGCTCGAGTGTGAATCTCTCCCCCATCCTGCCGCTAATGATAACCCGACTAGAGGCCGATCTGTAAAGGCTAGCAATACCTCTAATCCACTCGTCCGGAAAACCGAACCGAGCGAGTGTACCTTCCAAGAAAGACTAGTCTACCCTGTCGTATGCCTTCTCAAAGTCGAGAAGGAGTATGGCAAGGTGCTGGCCACTGTGCTCGGCCCATTCCGTCGCCTCTGAGAAAGTGAAGATGTTGTCCAAGATGCTGCGATCTTGGACAAAACCAGTCTGGGTGTCATGAATCAGGTCGTGTAGCAGGGGGCGGATGCGACTGCTGATCATCTTGGCGAGGATTTTGTAGGCGGTCGGGAGGAGGGTGATTGGGCGCCATTGTCTGATCTCCTGGCGGTCCCCCCCTTTGGGGATGAGGCAAATCAGGCCTGTCGCAAGGCTCTCTGGCATCTGCCCGCTGGAGAAGATGTGCTGGAAGGCTGCGAGCAAGGGCCGGTGGATCTGCTCCCAAAAGGTGGTGAAGAAAGCTCTAGAGAGGCCATCCTCACCTGGGCATTTCTGCCCATCAATAGCACTCACCGCATCCTGCATCTCCGCAACAGTGAAAGGTGCGAGAAGGGTATCGCTCATGCTGGGCTGCACGAGTCTCGGTGTAGATCTCCACACCTCCTCCCTGCAAATTAGACCACGAGGGCCTGGGGGCTCCTGCTGGAATAAGGATCTGTAGTAGTCTGTCGCCAAGTACCGGACCTCATCTGGATCTGTCCTGACACTACCATCCTGCGCCCTAAGAGAACAGAGCTGTTCCCCTGCTGACCTCTGTCCATGAGTCCTGAAGAACTCCCTGCACATCCTGTCGCCTTTTCTAGCCTAGAAGGACTTGGAAGCATGAAATGAAAACTCTGAGCGACGCTGGGTGATCTCCTCTAGCATTGCCCAGGCCCGAACCTCCTACTGTCTGAGCTCCTCAGAGCCTGGAGAAGACTGCTGCATCCTCTGAATCGAGGCGAGGTCACGTCTGAGACCTCTCTCCCGCGCCCAACACCGCTGTCTGACCTGAATCGCCTCCTGCTGGCAAATGCGGCTAGACTCAGCAAGTGCCTGAGCTACCTGTGCTGCCATATCCCTGGTAGGGTCCCACTCCTGCTCCCATAGGTCCACTATCCTGTTGTGAACCGCTGCTCTGGTGTAGATGGAATCTGGGATCCGGCATGAACGTGGAGGTGAGGATTCAGAAGCCGAGTCCAGGACTAGGATGACTGGGGCATGGTCTGAAAGTGTCGTCCTTGGAACCACTCCTGACTCTCCTCCTCTGCCAAGCGCCCAATCGCTGACATAGAAACGGTCCAGTCGCTCCGGGAGTCTGCCTCCCTCCCTCCTGTAACCCCAAGAGAAGTCCAGACTCCCAGGCCATCTGCGAAAGGAAGGCTCCCTCCAACTGTCCCGACCTCCCACTGCAAAGAGGAAGGAGTCCCAATCTGCCTGTTCTGCCTGAGCTATACCGAGGAACTCTGGGCCCCTTCCCTGCTAATCCTCTGAGGTCTCAAGGTTGTTGAAGTCCCCTCCTACAATCCAAGAGTCCATCTCTGGCAATAGGTCTGTCAAGGATCTCCAAAAAACGGATCTACGTCTGAGATCATTCGGGGCGTAGATATTGAGGATGCCAATGCGGGATCCCTCAATATGCAAGCCCACCCAAAGCGCACGTCCTGGGATCAAAGTGCAAGAACCAAACACATGCTGAACTAGAGAAGCGTCGATGGAGGTACAGACGCCCCCGCTTCTCCCCTGCTCGCCAATCGAAGGTTCCCAGTAGGTGTGGGAGCGTCCTGTGAGGACCTTCCCACAAATACTAGTCTGTGAAGCCGAAAGCTTGTGTTCTTGTAGTAGGAGCACATCTATCTTTCCCACCAAAGCTGGCTGGAGCTCCTGTCTGAGCACCATCTTCCTGGGGCCACGGGTGCTTGATGAGTGGAACCCGTTGACGTTCCAAGAGATAATGCGTAAACTCATGAGGAGGGAAGGTGGGCCACAAACAGCTGTCTGCTTGCAGTCGAAGTCGAAGTGGTCGGAGGATGTCCTGTGTGGAGACGAAGGCGCTTCTGTGAAGGTTTCGAAGGAGAGGCCGGATCATCGGACCCATCCTCTAAAACCTTCAGCAGAGGGGAAAGGCCCTTCGGCCCGTGGTGGTAAGCTCTCTCTAACCACTCGACGCCTCTGCCAAGGAAATGCTGTAGAAGCCTGCAACCTCTGAAGTCCTCCAGGGGCGAAGCCCTTCCGCGTAGGCCCACTCCAGAGGTGGTCTAATAATGATTAGGAGTCGGAAACGTTTGGCGCTGTGGCGCCAACGCAGACGGACATCTCCCTCCTGCCACTGCTGCTGAAGAAGCTCCGCTGCTCTGCTACCAATCCAGTCCTGCATCTGCTCCTGGGTCTGGTCTCGTATCGTCTCCCAAACATTTTCATTCGTCCATTGCTCATTCCCTTCACTGGAGATAGTGAAGGAATAGCTAGGACCATCGTGCGGAGCCAAGATGGACACCTTACCCTCCGCTCCCTTGCGGAGGAAGAAGATGCTAATATCTAGGCATGCAGGAAAGGAGCCAATACCCGCTGCATCCAAGTAGTCGCAAGGACCTGCTCGGTAAAACTCCAATGGAAGAGCTCTAGGAGCAGCCCTTGGGCTTGGGAACGAAGATGAGGAGTCTGAACCGGAGGGAGGGGTGCTGGCCACCTGTGGGGAAGGGCCTATCCCCGCCGTCGGGCTCGGAGGGATAGACGAGGGTGAGGTCTGTGCAGGCTTCAGGGCTGAAGGTGGCACAGGTGGGTGGGGGGGGGATTCCTTCTGGCTCATGCTCGAGGAAGAGGGTGGAGCGGGAACCACTGGTGCGGGGGGGGATCCTGGAGGGGGAGGTGGGGGAGGGCGGGGTGAGGGATGAGGGGGAGGCTGGTTGACCTTCTCCTTTCCCTTCTCCTTCCCCTTACCGGGCTGCTGATGAGTAGGGATCATCTGAGGGGGCTCTTGCTGTGGCTGGGAAGGTTTTTTGGGGGCTGCCTTGTTGCCCTTCCGTTTTCGTTTGACTTCCGTCCAGCCTTCCCTTTCGGGAGGGGATGTCGCTGATTGGAGCGGAGTATCGTGAGCTGCCTGAATGGGGGTCTCTGAGATTCTGTACCCGTGAAGCGAGGACATGAGCGCGCCTGGTGCCCGAAGCCATGGCATCTCAGACACTGGTTGGGCCGACCAGTGACCAGAATCACCACACCTGTGTCTGTCTCTATCTCGAACTCCGAAGGGATGCTCTGTGGGTCAAGGACTGTCACTTTGACACGTGGCACCCCTTGGGCTGCCGCCGCATCAACGTAAGTGTCCTGCATAGGCCAACCAAAGTGCGCCCCCAGGTCCTTGATGATCGGGCGAAGCTCGGTTGCAAGACTTGGGAAGATAAGGGTGACTGGGTGTCGAGGAATGCGAAAGCGGGAATTGAAGTCCGCTACACTGAATCCCCTGTACCAAGGAACCATGAGGATGATCTTCCCACCCACAGAAGTAGGGGATCGCCTGACTATGTCGCTCGCAGCCTGTGCTGAGGAGAGCTTAAGCCAGAAAATGCCACGTCCCATGAGTGCAACCTCAATGTGACTGTCCTCGAGGTAGAGGGTGGACTGCAACCAGTCCCTGATGTCTGCTCGTGAAGGCGAGTAGCTAATGACCCTCCCATAAACTGATGTCTGGAAGAAGTCCGTGGCGGCTTGCTTCACCAAGGAGACCTGGTGCTCTGTCAATGTAACGCGATAGGCTGGTGGAGGGGGGGTCCGTCTGGGCCACCGGTTCCGGGCACGTAGCCGCCATATCGCTTGACTAACTGCGAACTCCCGAGGCGGGTGAAGGGAAAAAGAAGAGGGAGGGGGAGAGGTAAGGTACTAAGGGTGGAGGAAGGTGGGCGGGGACCAAGGGGGTGGCGGGGGCAAGGGAGGTGAGGTGGGTTGAGGCGGGAAGGTGAGGTGAGGTGAGGTGAGGTGAGGTGAGCGGAGTGGTGTGAGGCGAGGTGAGGAGAGGTGAGTGTTGTGGAGCGGGGTGCGGGGGGGGAGCGGTGAACGGAGCAGGCGGAGTGGAGCGGAGGGAAGGGGCGAGGTGAGCGGAGCAGAGGGGGAGACGGGTGGGCGGAGTGGAGCGGGTGGGTCGAGGCGGGTGGGCGGAGTGGGGCGGGTTGGTCGAGTCGGGTGGGCGGAGTGGAGCGGGGGGGTGGGTCGAGGCGGGTGGGCGGGGCGGAGCGGGGCGGAGCGGAAGGGGAGGCGGGTGGGCGGAGTGGAGCGGGGGGGTCATCCTTTTTTCCGGGTTTGAATACATGAGCCTTAGGCCAAAGGCTCTAGACGAACTCGTCCACCTTTTGAGTTTCTCTAATCTCGGTCATTAGAGCACTCTCTAATACGGTGAAACTCATATTATGCATAATACGTGACAACGCATCAGCAACTTTATTATCCTTCCCTCTTCGGTACCGAATCGTCAAGTTAAACTCCTGCATGAGTTCTGCCCACCTAGCTTGGCCGCCTCTCAAGTCAGGTTTACAAAAATGTTTTAGAGTATCATGATCAACATCAACATAAAACTCTGACCCAAATAAATAATGTCTCCATGTTTTCAGAGCATGGACAACAGCATACAACTCTAATTCATGAGTTGGCCAATTTTGTTGAGAGGGAGAAAGCTTCTTGCTTTCAAAGGCTACTGGCCTTCCCTCTTGGAGGAGAATTGCTCCTACCGCAATGCCACTTGCATCGGTTTCAAGGAAAAACGGTTTCTGGGGATCAACTATTTTTAACACCGGTCCTGAGACCACAGCTTGTTTTATGGTGTTCAAACTCTCCTATTGATTGTGTCCCCATATAAAAGGTACTTTATCTCAGGTCAGGTCAGTCAATGGCGATACTATTTCGGAATATCCTTTGATATGCCTTCGATAAAATTGGACAAATCCCAAGAATGATCGCAAAGCGGTCAAACTCTGAGGGATTGGCCGAGTTAGTATCGCAGCCACTTTCTTTGGATCCATTTCTACCCCCTTAGGAGTAATAATGAATCCTAAATATTCAAGTCTTACCATACACAGTACAGTTTTCTTTTTATTTACATAAAGACTGGCTTTCCTCAAAGTATTGAACACTATTCTTAAGTGTTCGTGATGCTCAGCAATACTTTTGTTGAACACAAGAATATCGTCAATAAAATGTACTACAAACTTCCTGATATACGGACGTAGTAAATCGTTCATAAGCATGACGAATGTAGTTGGAGCATTGGTAAGTCCAAACGGCATTACCAAAAACTCATAATGTCCAAACTTGCTTCTCGAAGCGGTTTTATGCACATCCTCGGCTCCAATACGGATTTGATGGTAGCCACATTTAAGATCTATCTTACTGAAAATTACGGCCCCATGTAATGCATCTAGCAAATCATCGATCCAAGCCATCGGATACCTGTGCTTAATAGTGATATTATTCAATGCTCTGTAATCGATATAGAGGCGAGAAGTATCATCTTTCTTTTTTTTTAATATCACTGGCGAAGCAAAAGGTGAGAAACTGGGTTGAATCTGCCCCAGCTGAGGCATTCTTCCAGTTGTCTTCATACCTCCACTTCTTCGGTAAAACTTAACCTATAGGGAGGTCTATTTACAGGTTCTGCCCCCGGGATTAGTTCAATCTTATGCTGAACATTCCGCTCTGGAGGTAATTCATAAGGTAACTCATCCCTAAAACAATCAGAGAACTCCTCTGCTATTTGATCAGCCAGCTTGGCCATCTCTCCATTTTCGGTAACATCAGTGCTAGCCGAAGGACCATCAATCGGCTCTACCGATGCTGTACAAAGAAACAAAAACTCTTCTTGAGCTTTTCAAACTTCCATTACGGAAACCAACGGTCCTTGAGGTATATCTTTTTCACCTCGTAAGACGTACATCACATCATTCATCTTGAATTGATAAATGTGCTTTTTCCATATGGCTGGATTCTTTCTGGAATGCCAAGCCTTACTCAGGGCTATGTCTGCGTGAGCAAGCTTTGTCATTTCAAAATCAAGCTTCTCAGCATAGTCTTGAATTCGAAGTTCCAACTGGGTAACCCTTTGGTCCCATACTTCAGTTGAACTCCCGTCTGCCATTCTGACTATATATGCATAGTCAGATGGGCTAGTCTTTAATTTCAGCCTCTGTACAAGCTTGGAGTTTATTACATTGTGCGTTGATGCTGAGTCAAACAACACAATGACATCATGATTGGCTACTTGCCCTTTCATCTCAATTAACTCCTTATCATTAAAGGCTGTATACCCCGTTGCTAGGACATTATCCGTGCACTAGTTACTAACTTAGCAACATATACACATAACAAAACAGGTACTGATCTTTGAGAAGATCCCACTAGTTGAATCTGCATTGGCATACATTGAAGACTAACCATTGCAAGAGGAAACTTATGATGTGGGAGCTCAGGCTCCATGAGCTGCTTACTGCTTACCCTCTGCAGCCCTTTGGCGATTGTTCACTCTCCTCCGCTTGGGCCCCATGAATTGAGGATATAAGAGCATTGGATAACTGAAAATTTTCTCCCCTCCACCTTATCCTTCTGAGCTAGAGAAATGACCAAACCTCCCCAGATGGTTGGATATATGGAGGAAGATAAGGGAAAAGAAGGAAAAAAAAAGACAGAATCAAATGCTATTAGTTGAGGAAGCGCGATGCTCAAAGACCAATCAGCAAGGTTGTGAATGACCAAATAGTCTTCTTGTCCTAAGCCGATAAGAAAATACGAGGGCAACCACCTACTCCTACAAGATCTTTTAGCCTTATCTGTTGGTGGGTCTGTCATCTAAGCATCTGGGGACTTTGAGAAGGACACCTTCTTCCTGGGGCGGCCTGGTCCACGGTTTGGAGAGGGGTTTGACTTCGGTCAAGGAGGCTTGGCTTCGGCGAAGGAGGCTTGACTGTAGTCAACCAAGCCATTCCGGTCGAAGAGATTTGATTGTAATTAAGGAGCCTTGATTGTCGGTCAAAGCCCTTAATTATTGTCAAAGAGGGTTGACGTTGTTCAACAAGAGAATGAATGTATGTGCATTGGTTTATATGGTGGGGACGCACCACAGAGACTAAGATTAGTCTAGAGTTTTATATTGCCTACAAGTGCTAACAATTAATGGGTGCTATGGTTGGGTGCCTTTTATTTTTTTTTGTTGGTACCAAGAGGGTTTATTGCCCTATTTTTATGGAGCACAAGTGCATCGTAGCAAAAGCCTACGCCCACATGTGACCAAGGGTGGCATGTACCTAGGAAAGTAGCTAGGATTGTGACAAGTGGCAATTGCTAATTTTAGGGAGCTGGGTCTATCCACTCTCTCTTGTAATATCCAATTCACGTATCTGGGAGCTTCAGCTTGCCAGCTTTGTACTCTTTTGTTTGTACTACGCTGCATTGCTAGCTGGCTCACGGTAGGCTTATTGATGGTATCAACACCCTGAGCTCGTCTTTTGTTTAACATCCTTAGAAAGACCACCTGCGTGAAGATTGACATCATCTAGATGCTCGTTGTATGGAGCACGAATATTTTCTCACAAGCACCCGCGCTTTGGCCTTGGACTTCATTGCTTGACAAAATTCATTTCACATTCCTTAAGCTAATTTTATGCGTCACCCACTCTACAGATACGAGGGAATCCCGACCTTCCACACGCCTACTTGAACGTTTGTAGAATTCTTTTCATAATGCACGCTCCGATGCCCAAGTCCAATTGAACGAAGTGTTTCCAAGTTCCACTGGGAGAACTGGTTAGTATGATGAAGGTTCTTTCGTCCAAACTCCTCAAAGATGAGTCCTTGGGAATGGACTTCTCCTTGTTAAAACACATCAGTGAATGCTGATAGTCTTTTGGAAGGCCCTCGTCCCCTTTCGCAATTCATTTCTCTCTTGAATCGCAGCACCTGATTTCCCTCACTCTTGTTGTGTACCACACGGTCGTCGATGAGGGATGACACACACGTAGCAGATATCAGCTCCCCGATTTCACTGGCAAGACATTGCCGTGACATATTTCTTATATTGGATCATACTCCCGCGATGCACCATTCAACTAATTATATCGTTTCCGTGCAGCTTGCTAAATGTGCAAGCTGACAACAATGCCAGCGAAGACAGTCACTATCAAATTTCCTCACGATGCTCCTTCCTTTGTCCTCTTGAGAAAGATGCTGAGGTTGGCTCTGATACCAATGCAATCCCCTTGCTTGAGGTCTAGCTGTCTTCTGTGCTTATTTGCAGCCTTCTTATGTTTCTCTTGAGATCTCTCTATTGCTGTGCACACTTGGCTGAATGCTGTCTGGAGATCTTTGACATATTGATCAGCTGCAAATATCTCATCTTTGGTACTCAGGACTGGTGGCAGAATCACCTTTCCATATATGACCTCAAATGGGGCTTTTTCTGTGGAGCTATGACCGTATTATTGTATGCAAACTCTACGAGTGGAAGGTACTTTTCTCAATCTCATTTCTGATCAGCCACGTAGCATTTCAAAACGTCTAATATAGTTGAATTTGCTACTTCACTTTGATCATCAGTTTGGGGGTGGAAAGAAGAAGAAAACTTCAGGTTCGCCCCCATATTGCCAAACAAAGCTCTCCAAAATAGGCTGGCCATCTTGGGATCTCGGTCACTAACAATGGACTCTGGCATACCATGGTGCTTAAAGATTGGGCCATGAAAACTTTGGCCATGTGGTCTGCCTTAATGGTTTTGCATATTGGAATAAAATGGGCCTGTTTGCTGAATCTGTCTATAATAGTCCACATCCCAGCAGTACTTGTCTTTGATCGTGGTAAATCAAAGATAAAGTCCATTGCTAGCTCTCCCATGGTGCCGGAGGCACAAGAAGAGGCATCAATAAGCTAGGTGCCTTGTGTTTATCATATTTAACTTTCGACAAGTAACGCATTCTGTAACAAACTTATGTATATCTTTGCGCATGGCTGGCCAGTAAAAATATATCTCCAAGGCTTTGGTAAGCAAACAAGATTCAACTTTGGGAGAAGCACCTCTTGAGCTGAGGTACTCTAGATGCATACAGATGTATGGGGTTATGCATAGACTCGCATCATTAATGGTTCATTGCACTACTTGGCTTTTATCGATGACTACGTTGGGTCTATTTTCTCAAAGAGAAATCTGAAGTCTTTTCTAGATTTCAGTGTTCAAAGACATGTTATGTAATGAAGGGGAAAAAGGGGCCAAGTTAGAGGTCTTTTAGGTGGAAAATGTGGAGGGACTATATAAGTCTTCATCCACCCCCTACTATGTACTTTTTGGATGTGACATCTAATCCTATCTACCACCTCATTCCTCCTACGTGCTGCCTACTCTCTCTCTCTCCCCCTTTCCTCTCCTTCTTCCCCTCTCTCTCTCTACCTTCTGCTCCTCTATCCCCTTTCTCCAAATCTGTCCCTACCCCTTTTCTACATTGGTATCAGAGCACTTTCTTGGGCGTGGAATGCAAATGAGGCTGAGAAGAAGCCTAAAGTGACTGATTGGAATGCAAGAAAATCAGCAGCAGCACCATTTTCGAGGTTTCACACAGGTACAGGAAGCAAGATGCCATATGCTAAGCCATACAGGTCATTTGATGCTAAGTCAGTAGCTAAGCCAAGTGTTGGGATTGAAAAATCAGAATGTAAACAACACACCAGGGCTATTATGGACAGTAGAAAGAGGGCAAACTTATGCTTCAAGTGTGGTGAGAAGTGGACTCCTGAGCATCGGGAAGCTTGCAAAATGCGTAACAGTGGTACTACAAAACTCAACATGATTATTGAGATATCGGATGATGAGGATTTGATGGATGCTTCTGAGACTTTGGATGCCACTCATGATGATTCAGAGGGTGCACAAATCGTAGAAGAAGCTCCAGATGTTTGAGCCACGAAGGGGGCTGATTTTCCCCGGTGGTGCTAATGAACATAATATGCATGGTATACATTCCGATGACACTCAGCCCGTATGTAACATGCGAGGCTGTTGGCCTAAATTCTTTCATGTGGAGCATCAGGTTGCTATGCCTTTTCTTGTGCGAGATGGGTGAAATCAGCATGGATTTAAATGCCCTATCACTCAGCTTTGTCCACAAGGGTAGAACTGTAACATTGCATGGCATTGGCAGTCCTAAATTTCAGGTCATTTCAGCAAGGCGGTTAGCCAGAGACCTCAGGAAGGAACATGTTGTCTGCATTGAATGTGTTAGTATCTCAAGGGAGTAGCATTCCCTATGTTGAGGATTGTGATATGTAGCAGTTGGTATCGGAGTTTGCTGATGTATTTGCTGATATGCCATCCGAATTGCCTCCCAAGAGGGATGTGGATCATGCCATTGTTCTAGAGCCTGGCAGTAGGCCCATAAACAAAGCCCCATATCGTCTTTCTAAGGTTGAGCGGGAGGAAGTGGTAGTACAGGTGCGGGAATTTCTTGAGAAGAACTTCATCTATCATTGCACTTCTCCTTTTGCCTCTCCGGTGCTTCTGGTGAAGAAGAAGGATGGATCATACCGCATGTGCATTGATTACAGGGATCTAAATAAGGCCACTATCAAGAACAGGTTTCCAATCCCCAGGATAGATGACCCGTTGGATGAACTCAAGGGTGCTCAGTGTCTCCATCCACCCCCTACTATGTACTTTTTGGATGTGACATCTAATCCTATCTACTACCTCCTTCCTCCTACATGCTGCCTACTCTCTCTCTCTCTCTCTCTCTCCCCCTTTCCTCTCCTTCTTCCCCTCTCTCTCTCTCTCTCCCTCTTCTGCTCCTCTATTCCCCTTTCTCAAAATCTGTCCCTACCCCTTTTCTACATGTTAGAGAACCGAACATGCAGAAAGATCAAAGTTCTCATATCAGATAGAGGAGTTGAATACATGTCTTCAGCATTCATGAACTTTTGTAAAAGTAATGGCATTCGAAGGCAATTCACATGTGCAAATACTCCTCATCAAAATCCAGTAGTAGCTGAAAGGAAGAACATGACTTTAGCAGAGAGTGCGAGAGCAATGATCTTTTGAATTAGTATTGGACAGAAGCAATCTACACTACAATCTACTTAATCAGCTTCTGACCGAACCGATATAGGGTAGACACCTTATGAGGCATTCATTGGATATGAGCCATGCATGGAGCATCTTCACATATTGGGATGCTTAGCATATGTCCACGTACATGATGATCATCGTAGAAAGTTGAATGTCAAGTCATGTAAATGTATCATGGTTGGCTATAGTGAAGAGAGCAAAGCATACAAGTTGTAGGATCCCATCAACCGAAAGGTCATAACCTCCAGAGATGTAGTGTTTGATGAAGAATCAAAATGGAATGCATCAAATACACAAGAGACTCGCTCACCGACTACTCAGTCACCTACAGAGAAGGTTGATGAAGAGGAGCAAGAACTGCGAGAGGATCCCGTGGAAGTAGAACAATTCAAACGATCTATATGAGAAAGTGGACCACCAGCAAGGGTGACATACGCTTAGAAAGGCAAAGCAATTCAAGGTGAAAGCACCAATTATGCTCTTATGACTACCATCATGGCTATAGAAGAGCTAGTGTACTTTGAGGATCCAGTTGACAAGGCAGAACCGTAAACTGCTACGAATGAAGAGATGGATGCTTTTGTTGGGTACGGGAAGCAATGGAAATGGAGTGGAATGCAAGGGAGCAAAGAACAAGCTGAAGGAGCATGAAGTACTTGCAAATGGATAATGAGAAAGTACAAAGGGATGGCCTATATGGCCCCGAAGTCAATCATATGGTTCACCAATGAAGTCAAACTAAGGGTTGATTGAGTCCTAAGACTAGCCTACAAGGCCATACAAGGCTAAGTGCTAATAAACCCCCCTCCATGGTATGGCTGAAGTATACTTGGAAACTATATCATGGTTTTGTCATGTTGACATAGAGAGTGTAGAGAGCGGTGGCATTTACAATTTATCTGCGGATTTTGTTGCTGACCTCTTCTTACGTTGGAGGGATGATTCGTCACCAAGGAATATGAGCAATGCATTGCATATGCACTTAGAGCTGGAGGGACCTTAACAGGAGGTATAAGATTACAAAAGAGTTTGTACTTGAAATTTGTATATGATTTTTTTTTTTTTGTTGCAAAAAAGAGACTTCTATTAAGTAAGAAAGAAACTCGCTAGAGCAAGCTCTGTGTGGAAATACAACATGCTAAGCATGTAATAAAAACACCTGAGAAGAATGAGGTAGAAAGAAACCAAGGCTGAGGTTGAAAATGCCAACTCAACCTTGTAGAAGTCTCAGCAAGGAAGGGAGAGTCTCTTCAATCCCTGAGAAAAGTAACTCTCTTGGAGGAGGCTGCTTGAGAGGATCCCTGCATGGTCGCCCATATGGCCATCAGAGTGTGTACCGTATCTGTCCAAGTACTGGCCAAGATCTGAGAAGGGTGAACCTAAGAACCCTCCATAGCCTCAGTGCATCTGGCTCTCCAAATGTGCCATGATTATGGTAAAACCATATTGTAAATAAAGTCCTTTCTTTAAATACAGAGTGCCAGCATTGTCTATGCTCTTGCAACCAGCCTAGAGTCACTTAAATTGGGAGTCACTTTAAGAGACTCCCAATTTAGAAGAGGATCCTCATAATTCACCTGAAGAGGCACTTTTTTGGGGGTGGTGAGGCACTACTATATGAGGCTTTGGGAGCGGTTTGGACCTTCTATGTCCTTGGGAGTCAACATCCCACTAATAAGCTATCTCACTACTTCAATGATGTTTCCATAATCCCATTCTGACATAACTTTCTTATACTCTATCTCTAGAGGCCTCTATATGAGGGATGTGTCTAGCAGCACATCTAAGGACTGATGTGCTAGTTGTGTTGAGGCCTACCACAAATTTGGATTGAGGTCATTCAATACGCTCAGACTTACAGCCTGCAGGACACCACAGCTAGAAATTTCCTAGCGTTATACTATGGTATCTTCTTCCTTGAGGAGTATGGTATGAGATAGTTATATGCACCTCCTTAGTGGCTGTTCTGGGATATTACTAGGACATGAATGCAATGTTTTCTGCTCTTTCCAATTTTCATTTTACTTGAGTTTGACCAGTTCTATATGTGTATCCTTAGTGGTTCTGT